>NC_056743.1:682283324-682620824 GCF_019279795.1 Protopterus annectens | reverse complement strand
GTCATATCTGTGCATCAAAATAACACAAGCGTACTGAACCAGTAATGGTACCGATGAAATTCAGCAAAGTCCATTCAAAAAATAGCAATCCTTTAATCCATAAAAAAGTATAAACGAAGAATAAGCGCTTTCGCATAACTCAATGTACGCTTCATCAGATTCTAAATCACTGTGAATCTCATACAATTTATATACAGAGCTATGTCTTGATTGATTAATTCATTAAGCAATTAAACAATTAAATAATTAGAACATCAATTAAGAATTCAAAAATTAATTAACTCCTTAATCACAAAGAAGCAAAAAACAAATAAACAAGTCTGCCTGCTTTTAAAACCATATGTAAATACTTAGCATAAACTTTATAAAACTACTGAAATCATATAAAAAACTATGTAATCCTTAAACCTAAAATCTAAAATTTGTATGATATATTCTAAATGTATACGAATGTATCAAATTACTAAATATACTATAAAACCTAAAGTAATATAATATAATATAGCAAACATATACTGTAAAAAATTCTCTATGTCATTTAGAGATATATTTTAAAATTCTAAACATTGTGCTAATATCTCTCATGAGCCAACACATTTATAGAAAAGATATATATACACACATCACATAGAGAAATAATCAAAAAAATACAGAAATGAAAATAAAAATGAAAATAAAGTTAAAAAATATATAAATATATAAATATATAAATACATTATTTCCGATATTTTAAAAAGGGTTTAAGAGATGTATATTGATTTAATCCAGGAGACCGATGGGCTCTCAATTTAAGAATCCATTCAAGTTCTTTTTGTTCTAACATGTTTACATAGTCTCCCCCTCTTTCACTCATATTTACTATTTGTAATACTCTGAACCTAAATTCATGATCACTATACTGTAGTATATGTTTTGCTAACGCATTAAGTTCATTTTTCCTTTTTATATCGTAAACATGATTATAGATTCTATTCTTTAACTTCCTTTTTGTTAACCCTACATAGTAAGCAGGACAAAATCGGCAAGAAGCCAGATAAATCAGATTAATAGTGTTACAAGTAGCAAAAAATCTGGGAACAAAAGAATAATTTAAGATGGGATGAGAAAACATCTGTATATCCATAATATAACAGCACATATTGCAACAGTTACAAGGATATGTTCCAAGCCTTATAGGGGTTGACAAACTCGATGTTTCCTTAACATTCAGATCAGTACAGAGTATTCTTTTTAAACTTCTATTGTTCCTATATGTAAAAGTAGGTATCTGACCTATTACTTTTGCTGTTTTATCATCTGTGATTAGTATCTGACAATTTTCACTGATAATGTTCTTAATAGCCTTATTATCATTAGTATAGGTCATAATAAACCGTACTTTGTTTTCATATCCAGTAAACTGTATATTTTCCATATTATTAAATTTCCCCTTACTGGTTCTGTCAATTGAAGTTGGTACTTGTTTATCACTTAAAACTTGCGTTCTAATTTTCTTTACCATTTGTACATCATACCATCTTTCTATAAACAAGTTTTCCATGCTAACAGCCTCATATTGCAGATCTACATTCTCTTTACATATTCTAGTTAACCTCAGGAATTGACTTTTCACAATCCCTGGAAATACATATCTGGGATGCATGCTATCATATCTAAGGAGTGTATTTTTCCAGCAAGTCTTCCTATATAATATAGAGGATAACTTGTCATCCTTAATCTTTTGCTTGGTATCTAAAAAATTAACTTGTTCATATGAGGCTTCCATTGTAAATCTCAGAAAATTACTAGTGCCCTCTAAATAAACTAGAAAAGCCTTGAATTCCTGAACTGTACCTTCCCAAACAATCAGGACATCATCTACAAATCTCCTGTATAAGAGAATTGTCTTATATAATTCATTGGTAAAAAGATGTTCCTTCTCCCACTGGTGAACCACAAGGTTAGCATACGTATTTGCGCAGGGTGCGCCCATTGCAACACCCCACTTTTGTAAATATAACGAACCTTGAAAGGAGAACACATTATATGAAAGTACCAAATCCAACAATTGGCAAACCAAAATTTCTTTATTTCAACTAATTTCAGGATAATTTTGAAGTAGCTCTCTTATAGCTTGGATACCTTGTTCATTGAGTATGCATGTAAAAAGATTTTGGACATCTAATGTCACAAGAAGATGAAATCCTTTCTGTAGCCTAACATCAAGTTTATCAATGATATCTAGTAACTGATATGCGTCTTTCAAGATGGTGGGCACTTTATTAACCAACGAAGGAAGGAAAATTAAGCAAACACTTTGTAGGCCTCACACTGCCATCTTCTATAAAATGTGGCATCACAGTTCAGGTACCATATGGAGAGGGTTGATACTCCAGCTTCACAGGAAGGACTGTACAATAGATTTGTCAGAACTATATGGGATATAACCAACCTCATAGCCTCACAAAATTCACATTATTTGGTCTACTTTTATGGCCTGCCAGCTTATAGTAGCTCATTTAGAGGATGCAGCACTGTTGACAGATTTGGCAAGAACCTGCCATAATAGTTCACAGACCCCTCAAAAAATCTGAGCTATGAAACATTTTGTGAATGTTGACCCTTTAGTACAACCTGTCATCTGTCTTGGCACTTCTGCAGTCCTTGGACATTTATTATGTGTCTACAATATGTGAAACCTGGTTTTAAGAACTCACATTTGTCATATCTAACTTGTAGCCCATACTCTTCCAATCTTTTAAGGAGTCTTTTGAGGTTTTGTAAGTGTTTCTCATAAGTGACGCTAGTGATGATCTCTCTCTCCAAGGTAACACTAGACTCTGGTCAGTACCTGGAAGACCCCATCCATTACCCTTTGGCAGATAAATGGGACAAAAGCTACCCTAAACACCAGTCTGTTGTAGTGATAGAGATCCTTGTTTGTATTTATTGTTATATTGATTATATTGATATATATTGATTATATATATATTGATTGTCTGAATCCTTTTCCATCTCCAACTGGAAGTACACATCAACTAAATCCATCTTCGAAAACACTGTCACCCTGACAAACTAGAAAAATGCCCTCATTTCTTGGTAGAGGAGACTGTTCATCTTGCACTACTGGATTATTTGTGATGTTAAGTGCCACACAGTCTGAACCTGCTATTTTATTTTACTACAGGAATGACTGTGGTTGCCAATGGACTTCAGTCTACTCACAAAATGTCTTCTATTTACTTCCAGTCATTTCAGCTCCTTGGTATATAATGGACAGACAGCATAAGGTAATGGATATGCCTTGCAAAATCATGATGACACATTCCCTTTGATGACATTTTAACTGTGAATATTAAATGCTGAGGCAGGATCTTTAATATCAACTGTATTTTTTTCCTTAGGGGATCGTGACAGCAAGCCTTGCCCAAATGCTCGTTATCTTTTTCTGATCAACTCTTAGATTATTTTTTTTAACCTTTCATGACCTCATAAAGGTACACCTCTATTTTGTATGATGTGAAAGTCCAATAGCTCTTGTTGACCATTATATCCTACTGTCACAGCAGCACTCCAAGAGGTGTAACACTTTCAGCAGTTAATGTTTTGAGATAGTCAAAAAAGTGGTTCCACTTTTCTTTATTGAAAAATGTTTTGTAATCATTTGAAACATTACTGAAACAGATGAACTTATGTTCAACTCTATTTTTACTACATGAACAAATTTCTTGATTGTCTGTAATTGCACCTACAACAATCATATGGTTTCTGATTTGTACTTTTTACTTCCACCATTTGGCTTATATTATCAAATTTAATCATACCTTGTAACTCCAGCTTGTCTCTAGCAGTTCTTTTAAAATGAAATCTGCCTTCATTATCAGAGTCTTGAATTTTTTCTTGTAGAATGTCACATGCCAAATGATTACACAAGGCATCGTTTAAGCTATTACCAAACAGAATGTTCTGACTTATATTTTTTTAAATTCTGCCACATAAGCTGCAATTGCCTTTCCTTTATTTTGATTTCCATTGAGGAACCAGAAATCTTTTGTGGTTAATAACGTCTTCTGTGGCAAGAGATTCTGCACCACTCACAATAACTCTTCAAACCCTTTATTAGCTGGCCTTTGCGGAATGTTAAACTATGCAGTAAGTTATATGCTTTCACTCTTATAGCCTTAAAAGGAGCCTGTTTATTACTAGATATATGATTACAGAGACACACTATTGCAGTCTCTAAACATATGTGCAACAATTTTCTGTAGATCTAACAGGTGCCTCAGTTTTACTAACAGACATCATGCCTGCAGCCTCCAGGTATCCATGTTGCCTTGTCAGCACAGGTTCTCTTCTTGGTTATCTTGTGTTTCTTTGTTTTTATATTCCTCGCTCATTGCCTCTGTAGTATCATTATTGTCTAGCAGACAATAAAATAAAGAACGCAAATGAACTTTCAGTTATTGTGCCATCATTCAGCTTTGGGAAGGTGATGAGATGTGTAGTTGACAAGGAGGGAATGTGATGGTCAACTGAGTTTTCAAATTTTTGGACTGTGTACTGATGTTGTTGCTGTTGAACAAAATAAGACTTTTTGTAGGGAGTATAACATACTTTATATTATCTCATGCTGTGAAAGGATTTACTGAGATCCCTAGGGTCACTTGTTTTTTTTATATGAGTTGCAGAGATGGTCCCAATCAGCAGAGAGTTTCTTAATTTCTGAGAGAATCTAGGCCAGATGTAATTGCAGAATATAGTTTTTCACTGGATGCAAATTCATCTCATGATGGCTAGGAAAAGTTCACTGAAGTACATTACAGCTTTATCTCATGGAAGGACATGCAAAGGAATTCAATTCATTCTTGATATAATGCTTGACTGAGGAAGTTGATGCCACATTTGGGGATGTTGTGAAAGTAGAGAAGCTTTCATGTTTCTTGGAGTTTAACATGTTTGCATATAGTATAACCAGTAAGATTTTTGCTAAAGCACTCAGACAAAACACTTTTTTAGGAGATAGTTTAAGAAAAAAAAAACGAGTAAGCTTTACCTGCCCCTGTACTTACCTGCAGTAGTAGATGCAGAAATGAGACAGTAGGGACCACAATGTTGTCAAGACAGATGTGTAGGAGCTCTACTGGTTATTATACAATGACTGGCCATTAACATTCAAAAATGTGTATGCTGATTGGTCAGCCCAACCAGCGTACACATTGTAAAATTCAACATATATGAATAGACAAGTCATCCGGGCTTTGTTGTCTTAATATATGCCATGGCTTTCCAGCTTTCTTGAGCTAAAAGGTAGAGAAATACGAAATTTGAAATCCAAAGAGTTTAAAAGTACAAGAGAGAGAGGGCAGAAATACAAAAAATCAGGTATGTTATGTAAAACGAAAGAAACATGCCTAATTTTCTTTGTATTGCTCTGTCTCTCTTTTACCTCCGAACTGTCTGGACTTCAACCTTTTTAAATAAATAAATAAATAAGCAATGGAGATTGTCCTTTCTCTGTTCCTTCCTTTCCAAAGCCCTGATGTACTGCATAAGCATGGGAATGTAAGTCAAATACGCATGTGCAGTATATCTAATAAAGCCCCATGATACCGGAAAAAAAGCGCAAGAACACAACAGAGTCCATATACAAAGACATTATTTAAAAAACGTATGTCACTTTTTTCTTAAATAATATCATTGTATAATAGCAATAACCTATGGCTGGGTGTAGATAACGCTGGATTTACCAAAACCCATCCATGGGTTATTGCTATAGTAATCAATGTTGAAATCTTCAAAGATTATGAAGTTGGAATACTGGTTTGAGATTAGCCAATGCAAGACTTCCATAGTGATGGATTTTTTTTTCTTTCCAGTCTGGAATGCAGATACAGAAACAATAAGTTTAGCCTGATTGACTTTAACATAGGCTACTATGGATTTGTGATGAAAAGACTCAATGATTTGGTGTCAGGAGATGAAGCATGATTGTCTTTATGAAATAATAATATAACTCCTGTACCTTTGTGTGCTTTGTCAGAATGATATAGCTGGGCAGAGTAACAGAATTGTCAGAGGGTGTTGGTTTCAGCCAAATTTCTAAGATGGCAAGGAAATCAGGCTGATACAGTAAGATCCAGCTATAAATTAACACTTGTGAATGCTTCCTATGTCAATATGTACAGCTTTCAAAACTGAAGCAGTTTTATATATGTCAATTATAGTGAGCTTTGTGTTTAAGCATAATTGTTGGGCCTGGGTTTGTATGGACACCACAAGAAATTTGACTGTGGCATAGAATGTAGGAGGAAGTACACAGATGACACATTACTGTACCTGACAACATTTTAACAGAGTAATCTAGAAGAGGAAGATTGATTGTAGATAGAGTAAAAATAGACTAGTATTTAGTTGCTGACTTTGGATAAATAGAGTCTAAGCTACTTGTGGTCGGAATGTACCAAAAACAAATGAAGGTACTAAGGAACCAAAGAGTTAAAAGTTGTAGATGGAGGTATTTCTTTCAATTTATTATTTGGGTCTTTTTGACTTGATAAGGCATATGAAAAATAGTATAGCACAGAGATGTTGACTTATGTATTGGTTTCAAATGTGAATTGCCCAGGTTTTAATGGGCTAAATGGCCTTGCTGCTACCCTGACTAATCATCCGCTTTCTCTGTTTCCTATCTCTATACTGACTCCTTTCACCAGTCAATACTGCTTACCCCTCAGGAAGTAGTAATTGTCTTAAATTATTGATACAACTAGGTGATGAATTAAGCTTTGTATGTATGGTAAATTACCTCAGATATCTTACTAAGAGTGTCCTGTCCTATTGTGTACTTGTGTTTCACAAATAGTATAATTTTCTTTCACGCTAATGCTCTCAGATTACTTTAAACATAATTTCTTTCTATATTTGTGCATGATATATATTTTTTGTATTGTACTGCGTGGAGCTTTTCTCCCTGGGCCTCTGCTGAAAATGGAAATATATCCAGTTGGACTAGCCCGGTTAACAAATGTTAAATAAATAAATAAATCTGTATTTTGCACATGTGCCCTGCAGGGGGCAGTGTTCCACAATAATCATGAGATAGTGTCTTCGTCTTGTAATCATCATCTGTTGCTGCGGATTCAGTGAGGGGATGCTGGCATGTCAGTCACCAGTTTAACAAGTATGCAATGAAATAAAATAAAATAAATCAGTATTATTTTTAATGTTGTAGGAGTAATCCAGTTCTATATTTTGTTATAGTTAATAAGATTATTACCAACAGACTGTTTTTGATGGTGTACCTCAAAAAGAAACTTCAACTTAATTATTCTTTTTGAGCTACACCATCAAAAACAGTCTGCTGGTAATAATCTTATTAACTATAACAAAATATAGAACTGGATTACTCCTACAACATTTTTAGGAGTAATCCAGTTCTATATTTATTTATAGTTAATAAGATTATTACCAACAGACTGTTTTTGATGGTGTAGCTCAAAAAGAATAATTAAGTTGAAGTTACCCACTGTTTTATATTGCAATAGTTTGCTATTTTCAGAATGCAGTTTCACACCAAAGGCTGTCAAAGTAATCAAAAGTTTCCAGCCAATTCAATCGCAGGAAGATAGTCATTCAGTAAAGAAGGCATCATAGCAAAAACATTCTACATTAATATGTTATCAATTCTCTAGTTATTTGCTCCCAGTACCTTGGTTCCTTTGCCAGTCTTCTCCAAAAAATTCCAGCCCCTTTTTGCCTATTGTCTATATCCCTAATTGCAGTCATGCCTATTAGTTTGGTTCTTAGAATACTTTCTGCTACTTTATGGATATAATATTCTGTATGATTATTGTTATTCTCCTTAAAGGCATGCAGCCAAAATCCCAGTCTCTCCCTGTTTCTTGAGCTTCTCCCCTGTTTCAACATAATCCCTTTCCACTTTGAATTATAGTTTTCTGCTTGTGCTATGTATAGGAGCCTGAACTGTGTAGCTATGGAATGTCCCTTCAAATTGGACAATCGCAATCCGCCCTGGACTACTAGAAGAATCAGTTTATCCCACTTGACTCTTGCCGTCTTTCCCTCCCAGATAAAGTCCTTCAGTTTTTTATTAATTGCTACCTGCAACTTCTCCTCTGGTTGATAAAAATATGCCTGACCTGTGTATAAGACTAAAGGAACTAAAAACACTTTGACTGCTTGTATCTTATTATCCATATAACAAAGATTCCATTTTCTCAGTTTTTGTATAATCTTTTTTTGTCTTTTCCCATATATCTTTAGCTGCCACACCAGAATCATTTTAATCCATACTCCTAAATACTTCATTTTACCATGTCCCCATAAATATGGATATTGCTGAACCAATTTGTGTGTAGGTACATAATTTACTGCTATTGCCTTTGTTTTAGCTTCATGGCTGTGGCTGCACATTGAGTAACAGCTTAATTCTAACTCTCCCAGTGTGAAAACAGAAACTCAGCAGAGAAGACCAGTAGACTTATGTTTATGGGTAAATTTCAGTATTTCAGTAACTGTTTAGTAAGTGTACTGCCTGGATGCAAGGAAAAAAGAAATACAGAGGACCTGGAAAACATCAGCTACAAAAAGTGAGGAAGAAACACTTTGGAAAGTTCTGCAGCTGTTCAGCAAAAAGCAATGCGACCTCCAGACATGAATTCCAGTAACCTACAGGAAGTTATCAGTTCCTCTGAGCAAAAAGTGTCATTCAAATCAATATCTTCATCAATCCTATTTTCCCCTTTTCTACATTGGGTTAGGGTGTTGTGTTAACAGTCAGTGCTACTCTTCTACCTTTGTCAACAGTTATGCCTGACTGTAGCAGGTCTTCTTCCAGACAATCCATCCATCTCTTTACTGGATGCCCTTGTTTCCTCTTGCCTTTTCCTATTTATCTTAAATCTTCTTTAACTGATTGTCTTCTGCTTTCTTTCCAATATGCTCAAATTACCTTAATCTCTTCTCTTTGACCTTCTCTGCAATTGCAGCCACTTGGGCTTCTGCTCTGGTGTTCTCATTTCTTTGTGTGTCCCACAATATGCATCTTACCACCTGTCTCAGGCACTTAATTTCCATCACGTCTAGTTTCCTCAATTACTCTGCCTTTACAGCCCAGGTTTCTGTACCATACAGTAGTACTTGGTCACACCACTGTTCATATACTTTACTTTTCAAATTCTTTGCATTCTTCTGTCACACACTACTCCTGACACACTGTGCCAGTTGGCTGCATCCCCTCTAATTTCAGCTTTGACATCCTCATTCAGACTTACCTTCTCCTGTATCACCTCTCCCAGATACTTGAAGCTGTTAACCTGTTCTACTATTTTCCCTTCCATCTCAGTTTTCAGCTGCTTTTGATTTCCAACTGCTGCCATGACAGCTGTCTTATATGTACTTAATTTCATACTGTCTTCAAGTTTTGCATTCCATTCATTAATCATTTGTTGAAGTTCTTGCTCAGAGTCTGCCTGTACTGCCACATCATCTGCATACAGCAGCTTTGTTGATCTGTCTCCTCCAACCTGTTTGCTAATGTAGTCCATCACCAGTATGAACAGCAGTGGGCTCAGAGCTGAACCCTGGTGCACACCCACTCCCACTGGGAACCCATATCTGAGTCCAAACACTGCTTGGACTTGTGTCAATGGGTCCTTACATATGGCCTGCAGTAATTCTACCAATGTTTCCAGGATTTCAGACCGTTGTGGGACTTCCCAAATCAGCTTTCTTGGAACCTTGTTATATGCTATAACTAAGTTTAGGAATGCTCAGTTGGACTCTTTCCTCCAGTCTAGCTTCTTCTCAGCTACCTGTCTCACTGTAAATGTGGGTCATTTGCTTTACATCCTGATCTGAATTTGAAATGCTTAACTTCCATCATACTTTCTAATGAAGAGTCCACCTCAGAATTTCTCAGGGATCAGTCCTGGGGCTGCTCCTTTTTCTCATTTATTTTTCTGAAGTCAAGGCATATTTCAGAGGCCTCTGGCTGACCAAACTTACAGACAATTGCAAATTAGAAACAGTCATAGAATCCCCACCAACACTAATGTTCTCCAGGAAGGGAAAACACAGACAAATAACTTGTGTCAGAGCTATGGACAACAACTAAATGCCAAGAAATGTACAATAGTATCCTCTGGGAAGTCATACACCCCAAATAACTATCAAATTGACAACACACACCTATGAGTTGACCCAGTAATCAGGGAATTGGGGACACACAGTAATCCAACATTTGACCATCACATATCTATAGCAGTGAGGAAATCATTCTGTGTTGTGCAACTTATAAGCAAAGGTATGGCATTTAGGTCCAAGGATGTCATTGTTCCACTATATTCAGCATTCATCAAACCTATCATTGAGTACAATGCCCCCTTTGGTATGTATTTAACCAGGCACATACTACAATTGGAATGTCCACAGAGGTTCCATACTAAAGGAATGCAGGACATAAATAACATGTACTATGCAAACTGTCCCAAAGCCCTGTCCTTTTATTCTATCTCCTTCAGGCTTTTGAGGTGAGAACTATGCCTGACATACAAGGCATTGCCACACCCCATTCTGATGGACCTCCCGCATATCCACAAAACAAACAGCACTAGAATTACCCAGTCTAAAGACTTAAACCTTACCTGTGATATAAATAGGACCTGCTGGTTCTGTAAGAGCATTTCAAAAAAGAACGTTGGAACTGCACTTCTCAATTGTGCCTCCTAACACTGTGTGTCCAGGGTGAGTTCCCCCTTGCTATGCTTCTGCTTAGAAATACTCTTTACCATGGTTTTGACACCATTAGTGCAAATACACAATTATATAATGCAAATACCAATTTGGAGTACCCCCTACAAGTCTGGGTGCCACAGCTAAGGCTAGTGCGGTACATTATGCAGTGTTACAGGTGGTGCAGCCATTACAAAAGTGACAAAGATCCCACTGTGCAGCCTTGGAGGGGTTAGCTAATACAGATTTAGATAAAACAATGCATGGATGTATGCAATATAGGAATACAACCTATATGCAAGGAGTTATAACAGGATGGCAATAGAAGCAATTAGGGAAATAATACAAGAAGCAATATGGTTGGATAATAATACACAGTGGTACAATGATAACTGGCAGGAGCATAACAGTAGGGATAAATGAAATAGATAACAGCTAATGGGACCACTTAAGTAAGATAGAATCAGGTAAGTAAGTAAAAAGGTATACAGTACGATAGGCTGAGAGCAGCAGAACATATGGTAGAAACAGAAGAATGTCCTTACCTTGTTGTTGTAATAGTACAGGCAATGCTATACTTGAATGGAGTTCTTGGACTTTGATAATTAAAAAATACTGACATCTGCTGTGCTGTGTGTAACCCTGCTGGTATTAAATGGGCTTCATTGTAGCAGTCCTGTTCTGTGTTAGTGTCCTGGTTAGTCTTGGATGAAGAAGACACTTTACAGTAGCACCCTACCATGTAGTGCATACCTCTGTGGTGCCGATACATGACAATTCCAAAATGTAAAGAGCTTGGTTTTCTGTTAATTTCAAAGAGCTAAATTTAGGCACCAGTCCCTTCATAGAATACCACTAAACATATTGCAAAAGAATTTTAGTGTAGGGGGTTAGGGTTTCTGCAAGAAAGACTACTTGGGGGCATTGTATATTTTGGTTATTTGTTGTTTGTTTCTTTTTGAGCGTTGATGCAATTTTTTTGGGGGATTGGCATTTTTTATTTTCCTTCAGTCTGAATTTTGGAGCCATGGGTGGGGCACTTTTTTCATAGGTTCATAGGTGTGTACTAGGCTAATGGTCCTGGGGCCTTTACAAGCCTAGCCCATAGGATTACCCTGGCATCGTACCAGCCAAACTTAGTTCCCAGTGCCTCTGTCGAGTAAAGCCACTGGAGTGATCCCTGGGGTGAATTTTCTATTTCCCATCCACTTATCAAGATTTCTGTTGAAGAGGGCCAGTGAAGTGCTTTGCTTGACATGTATGGGAAGTTTATTCCATAGCATGGGCAGTCTCTGGGTTATGAACCTGTTCCTCCAGCATGTTCTGTTGATTGTGGTAATGAGGTTGAGGTCTCTGGAGTGTGCGGTGTGGAGGGATTGGGATTTCTTTAGATGTAGCATTTCTAACAGAGGTGGGTCAGACATGGCTCTGTAGGTCAAGCAGAGATTGCCTCTAAGTAGGTGATATGAGACAGAGAATAGTTGGAGTTTTTTTAGTCTGTCCATATAGGACAAATGTTTAAGGCCTAGGATCCTCTTTGTGAGGTACTTTTGCGGCCTCTCCAGTTGTTGCAAGTGTTTAGTGAGGGACATGCCAAATGGGGCATTGTACTCTGTGATTGGCCTAATGAGGGAAGAGTAGAGGGAGACAATGACCTCTTTCTTCTTGGATGCAAAATCCTTAGTAATGAGATGTACAAACATAGAAGGACTTTCTGCCTACGGTGGCAATGTAGTCGTCAAAAGAGAGGTTGCTGTCAACCTGTGTTCATAGAACTCTTGTATCACCTTCTGTGTTCAGTGGACTACTGATGTGGTAATTCATGGGAACCATTTTTTTCCCAAAGGGGATGACGACAAATTTTTTGACATTGAGCTTAAGGCCATGGTTTTGACACCAATCGTTGGTCTCTGTGAGGCCTTTCTGTAGAATGTCAACATCACTCGGGGAGTTAATAATAGCTCTCAACTTGCAATTGTCTGTGAACTTTGTCAGACAGAGTCCCTTCATGTTGGCCCGGACTTCAGAGAAGTAGATACCAAACAGGAGAGGACCCAGGACCGAATCCTGTGGGACTCCACTCGTGACTGGTCAACAGTCTGACTTGGAGTCAGCTACTTTCACACTGTGGGTTCCTCTTTCAGTTTTGAGTTTTGAAGTCATTGGTGGGGCATTTTTTCCTTTTAGCTTGAGTTTTGGAATCATTGCTGAAGGTAGAGTACAGAAAATTTAGTTTTCTTTCCTTTAATGAGTTATTTTTTTTCTGAAACTGTTTTCTTTGTATTTCTAATGTTTGCGTTGGCTTTGGTGGGCTTAGGAATTATCTTGTGTGTGAGAAGAATGTTCATTATTAAGGAGGAGTTTACTATTTAGACTTTGCAGTGATTTGTGTTAGTGTTTATGGCATACCTCTCAACTGTCCATATTTTCTCAGAATGTCCAGATTTTTGCCTCAAAATTTTGGTCTGTTCCTCACAACATTTGTGGCTTTCTGGCAAATCACAGGGATGACCTGAAGAATTAAATCAGTAAAAGTGACATACATTTGAGTTTCAGTCTTCATATCCTTTAAAACATTTTAACACAAACCCTGTTATTCTGGCTACTTTCTAAATTTATGAGCAATATTTAAAATCTGTCCCTATTTTTGGGTCTTTGTCTCCCCCTTATGTCAGGCTTTGTCCAGATTTCTTTGGCTAAGAGGTTGAGATGTATAGTTTGTGGCCATGTTTTGTAGCTTGGGGACCTGTATTTGATTGACAGAGGGTCAGTCAAGAGGATAAATGCCTTCAATCTAGTGAGGTTCCTGTGATGTGTTGCTGAGATAGATTCTTCATTTTTCATAGACGTGCATTTTTTATTTTGGGGAGATTATTCTATTCTAATATGTTTAGATCTGGCATTGGTCTATTTATTGGAAGAAAGATGAATAGGTTATTTGTTTTAAATTCCTTTTTCATAATAAACTGGGAGATATACCACTTGTCTTTTCAGGTATTAGCTACAATTTGTCTTTTTTCAGGCATTAGTTACAATTTTATCACATCCTTTTATCAGTGTCCTTTGTTACACAGTCTGTGTTTTTTTAATATGTGAATTTGAAATGGCATTATTGAAATGGAAGCTGGTAATCACATTTGTATTACTGTGTAACAGTCAGTTATAACTTTATTAAATATTTCATATGCTTTCTCCCTTTTTTAATTTTTTTGAAATATTTTTTGTTTTTAATTCTCTGATGGGAATGGACCCCATTCCTAAGTGAGTACAATTAGAGTTCATGCAATCAGAAATACTTCGGTCTTTGATGTTTCCCAAGAGAGCTTTTCTCACCACTCTCGGAGTGCCTAGAATCGCCTCCTTTTGCATTTCATATTAGGTTACATGTATTGGTAACATATTTAAGTATGACTATAAATTCTTGTTTAGTACTCCTGGTGCTCCTACTACTGTTAGAACTGTATGGGTATTTTCTTCCACACTGTTCTTGTTTCTGCTTGCATTTCCTGGTACTTAATGACTTTGTCTCTCTCTCTCTCTGTATGTTTGAAACCATTATCGCTAGGTGTTGCTGTTTCAGTGATAAACGCTACTTTTGCTTTTCTGTTTTTCTTGGACTACTAGATCTGGCTTTCTTGCTTCTATTTTTAAACTGTTGCTATTGGGTGATCCATTGTGATCTGAACTTCATCATTGTTGATAATGCTTGTTTATGTTTCCAATGCTACTTCTATATTGCAGTGTTTGCACAATCCCCAATGCAACAGTTTTGCCACAATATTATGCCTTGCAGTACACAAACCTTCAGCCTTAAGAGTATCATACCCTGCAATGAGATGTGTAACTGTTTCCATTTCTGTTTTATAGAATTTGCATTTGTCTGTTTCTCCTACTGTTTCAATAGACTTTGTAAAGCAACATGCATGTAGTCCAGATTTCCAGGCCTCCATTATTAGCCTTTCATCTTTTGGTTTCAATTTACCTCTCCTTAACCATTCCTACATCAAATCTTGGTCAATATGGGGGTGTTCCACAAGTTCTTTCTACTTGCCAATATATTTGTGGACATTCCACTTTTCTTATGGTCCTTTGCTTTATACTGTTTCTTTTGCGTTTTGGAACTTTTCAGTTTCTGACCAGTTTTGTCTACTGTTAGTTTAATTTCCATTCCCACTATGTTTCAAAATGCTTTTGCTAAACTAGGAAAAGATGACATCTTAGACGACTTCTCTTCAGTCTTTAGAACTAACTTTCATCATGCTTGAATCTGCTGAGGTCAGCAAATATGTTTAGAGAAAGGTGTATATAGTATTGGTATGCACTGCTTTTTATATATCATTTGATAAACATGAAGGTGCTTTTCTTGTTCTCCTGTTCAACTGATTCAATACTTTTAGGGGCCAGTCTGTCATACCAAAGCTGTAAATTAAACCACGAAGAGCAAACTGATTTATAGCTTGGACTTTATTCATAGATGTCAGGGTAGTTTTTAATATCAGGTTTAGTCTTCTGAAGTATTCTTTACTAAGATTTATTCTCATTTGTTCATGCTTTATTGACAACCTCTCATCTATTCCCAAATATTTGTACACTCCTTATTACTCAAGTTACCTTATATAACATTCCTGTCTCAGGTTGGTATTTCATCAGTGATGCACTTTTCCTTTTGAAATGTTGCTTTGGTACATTTATCAAGACCAAATGTCATTCTTATATGATCTGAGAAAGTTGTAACCATTTGCAGTTATGATTTTAGATCTTCATCTGTTGAGCTATACACTTTTAAATCAACCATAACATGTAGTTGAGATGCCTTTAAACAAGGTTAGTCTCTGGGAGTTAACTTTAACCATGGCCTAATCTATTAAGCTAGCAGCATAACTGGTTATGGGAAAGACAAAATAGCAGCATGGACAATCCCTTTTTAAATTTTTATCTCTGGGATAATAATTTACTCTTTACCATGGCTCAGATTCAAAGTGGTTGGCCACTGTTCCATAGTTGCTGTAATGTAATTGTTCAATGTAGGGTGTATCTTTAATTCTGTAAGCATTTCATAATCCATGAATGTGGGATACTGTTGAATGCATTTTTTGTATTCTGTCTATGCCATACTTAAATTCTTTCCACTTTTACAGCTCTCTATTATGACTCTGAAAACATTTCCTTGCACCTTAATAGAAACTCATAAATTTATGTCTTGTTTTTGTTGTTTAGATAACATATCTAACTAGATTACACATACTGAGATCAGTTTTCTTTCTTCATTAGAGATACTAGGCTGTCTTGCTTAACTGAGTATGCAAGTCTGTACTTCTTAAAGTGGTGTCATAATGTTATGATATCTCTCTTCTGATCTTGCATTACCAGCCTGTCTAACTCAGAAATTTACTTCAAGTAATTTTTCTCTTGTTTCATATGGATCATACAATGAAGCTAGAAAGCTGTTTTCTGCTAAGAAAGCCAAAACTAACACCTGTTCTCCAGCTTTAAACTTCCCTGGTCCTTGTATTTCGATTATACACCACTTGTATAGCCTGGGCTTTTTTCAAGTGTTCCAGTGCTATGGGCAACACCACTTTCAACTTATTTTTCATGACACCATAGTGTTCTGTGACACTTTTAATGGTGCATAGTCTATGTTCCATGTTCCTCTGGCAATGTTTAGCAATCCCCAAGGATGCCTACCAAATAGTAACCCAAAAGGACACTGAACCTTGTTGAAGCTTGTGACACTTCTCTAATGTCAAGCTAGAGGTGAGCTATGATATTAACTGGTTCTATTTTTTTACAATCTTCTTCAATAACTTTTTTAGCATGGATCTTAATGATTGACTAAAACTCTCCACTAATCCATCCATCTGAGGATGGTACACTGAAAGTTTTAAATGCCTCACTGTAAAGCATTGACACAACTGATGCATTATTCTGAAAATTAAAGGAGTGGTATCTCTATTCTGGAAAATAAATGCTGACTCCTCTGTTCTGGAAAGTAAATACTGACTCTCTAAATGTATATTTAGCATTAGCTTTACATAGGGGATATATTTAGGGTAGCTATATATATATATATATATATATATATATATATATATATATATATATATATATATACTTCTAAATTTTGACTTTCAGAAAGTCAAATTGCTTATGGTCGAGACCATAAGATTGATGTTTGAAAGTTCAAACTGTTTAAATGAAGATCACTGTACAATGCAGAACGGTATATTTACCATTTTCCTCGCTGTAATGCAATCTTGGTGTTGGTATATTTAATTAGCAGGGGGTGAAGGCCCCCACCCCCACAAAACTTTTATAAAACACCATTTTTATTTAAATTTCAAACTTTCGAAATTTCGATCTTATGGTCTCAACCATAAGCAACTGGACATTCTGAAAGTTTGAAATTTATATACATATACAACAACAACATCTCTCTCTATAAAAGTGATTCTGAAATTAGCTTGCTGTCAATGGTTGTATTACAGATGATTTACAGGAATATGTATTGTTTTCTACCACAAGTTAGGATATATATTTGGAATAACAGAACTGCATAAAAATGTACCATACTCTCCTCCCCCTTCATATCCATCACTGCAACATCAGCATCAAAAAAATACGCCTTTGGCAATATTCCTAAATATGACTGACACTGGTTTTATGGTAACTGTGGATATAGATTCACTCAGTTCTGTCATTTTACATGATGGCAGAGGGCCTGTATACTGAAAGGCATAATAATGTGGCAAGACTGTTGCACTGGGGATTGTGAAAACATTGCAATACCGAAGTAGCTGAAAAGCATTGAAAACATGATTCACAAAGTATTGTAGAGAATACTGAAGTTTGTATCACACGGGATCACCCATTACCAACAGTTCAAAAACAGATGTGAGAAAACCAGATACAGCAGTCAATGTAAACGGTACAAAAGTAGCATTGATCACGGAAATTGCTATAACCAGTGATTAGTGTCTTACTTACAGAGAGACACTAAGTCATAAAATACCAGGACTTGCAGGCAGAAATGAGGGAAATGTGAAGAAGGATACCTAGGAGCAATGAGTCTCATGAAAAATAATTTATAGTTGTACTTAGATATGCTATTGATGTATGTAACACTGTTTGAATTAAAGGAATCAGTTCTGGGCTAACTTCAAAGACTGAAGCAATACTTATTTCACAAACTTTAGTCGTACTTTGACTCAGGAATGGGGTCCTTTCCTATCATGGTATTAGAAACCCAAAAGACTTGGAGAAAGAAAACTGCCAGTATTTCCTTTAGTGCAAGTTATATAGTAGGACTGCATTTTCCTTCAAATTATTACATGTTTGTATGTGTGCACAACTTGCTGTTTTAGAGGGGGGTGTTGCCTGGAATTTTACCGTACACTTTCAGTCTAGCGTCTTCTTTCAACTGTTATGGTTTTCATGTCTCAGTTGCAGTTTTATGTAACATGCGCTACATTTTCTTCAGGAAGAAACAGAAGCTGTATATATATATATATATATATATATATATATATATATATATATATATATATACACAAACATCAAAATATAGCAATTAGAAGGAAGTTTTTAGTTCCTGTCAGTTCAACCATCATTAAAAAAAACATATTTATTGTTACAGATGGATGCGGTACATATATTTCAGGACAGTAATGTTTGCTTTGACAATTTTCTGCTTAATAACTGTAAGCATATAAGGGGATTGCTTAAAAAGGTATACAGAAGTAATATAATCGGTCATTTCTCACTAAACTATATGCTAGTCATTCACTTGAACCAGCAACCTCCACCATCTCCATTATGACTAGGGTGTGGTACCTGACTGAGTTCAGCTGTCTTCTGCATGCAGCTAAACTTGTGGAGGAAATGACCATCATATACAATTATTATAATAAAAATATCTTCTGGCATACACAAAGAAAATCATTTATTTTCTAAAATGGTCTGCATGTACTTAAAATGCTAACTAAATATTACAAGGTTGGGAGGATGGCCTAATGGTTAAGGTGTTTGCCTTACAAGCATAAGGTGCAGGGTTTGAGTCTCACAAGGGATAATTGGCTAGGCTTAAAATGGCTCGCAAGGGCAGTTAGCTTAGTACTAATCTATGAACATACTGTAAATTAAATAATTTGTCAATCCAAATATTTTTTTTGTTTGTGTATAAATTCATACATTTAAATACAAGAAAAAATAGTTGTAAGTACACTCATGCAGATGTATATCTGTAATTTACAGACATATGTCCCCTTAAAAACATCTAAAATCCATAACATCTAATTTCATAACACTGAGACCAGAACATCTAAAACCCAAAACATCTAAAACCCACAACATTGAATTTCATAACATCTAACAGTACAAATCACATGAAAATAACATCCCCTCCACATATAATGACATATAACAACACCAAACTACCAAAACACTTTTTACTACGTTTCTGCAGGGAGGCTTGATACAGTGGGGTTAGGAAATTAACTTTTTCCCACTGTAGTGCGATCTTGGCGTTGGTATATTTAATTTACAGGGGTGTGTGGGGGCAGAGTCCCTGCAGAAATGTAGTAAAAAGTGTGTTTGGTAGTTTGGTATCATTATATGTGGATGGGGATATTATTTTCTTGTGATTTGTACTGTTAGATGTTATGAAATTCGATGTTATAGGTTTTAGATGTTCTGGTCTTAATGTTATGAAATTAGATGTTATGGGTTTTAGATGTTTCAAAGTAGACCCATATATATATATATATATATATATATATATATATATATATATATAAAAATTAGGTTTACAATTAAATAAACAAAGTCACTGCTGCTGACCGCCATGAGGTCAAAAGGCAGTTTTCAAATAGGCAGAATGCTGACTCAAAATATATCGACTACACTACAGTGAATGGTTAGTGTAGTTCAAGTATCTGAGTTCAGCATTGTGCACCGAGATCGCAGTTCAGTGAGGAACAGGGAATTAGCCCATTTCCTCACCGTGGTGTGATCTTGGAGTTGGTATACATACATATATATATATATATATGTTGCAGTGGGTGGGGGGTGCCTCCCAAATGTAGGGTGCAGGGGGGCTTGCCCCCTGCAAAATAGTAAAATACACGTACTGTTGACTATGGAATGTCACGGTACATGAAGTTGCATAGCATGGGTGACTGACATTACCTCCTGCAATGTCGAATATATCAAACTACAGGTGTCAATGTATTCAGTTTCGACCTGGCCGGAATTTCACTGTTCTGGATTCAGGATTTTAGGTTGACCCATGCAGTTTCCAGGTTTCAATAGTAAACCATAAAATTATGTTATCACATAAACATTCCATATATTTTTATACATAAGCAGTTCTCTGTATAGATATTTTTTGCTTTCTTTTGCATTATTATAACATCACAGATACCTATTTGCGGTTACACATATTTTTTCTACCAAACATTATGCAACCATTTTACAATTTTTTAAACCTGTGTTTAATATGACAAAAAAAATTATAGAACTCTGGCCTTCTTGCCGAAACCTGATCATCCCATTCAGCCAGCTGGTCGGGCCTACGCTTCTATAGGTCACTGTACCTGTGCCTGAACTGGTGGCCAGAGTAGGTAATCCCTGTCAGGGAAGACAGGTGCTCACTCAACCGCTGACAGATGCCTATTTTTTTCCTGCCTCACCCTCTAACACACACCTAGATCTTATCTAGGTATGAATCACTAAAAAAGGTAGAGCATAATTTTGGGTCTTCTTGTAGACCACCTCGTGCCTTCACAGGTGGTGCCATCATTAGAAGTACCATCATGAAGAAATTATGAGCAGGGTTATGGTTCACAGGTTTAGAACTACTCCGTCTAGGGTGTGACATCAAACTAAACAAACAAAGAGTAAGGATTATTTATTTATTTAACATTTGTTGACTAGGTTAGTCCAACAGGGCAGATACCCTTTCTCAGCTGAGACCCGAGGAGAAAAGCTCCAAAATACACTTTTATAAAGATTAACAACAAAGCAGGTAAAATTAACAATATAGTAAGTGAAATGACCGTAACATTCCATGACATTTAATAAAACAAGTATTCACATATTGTTTTCAACTTTACAATGTCAATAAATAAAATACAGCATAACAGTAGTAAACAATATAGTCATAGTCTCACTACTATTTCTTTCAGATATATGGCAAGTAGACCTAGATTAATGAGAAGGGAAGGTGATTATATAAAGCTAGGGGCATATATCATGTAGGGTCAGAGCAGGAGCAGGATTACAGTCGCACTTCATTTATATGGGGGCTAAAAGTCATTAATGAGATCCTCAGTTTTTATCTTACAACTGCTATTGGTAGTGTGCATTGCTTTTGCTGCTGTTTTGGATTATTACACCTGAATATCATTTATATATTCCTCATGGAATATAGCAATTGCAGTAATTTTTTGGAGGGGTGCAGAAAACGTATTTCTGTGTGTGTCAGTACCGACTTTTATTAATTGTTGAGTACTCTGAAGTGACAAGATTAGGTAGGCAGGGTTTATGCTTCATGGTTCTGCAAAGTCACTTGGATATAACTCTATTTTGCCTTTTCTAAACACGGTCAGGTTAGAGAAGAACTGAGGTTATCTGCATACTCCTACAGCATTCTAGGGGTTGCTGCAGACTCTGTCACCATCCCCAGCATGTGCACATGAACCCAGTGCTGCATTCTTAAGTACCCAAAACCTGGCTACACAGATAAATTGCTTTACATGTTCATGTATTACTGTGATTCATAGACATAAGTGTAAAAGGGACAAATTTGCATACAAAACGTGTAAATATCCCAGAGTTTGCATGATTAAGTTTGAGATCAGCATATTAACTTGGGATTACTGGATGTAGGTGGCAAATAGCTTAGGAAATCATGGACTTTTTTAAAAAGTAAACAAAAATAAGAAAAATGGGTCTTTATTAGAAGACCGAATGTTTAGGTGATTGAACACCTAAACATCGATCTTCTAATATCGAAAGCAAAAAACGGCGAACAGCCGATTTAACTCAGGGAAAGATTTCCCTTGGCCGTTCTCAGGAGTTTTCTATTTCCCTACTGTTGAGCGATCTAAGAGTTGGTATATTTAGTTAGTGGGGGTGTGGGGGGCACAGCCTCCCATGACGAGGGGTGTGGGGGGCAAAGTCCTCCACTAAATTTAGATGTAAAGTAATGTTTTTTGTGTTGTGGCCGAGGGATGTGTTTCCCTGGGACATTCGACACTGTGCGGTTCGATATTAGCAGATCGATGTTTAGGTGTTCAATCACCTAAACATTCGATTTTCTAGTACAGACCCAAGAAAAATATTGCAAATTAATACAGGGCAGTTCAAAATGATGTTAGATTATTGAGTTTACTTAAAGAAATGTTTGCTTTACTGATATGATGGGCATATTGCAATGGCTTAAGTGAATACTGTAAAACTGTAGTTTGTAAATGGACATTCATGATGATGATGATGATGATGATGACAACGTAGTTATATTTATGAGGCGGCCTAAGGAAAGTGGCATGCAGTCCCCAGGTTTAATGTCAGGATCTCACACCCCACAACATGTTAGTAAATTTGCAGGCACTGTCAGTGCATCACAAGGTCAAGTACATGCTGCCATCACCCTCACGCTTATACAGGGAGAAAACCTGTGCACCTGTACACCAGTATTTCCAAACCCAGGAAAACACTTTCAGGATGATGGATAAAATTGAAAGGTAATGGTGTCCACAGTGACAACTTTATAAAGGGTACCATGCAGAGGAATTTGTTACAGCAACCCCAGGAAGCATGTAAAGCATTGCTGATGAGCAGCAAATGTGTTGTGATATTGTTAGGGCTCAGAGCACTGTCACAGAGAGTCAGCTGAAAATGCTCACAGTCCTCCAGGGTATATGTGATGATTTCTAGCTCTACATAGAAATGGCAGAGAGTAAGGATAATGCCACGATCACAGTGATGTGTACTATGGTGGCACACCAAGCCTTCATGGCCACCTCCATTTGTACACTAGTTAGGACTTACCGGACTGAAGTAGGAGTCAAGTCTTGGAATGAGAAGAGAACATGCTACTGTCTGGACATGTGGGGATAGATCAGAAGAGACTACAAGTGTTTCTCAAGAAAGTACTGTAATTAGTAGGGGGGGATCACAACAGATTTCATACAGGTCACTTCAGCATTCATCAGATCCCAGTACCCTATGTGATCAGTGTCTGCAGGATCAACTACATCAAGATGGTCATGAGATTAGACCAACTCACCATCCAGCTCTCATGACAAACCCTTTTCAAAATCACTTGCACCATCACCGAGCCTTTCTTTAGGAGATGTGTATGACACATTTTACCTTGCCCCACTGTGATTCAGGTGTGACATTTCTGTTCTTTAAATTTTGACATCTGTTAAGGTCAAATTGTAACTCTAAATGGAATAAATTATGAAATAATTATTAAATAAAGTAAAAGAAAAAAATACAAAAAAGGGGAGGAAATTGGGACAGTTTTCATCTGTATGCTTAAAGCCTTCTGGAAGAAAGACTGTATGTCATAACATAACATTGCAATGACTAAAACCATTTATTACCTACAGCTTAAAAGTAGAAATACACTAGTATCCAGGGAAACATTAATAAAGAAATGAGTATTCTGCCATGTAAATAAACACTGCTGCTACTTCACCCTCACCACTGCAGAAACAAAGATGCCTTTATCTCTGAGGTCAGAGATTATGGTGTATGACAATATCAAATAATCTGATGTGCAGTAGCTTAATAGATATTGTGGAAAACAGTTAAAAATGGGACTGTTTCATATAGGATGCTTTACGACATCACTAAACAGTTAGTGAACACTCAGGCATGACTTTTACAAACAATAGTATGAGTACTTGTTTTGAAATTAAAAAAAATATATATTTAAAGACGAGAGGGAATGTCTGATGAACAGTGACAGTAGGCCATGCACCACATAGCATGGCCCACAAATATCCCAGCATGTATCAATTATACTGTATGTGTTTTTTACAAGAAAGAATATCACAGCATGCATCATTTATACTGTATGTGCGTTTTTACAAGAAAGAAAGTCAAACCTGATTGTCATGGCCCATAGTTCTGGACTAGATGCTGCTTCTTCACCTGCGCAACTGTATGTTATGCACAAGCCTGCTGCATGCAGTCTCTTACTGCTCGTGCCAGCTGGTCACCAATAGTGATAGTAGGACTGGAGTTGGGAGCTGCAGTGACAGCATGGATCACTGCACCACCAGACCAGTCCGTGATTATGTCACGCATAATGCAGCATACAGTAAACATCCTGCATGCAGTAGCTGAGTCATACTGAAAGGCACCCCCAGACCCATCTATAAACCTAAAATGAGTCTTCAAGAGACCAAAGACTTTCTCAATGACAACATGGGTCTGGAACAGGGCTGTGCTGGAGTTCTCTTCTGCAGCTCCACTTGGATTTCTCCCTGGAGTAATGAGCCATGGCTCTGGTGGATATCTAGCATCACCTAAAAGAAAAAAAAAATTGAGAAAAGGGGGGTGTGATAAAGCAAAGAAAATGTGGCAAGTATAGTGATAGTTATACCTACCTTTGTATCCATGGGGATAGGAAACTACTCATCCGCCCAGTGCCCTTGTTGGGGCCATATATACTCACAAAGACATTTACAATATCCATATCCACTCTGAACCTTCTCCTGATTGTCAAAATTATAATGTGCAATTCTCTGTGTATATTTCCACCTCCTTGGCCAGTGAGAGCTACTGGATCAAGAGCTTTTAGCTCGGCCAAGGCAAGTGGCTCACACTGGGAAATGACATGTCCTGCAGAAAGTGACAGCATCATCATCATGGATTATAAAGTAGATAAATTATGCACAACTCTGCTTTTATAATGAATCTGCAGATAGCACAGAAATGCATGAAGTCATGACTGTGGATCACAACTAAGTGAGAGAAGGCTTCATTAATACACACCATTTTATGTAATTTCTAATTTGTATCTCATTATAACTTTGCTGTCATTTATATGCACCCACACCCATTGCCATAAGTGGCCTTTATTAATCATACCTTTGTGGTGCTTGAGGACAGCATGGACAGCCTTTGTGCATTCCCAGAACGGCTATGAATACCACCCAAAGTATTAATAATAAAACATTATTGAATTTATGATAGCATTCATTCTTTATACCTGTTATTTATCTAATATTAATAGAGGACAGAGGATTTGTGTTAGTAATTTTACTATGCAGCTGAAAGGTTGACTCAGACATTATTAAGCAAATTGTTTCCAATAACTGAATATTGTTTAAATCTTTTCTACAAGTAAGGGAGGCCATCAGTGGTCATCTAGTTTTCATTAATAAAAGAACTGTACATTTAAATGAACTTTTTAATACAGAAAACTAGTTGTCACTAGAAAATTAATTTAAATTAATTTTTAAAATAAAGAACAACATTATTTTCAAAAGGCAAAACAACATATGAAAGTATGAACTGTAATTACTGTAGGCTCATCTCAAATGGTGTGTCATCTTTTAGTACTATGACTCAGAGAAGTTATGTTTCCTGTATATTTTAATCATGATTCTCAAAATATAATCTATGTTGCTCAGTGTTTAGATTGTGATGCATTTAAATATAAGAAAACAAAAGGAATGCTAGAAATTATAAGCATTAGTATGCAATTAAGAAGTTAAAATGAAATGAATGCATTTTACAGGCATGTTAGAACATATACTAAGTACTTAAAACTTTTGTTTTTTGTATTAAATAAGGTTGATTTGGGTACTTGAAGTGGAGATATAGAAAACATTACATTTAAAAGAATTACATTGTAAATGTGTCTAGAAATCTAAGGCATAAAAACAGTAACATTACTGCATATATTGTATAGATTGTAAAATATTTTTTTCTGAAGTTCAAGTGTAGTTGTGTGCTTTTAAGCCTATTTAATGTGTGCTTGATTTTAAACTTCAGTCTGAAGAAGTCTTGTATGTTTGAAATAAGAAAACACTTACTGAAGGAATAAAAAACAATGGAGTTCTACTTTCTGTCATTTTGGAGCCATTTTTTATTCTTTTTTGCTTTCATTTTACAGCTTTTAGTCTGATTAGACTTTCTTTTTTGTATGATATTAAATGACATTAAAAGAAAAAAAGAAAGATCATAGTGATTATAACAGAAGGCATTGCTTTGTTTTAGAATCACAATTTTGTCAAGCCAACAGTAAAAGCTTACATAGTGAACATAGAAACAAATTAGTATACCCAACACTAATTTCGTTTTATTGGTTATGGGTGAATATAATAGCAAGTACAATTTTAAAAATTAAGTAACTATACTTTTTCAAAGTTTTCTTAAGACATGATGTTTTATTCTATAATTATAAAACAACGTTTCTCTTTATGGTACAACATTCCAAACATTTTATGTTTGTTGTAAAGCAGATTACATGGAATGCTAAATACTCAGCTATCCCATTTCAAAGACAGAAGGTAAAGCTGCATACCTGTCCCTTCCCACTCACCAGTGGCTGAAAACACTGGCTCCTCACATAATTTATTAAATTATTTATTCTCTGTCTGGTAATCTGATGAATTCAGAAATTAATTTCAGTGACATAAAGTAACTAAGGATGGTTACACTGTATGTAGCATTAGAATTAGAACTGATGTAGTTGCACTGTCATTGCCTTCTGAACTCAATGCTAATTGTTTCTTTTTCTCATATGAAATTATTCAGTCTGGTATATTTGGTTGCCAACATTGAGGCCTGTTTATTGCTGTAGCTTGCCTTTTAGTCCCAAAAATGCCTGTAAGAAATAAACAGCTAAATTAAAATATATTTTAGGGGAGAAATGTTCATAGATAAAAATGCGTATGTGAAGTTTAGTTCTTAGTTCATTTCCTATGAGAAGAACTCAACAAGTATAGAGCCAACTTATTACTAGTGAGGTGCATGATTTTCTATGCAAAATAATTAGATTTCATTTTGTATTTCAACAGAAGAATTTATTCTAATAAAAGAGAACATGACTTGGAAACAGGCCCTAAATTACTGCGGCAGCAAGTACAGATGCCTGGACCAGCATAACTAGCATTGAAAGGCAGAAAATTCTGGAAGCAATCTCATTGAATGCTAGTACCCATGGAGTCTGGATTGGATTGTCTAAACACTGGCTAAGGGACAAGGGTGACTCATGCCATTGGACTGCTGGACTGCAGCCCCCTCAGCAAGTAAAAAGGAAAAAAGATAAAAGTACTTTTTAGTTATTTAATTTTTACTGTCTTTGAGTCTTTCGGGTGGCCACGGTGGTGCAGTGGTTAGCATTGCTGCCTCACAGCAAGAGGTTCTCCGGTTTGATCCTCGGCTAGGGTGCCTTCTGTGCGGAGTCTGCATGTCCTCCCTGTGGTCGCGTGGGTTTCCTCCGGGTGCTCCGGTTTCCTCCCACATCCCAAAGACATGCTGTAGGTGGATTGGACACTCTAAATTGGCCCTAGGTGTGCGTGTGAGTGTGCCTTCTGTGGAAGGTTGGGCCGGCTGGCAACTCGACACCGTAAAACTCCACTGCCATTCAATGTGCGGACAAGGTGATCCGCTGTGGCGACCCCTAACTGGGAAAAAGCCGAAAGAAGAAGAAGACTGTCTTTGAGTCTTTCATCTCTATCAGCCGGCTGCTTTACGCCGACTGAGTCATCTGCGAGTACGAGCATGTGCACTTTCAAATTCCGGGTTGCAGCGGTTTTAAAAAAAGAAGCTATTTTTTCTCTTTCACTTAGAGATCCACTCCAGAGCTGCAGTCCAGATAGCAAATTAAGGCATCAGTGTGATGCCCAGCAGTCTATGCAGTTTGGAACCGCATAGAATTGGAAGGTGTTCGACTGCCACATCCGTGGGCACATACATGATGTGGATGGGCTAAATGGCTGCTGATTGGTTGTCGCTCTCTTCCTGGGCTTTATGTGCTGGGAAAAGAGCGAGAAGCAAACAGTTGCAGCCCGTTTCGGTTGTGGACTTGACTTGTGGTGGATTTTATTTGCTTAATTGCTTGGCTGCCTATTTCATTCACTGGACGTGACACAGCAGCTGAAAAAGAAGAAGAAGAAGTACAGAGTTTCTTTTCTTCTTGGTGGTATGTATGTGTAACACAGTATGACAGTACAATATGTAAATAATCAATATGTTGATCAATGATGTGTAAAGTATAGAGGAATAACTTGCAGTTTAGTTTGTGGATATTATGATTATTATTTGAGGTATATAAAACATATTCTTGGCAAATTAATTTGGTATATTGTGCAACTAAAAAAAGCATCTGGCAGAGAAAACGCTGTGCTGATATTTTAAATGGAATTCAACGGAGACTTTTGCTGGTAGTTTTGTTCTCTGTATACATTATGATGATTATGTTAAATTAAATATGGAAACCATATGTTTTTTTTTCTTTTGCATCTATTTGTCTGGTTGTTATTTTTGTGGCTTTGGATTATTTCTAGAATTCCTGTTGAGGAAAAGCACTGTTTTATAGTATGCAAGCATTGCAACATAACAATCTTTTCTTTTGCAGTCTCTTGTAACTGCCTGTGCAAAGTGCGTGCATGTGACTCAGTACAGTACTTCAAGAATTCTGCAGTATTGTAGTAACTGAAATTAAAAAGTCATCTAGTTGCGTACAAGCAGTATAATGAGTAAGAGAAGGAGGAGGAGAGACCAAGAGAAAGCATTGAAATGCAACACGTTTTTTATTTATTTAGGAAATTAAAATGTGACACATGTCTTGTATGAAGCAGTGTTGTGAAAACTACAGAACCATTACATTGTAGCACTGAACTGTAATAACTCATTTGCACTTTTTTTGCTAAGGACCGGTGACAACACATGCAGTTGTGTTGCAAGTGGTGTAAACTGTAGTCATAATTAATGAATTCACTTAGTCAGTCAAGCTTATGTTTTTGAGCAAGACACCTTTTATTTATTTTTTTAATTATATAAAGATCTGCTGGAAAGTTATCTGCTCAGATTTTTTTCTTTGCATAAAGCCGGTGCCATTTTACAAGTTGGAAAACTAAGCAACAGTGATGAGCATTTCTGCAACATTCTGAGGTGCACACAACCGAAAGTTACCTTCATTTGGTTTGTAGTTTGTAGAGTTGGCACCTGCATGTGACAGTAATCATGTCAGTTCATTAAAATTGTAAAGTGTGTGCCAGTCTGATTTGCATATACTTCATGAAAGTGTTAAACATAAAAAGATGCGTCTCCATATGTATTGTAATTGTGTAAAAATTTGTTTCAGAAGTATGTAGTTGTATCTTGTTCCCTTGTCTGGGCCATACCAGAAAATATTTTGGTCCTTTGGGTCAAGTTAGATCCATGTTATTAAATCAACAACTAAACTGTCTCATGTCAAAACATCACATTCAAGCTGCTGAAATCCCTGTGAAATGAAATGCCAGCATTAAAATTCCACCCTGTAATCAAAGCAACAAAGTCTTAAAAATACTGAAACACTAAATCATCTTGGATGAACTTTTTGCAGGCGATATATGGGGGTTTCACCAATCCCCCAGGCTATATTTATACTAACTCTGCATTTATATACCCAGCAGAAGTATGCAACTCCCTGAACTATGCCATTCCCAGATTATGCAGTAATTCCAAGCTCTTTAAGATAGTGTCTCTGGGTTGTATTTGGTTATTGTATTCCAAGTTCTTTGTTAGATCGTTTCAATGTCTGCATTACACACATTTGGCATTCTGGAATTCAAAACACTGTCATCATTCTGGTTAATCTGCCTTCCTGTTTCTCAAATGAAATAAATGAAACAAATTAGAGTATACAGTTCTGCAGACTTCTGAAGATATGCTTAATAAAATCTGTTGGAAAAAAAAGTGTGCTGACTTCAAACTGAAACTCTTTTTGGTCAAATGTAATCTAAAGCCTGGGATAGTATAGCGCCTCTCTTCCTCAAACCTTGTACAAAGTGAATTTAATAGTCCTTATTCTGGCCATGTACTAACCTTCCACAAAGTCAAGTCCTCCATATCCCTATTTTTCTTCAGTCCTCAATTTAGTATTAATAGTGTCCCTGAAAGTCTTTAATCTGCAAAAGAAAAAACAGTCTTATGGAGCCTTACTTTTAACACTTTATTATAATCAATTGTGCTATGTAAAATTATTTGCATCACATTTATTTTTAGGATGTTTTGCCCAGATGGCTGCTAGCTATCAGGACCCTCTTTTGGTCAGTAAGTCTATTCGTTCTCATCACTGAGTAATGGCAGGACAAGAGGGGGTCATCTTCCAAGGAGCCGTCAGTGTGGGTTCCAAGATTTTAGAGTTTTCTTTCCATTCCTATCAGTGCATGCACCCAGCAAGGTGCTAGGGAAGAGAGTGCATTGGGCTGTCCATGAAGGCATCCATTCCTATCAGTGCATGCACCCAGCAAGGTGCTAGGGAAGAGAGTGCATTGGGCTGTCCATGAAGGCATCCATTCCTATCAGTGCATGCGCCCAGCAAGGTGCTAGGGAAGAGAGTGCATTGGGCTGTCCATGAAGGGCATCCCTCTTACTTCCACAAGGGATGTATCTTTCAATCAACCCTGCACCTCCTGCAGCAAAAGTGGTGGGTTCTCTGTCTCCATCATGGAGATTATACCACCCTCTGGTCCTCTGAATGCACACATATCCCTCCTTTGTTCCTGGAGAGGGGAGTAGGCTATGTCTTCATCTTGCCCCAGCATGAAATGTCTTGTGTGTTTTACATTGTTATTTGTTGACTTAGTTACAGCCATGAGTAACTATGTTACCAAGATCTGTGTACATGGACTGTGGGTTTCAGGTACTTTTTGATGGAAAGCTGTATTCTGAGGCATATAGTCTTGAGGAATTGTACTGGGTCACTTCACAACTACCGCATGTAGTTCATTCAGCTACTGTATGTACTTGTACTCGTGCAGTAAGATGTTAAGTGTGTCTAGTATGGCATGGGTGGTACTTGCAGATCTCTTGTCTCTTCATAGAGAGGAGAAGTTCATTTAGCAGTAGCCAAATCCTTCCATTAGGTGACATTTGCTAACAGTCCCTCAGCCTGTTCCTTTGCCATCTTTGTATATGTTCAAAGCTTATAGTTAAACTCCGATTGTAATCAGATCACAGGATCACAGGAAACAGGTCAGGCTGTGACAGTTTCAGCATTTTTGTGTTTATAAAGGTGATCACTACACACAGGCTCTTTGCCTCTATACGCAGTTTGTCATTCTTCTCTCTCAAAAGGCGAATGTGTAAAGTCTCAATGTACAGATTTTTGCAGAATATCCAGATTTTCATTAAAGATTGAAGTTAGAAAATGACAGATGTTTTGAGTTTCAGATTTCATACCCTACAGAAATTTCATACTGATGCAAGACCTACTAAACTTTCTAAGTTTGTAAGAGCAACATTTAAAAATTGTCTGTATTTTTGGGGCTTTGTCCTACTTTTATTTATGGCTTTATCCAGATTTCTTGCTTTGAGGTTGAGAGTATATGAAATGTGTCAGGGCCATCGCCATCAGCCAGAGACGTTTCAAATTGTGACATACTTGCTGTACCCCACTCCCCCATGTAGTGACTTTCGATGTGTCCAGGCAAGGAGCAGTTAGAGTATCCAAGGTAGACACAAGTACAGTCATGGCTTTCAATCTGTCCTTTATTTTGCAGAATGTTCTGGGTTTCTGTCATATTTTTATACTGTTGATTTATGCATATTCAGAAAATGCATTTTGTTGGTTGGCTGCTTGTTTTTATATACTTTATTTTGACTGGCATTCTAGTAATGTATTTAAAACGTAATTTATTTTTTCATGCCTCACAACCTTTGTTTCCATCTAGATATTAAGTAAGCTATCATGTAGCCAAGGCAGTGAAATATTTTTTTCTTCTCCGCTTCATTTTGTCTTGATCGGACTCTCATAATGATAGTTTGGGACACAGGGTAGCAGTGTATTTAAAGTACCAGTTTTTGTGGTGTTGAGCATAGTGAAAGAATGCTAGCAAATGTACTAAATGTTTACACACTTAGCAGTCTTGGTTTCTGCACCTAAAGTAGCAAAATGTAAAGTAACTTGTTGAGGGACATAATATTAGCCTCATGACGGTGTGTATGTGTGTGTGTGTATATGTGTATGTGTGTATATATCTGTATGTATGTATATATATATATATATATATATATATATATATATATACCGCAGAGATAAGTGTTCAAACCAACGTATGTGTGTGTATGTGTGTGTGTGTGTGTGTGTGTGTGTGTGTGTGTGTGTATGTGTGTGTGTGTGTGTGTGTGTGTGTGTGTGTGTGTGTGTGTGTGTGTGTGTGTGTGTATATGTATATGTATGTAACAATGTGTGCTGTGTAGAGTATTCAGCATGCGCCATACTGACTTAGCATTTATTTCATGTAAATAAGTAAGCATATCCAGCATTGATTCCATTGCACCAAAGCCCCACCCCCTTTAGTTGACCACACCCCTTCCCGTTGGCCCCACCCATTCGGCTGTCCCCTGCAGCCCCCCTTTGATTTGAAGTCACCAGCTGCCACTGCTAAGGGATCAGTGGGAATGGAGAGGATTTTAATTATAGTAACTGGGGAGAAGGAAAGCCCAGTAATTCATTCACACTGAGATGCGCCATGGTTTCAACAGCTGGAAAAAAAATTCAAGTGGAATGACGAATGCTGTTTCATGCATTTAAACTTTATCTGTGTATAAGACTGAACCAGCTACTGTAGACCAAAATCCCTGTATTTAAAATGTTACAGAGATTTCATATATTACATAGATTCCTGTTTAGCACATTATTTCTTAACACAGTGCATATGACTGACTATATATATTATATGCATTCCTGTTAATGGCTTTTTCAGAAATAACATTCTACAATTTGTCTTAGAACTTCCTTAAAGTTTCAAAATAAGTTCAGAGTAACAAGCAGCTTGCCCAAAGCATTGTAAACACTTTTATGGAACTGGGAATTACTTCCTTTTTATATTACCCATCACACTATACATAAATATACACACACACATATATATATATATATATATATATATATATATATATATATATATATATATATATGTGTGTGTGTGTGTGTGTGTGTGTGTGTGTGTGTGTGTGTGTGTGTGTGTGTGTATGTGTGTGTGTGCATGGTTCCCCTTTATAATCTCGAAATACTGAAATCTTGTATTTCAGTATCCAGAGACCATAAAGGGGAAACGTCAAAATACCAAAAGTGCATAAGCGCGAATTTGAATATCTCAAATTCACACTTATGCATTTATGCTACATTACGTGAAGTGCTTGGCTGTGATGGTGTCAGGAATTTAAGGTGAATGAGTGTATGTGAGTGTTTTTGTAAGTTGTATGTGTGGGTTAGGGTAGGGAGGTGAAAGTATGAGTGTTGGATGTGTTGGTGTTTGTGTATGTGTGATGTGTGTGTGTGTGTGTGTGTGTGTGTGTGTGTGTGTGTGTGTGTGTGTGTGTGTGTGTGTGTGTGTGTGTGTGTGTGAGGGACTGTAGAATGTCTGGGTGTGAGTTTGTTTTATTTTTTCTGTGCATTCCCCTTTCAGATATTTAGTCTTTGGTAAGATCTCTCCATCAACCCAAAGGAAATTCAGCACTTTTCCTGTTTCATAATGCAGCTTAAACAGCATCTCTTCTTAATGGCAAATGCTCTTGCTTCAGCACAGGACATAATACCTAACACAGTGTCCCCTTCCTCCTTTCATTTTCCCTTCTCTCACAAAATGAATGAAGGTTTAACCAGCTTTTTGCTTAGCATAATGTACACATACAGTTTTTCTATGTAACTAATGTGAGCTACTGTGGTTCTGCTTACATTTCTTCTCCCAGTCTGAGCCTGGAGTTGATCAGTATTGATTAGTGCACTATCCTGATATATATAGTAGCATGCGGGTTGTTATATTTCTCTGTTAAATGCAACCCTAGGAGCAGGAGATGTTTTTATTTTGTTGAACTGGGTAAAGATACTAGGTACAAGCCTCTTTTCAGAAGTGACATGGGAGCAGTGTCAGGTGAAGTGACTTGCTCAGGTCACACAGCAAACAAATGAAGGCTGAGAGAATCAGCCCTGAACTATGACTTAATGTGACAAGAGTCCTCTAAGCACACCAACAAAAATGAAGGAAGTCATAAAAGGCTTCAGGTACTTTCGTGGCTTCTCTGGGAATGTTCAGTGTCCATTTAATCAGGTGCTCTTTGCTCACTCATAATTCACAGTTGTTACATTTCTTGAGTTTCTTTTGTTATGCAATTAATAAAACTGCTATGACCAACTCTGTTCACCCTTGCATTGTTTTAATTCTTTTTCTGTGTTTGTATGACTATGGAGTTAGTATATTTAAACAAGGGGCTAGGGGTGCAAAGGCGCTTACTTGTAAGTTGTCCTGTAAAAGCATTATATTACTTGGACGCAGATCAATGTTTCAGGTAGTGGCATTTTTGATCATTGTGATCAACGTATTACCCATTTTGGAGGTATGTGGGAGTCAGTAATTTTTAATATAAGAGATTTAAATAAATCTACTAAACATTTTCATTAATAAAACAGGTTACTTCTTTAGAAGAACAATAACTTACTTACATTATAGTTTCAATACAACATCATTGCATATATTAATTTTCAAAGGAAGGCATTCTAGATACAAGATCTCATGTGTTTTCAAAAGTTTAGAGTTTCCTGTAGCTGTAATTAGCATGGAAATATAGTATAACCAACAGTAATTTAGACAGTGACATATTATGGGTTATGTATTTCTAATGTACAAGGGTTGTGACTCCAAGAAAATGTTTGGGAGGTCATTTTGACTAACAAAATCAAACATAAAAATAATATGCTTTTTTTATCACAAACTAAATAATTAGGAACTATACACATTAAACTGATATTCCTAACTCTTTGAGGTTTTACTGTGAAATGGTAATTAAGATGTTTGACTCACAGCTCTAGGATTGGGAGGATTAACTCTTATTTCTGGTCATTCTGGTCACTCTTGTTTTCCATATGACCATGCATGATTGTTTGTCAAAACATTATTCAATAACAAGTGATCAAGAAAATGGCTCTCTATTGAAATTTCAAGCCTCAGATTTCTGAGGACTGAGTTACCAAAAATTAAAGATTAAAAATACAGAAGAGGAGTGAATATTGAACATTTTAAAAACTGCGGTGATGGTGCTGCAGTAGCGTTGTCACCTCACAGTAAGAATTTGTCCTGTTCGATTCTCAGCTAGAGCATCTTCTGTATGGAGACATGCGTGAATGGGCGTACCTTCGTTGAAGGTTGTGTGTCAGGGCCAGCAACTTGGCACGTAAAAATCTACTGCCAATCATTAGCGGATCGGAGTTCCGTTGTGGCAACCCTTAACCAGGAAAAGCCAAAAGACACAACAACAACATTCTTGTCCTTTAAACTTCTTTTTTGTAGGGGGCAAGCCTCCTGCACCCACTTGTGCTCCCCAAATATACCCCATACTTATATACCAACTCCAGTATTTCCATGCATTGAAGAAAAGGGAATATTCAGAGAAACTGCAGACTTGGACTTTGTATGTGTGCTCAGATTTTTAGTCCTTCTGTCTCCATAAGACAGGATTTGGTAGTATGGTTCCGCAGATTTTAAGCAGTTACCCCAGAACACATTTCCATACAACCCACCTGCACATATGGAAAGGTATATTTTTGCTAGGGATCAAATCCCCCTGCATGAGATGCTCCACCCCAGTCTTACAGATGCTAATTCCATTGTCACTCACAGTGAGTTAAGGAAAAACTCAGTAGTATTCAAACACTTCAAAAAGGTCTCGCAGAGATGGATAACTGGTGCCAGACCCATGGTCTAAAGCTAAATGCCAAAAAGTGTATAGTCATACTCTTTGGCAAAAACAATGTGCCCACAAATTACCACATAGGTGGTAACCCATTAAGTACAGAGAAAGTAATTAGGGCTCTGGGGACCCAAGTTGATAGCAATCTCTCCTTTGACAACCACATTGCCAAAGTGGTTAGAAAGACCTTCTACATAGCCCACCTCATCATGAAAGGATTCACATCTAGATCAAGAGAGGTAATCGTGCCCCTTTATTCATCCCTCCTCAGACCCATCATAGAATACAATGCCCCCTTTGGGATGTACCTTACCCGACACCTGCAGCAATTAGAAAGACCCCAAAAGTACCTCACCAGGAGGATCAAGGGACTCAAACAGATGCCATATGCTGCTCAGTTAAAAAAACTCCAGCTCTACTCAGTTGCATACCGCCTACTTTGAGGTGATCTATGCCTGACATATAAAGCTATGTCCAACCCAGAATTAATGGACATGCTCCACCTCAGTAAATCTAAATCCCTTAGAGCCACACGCTCGAGGGACTTGAACCTCAACACAGAAATAAATAGAACATGCTGGAGGGACAGATTCATAACCCAGAGGCTCCCTTCGCTCTGGAATAGAATTCCAATTCATGTTAGGCAGAGCACCTCACTGACTCTCTTCAAGAAGAATCTTGATGAGTGGATGGGGGATCATAGGTTTGTCCTGGGGATTACTTCCGTGTCACTATTAGACAGAGGCACAGTAAACTAAACTTTAAAAAGGGCACAGTATACTCAAATCAAGGGGTGGCGTAAGTCAAACACAATCGGGCTAGGCTTATAAATGCCCCAGGGCAGATAGCCTAGTATGAACCTATGAACCTATGAACCTATAGTGTGCAATGATCTTGCAAAAACCGCAGTCACAATGAGAGTGTAGATTTCTTATCCACAATCAAAGGTGATTACAATCAGTTGTGTTCAGCTGTGTTCAGTCAGTTAGGAACCAATCCACTTGTCATTCACCACTTATAGGGAAAACACAGCAGTCTTTGTGGAGTTTTTATGTTCTTTCTGTGTCTTCATGGATTTCCTCTGGGTCCTCCAGGTTCCTCCCATCTCTTAAAAACATACTTATTGATTGTGTCACTTAAACATTATCTATATGTATCATATTTATCCTTGCCCTTTGGACACAGCTGGTGCCTGAAAAGGGTCAAATGTTTAAAAAAAAAAAAAAAAAAATATATATATATATATATATATATATATATTTATATATTTATATTCAAGCCCACATCATTGTGTAACATTGAATACCTAGTCCCATAAATAATCACTTTTATAGTAGGACAGGCTTCCTACACCCTCATGTGGGAGACAGTATCCCCATAATCACCACTATATTAACTATACCAACTCTTAAGATTTTACAACAGTGAGGAATAAGGAAAATTGCCATTCCCCACAATCCTGGACATAAAAAAATATAAACCAGTCAGTAAACAGATAATGAAATGGGAATTCGATCAAAACAGCACTGAATTCCCATTCTGATAAAGAAAACATGCAACAAAAGCAACTGCGCGCACACACACACACACACACACACACACACACACACACACACACACACACACACACACACACACACACAAATACATAAATTTACTGTTTATATCATGGCTTTTGCAGGAGTGTTCTTATTTCCCATTGAGCACTATTCCTACAATAAACTATTCTATACTATACTCTTAGCACTGAATTTGAACCCTTAGTCATGACACCAGGAAATAGTGTAGTTTAAACCCTGTTGCAGGAAATGGCTTATTAGCTTATGAGTTAATGACAACAAGGAATTTGCAGTTATCAGCAAACTTTGTCAGCCATGACCCCTTTATGCCAATTTGGACATCAGACCAGTACATTCTGAAGAGGAGGCGGCCTAATATGGAATCCTGTGAAATGCTACTAGTGACAAGTCTTTTACAGAAAATTGTGCTCTTCTCCCCCAACTTTTACTGTATGTTTTTTTTTTGGTCAGTGAATCAATTTGCTATTCTTTGAGTTTCATATTAATTAGTACTTAAGTAAATAAGCTTTTCATAGATAAATATTAGGCAACCAAATTTACATACCATTATAAGCCTAGCCAATAACCAGAGATCAGAATCAAACCCTGTACCTTGTGTCTGTGAGATAAAGACCTTAACCACTGCATTAATCCCTTCCCCCTTAATTCAATAATACCAACATGTGGAATAGTGTTGAATGCCTTAGTTTGATGCAAGTATGCAGTAATTAGTCATTATTCAGTGCTTCAGTTAACCCCCCACAAAAACATTTCACCAGATTAAGTAGACAGGATCTACCCTTTATAAGACAAGATTGATTTAGTTCTAGACACTAGAGATTTATAATTTCGTTATTTATGAGTCCCATTACAATACCGGTAAGACTAATTGGTCTGTAGTTCCCAGCATCTGTGGTAGGGCCATCCTTTCGTAGGTGTGCCACAATGGCTATTCTCTTAGCTTTGGACATGCACCAAGTGGAAGGGTTAAGAACAAGTAGCTTTTGAAAGGAATCAGTGAAGAGAAGAGTCAACCTAATATGCCGTCAGGAAACAGAACCAGTGTTTTGGACTATAGAAGGAGCATTTAGGATGTGTTCATAAGTAATTATTGGTGATGATGGGGACTGCACAGTAGGAGGGGGATACAGAGAAAGGAAATGGAGAGAAATTGGAACTATCCTTGTCTGTATAAGTATTATTAGTGACATATTCTGGATTAGTGTAGGTTGTACTATTTGAGATCCTTTGATTTCCTAGCATAGTTAAAGCCTTATTATTATTATGTCTGGAAAAGGTGACAATATTGAGTTCATACTTGGCTCTACAACTTTTGCTCTTAAGACTGAGTTCTCTGCAGACCAGTTTAAAATCACTTTCATAATGGGTGGATTTGCACTTATTCCTTAGTAGAAGAATTTTTTTGTTTCTTTTATTGTAGAGTTTGTTGATACTGGGGTTCCACCATGTGATCTTATTCTTAAAGTTGCCACTTCTGATCTATGAGACAGAGGAATCAATGCAAGAATTAAAGTAAATGTCAATGCTATGCATATCTGTTATTTATTTATTTTTTTTGTAGCATCCCTGGTGGTGTAGAAAATGTTAATGTTTCATTAGGTCATCCAACAGTGTTAGGAGGTTGACGTTAGACAAATCTCAGAAAATGGTCATGCTGGAGGTAGTCATGGGATGATTTCTTAATGGTACTTTAAACCCTGTGTAAGCTCTTACCCTCTTTGACCTTCTCTTCCTTTGCAGAACAAATGTTTTCTCAAGTTCCCTGTTAAGATACCCTGAGAAGTTACCCTGTTAACCCTGTTAAGTTGGACGTATAAGTGAATTTAAGTAAATCTTTATTTGCACTTTTTTCAAATAATACAGCATTTAAATTGATTTATTCGTGTTGCATTGAATACTATCTAGCTGGAAGTTGTGGCCCTGTTTTTTCAGTTAATGCTTGTTAGAATTACTGAATAGCCAGTGATAAGTGGAGGTAGTTCACTTCATTGTTATTCGGTTTCTGCATTATATAAGTGATACTTTTTTCATCTGCTTTTACTGTATTTGTGTTTCTTCCTACTTTATTTTGCTTTTGCATCATCTTAAAAGTACTCAATTGTATTTATTACTGTTTGGTGTTAACTATCATTCTAAGCCTTTTGGTTTAAGCACTTGGGCTTCAGACCAGTTGTTTTACATTAAGAAGGTTTGTGGTCTGCACTGTTGTGTCAGGACAGGTACTTTACATCCTTCTAAGTTGGGAACTGCTGATTGAAGGCTCAGTGTCTATTATTCTAAAAGTGTATTCGTTCTGGTTTAAGCACTTGGGCTTCAGGCCAGTTATTTTACATTAAGAAGGTTTGTGGTCTGCACTCTTGTGGGAGGAGCGGCTGGACTCTGCCCTTCTGAGTTGAGAATTTCTGGTAAAAGGCTTATAGTGTCTGCATATTTGAACTGTTTCTTACTGAAATTGGTGCGCCTTGTTTGCTGTAGCATAGACTAAATCCAGGCCTGCTGAATATAGCTTTGTTTTGTATAACTTGAGCAGTAATCAAGGCCTTGTTTTTTTGGAGACGGTTCCCCTGCACCCCAGTGGCAGGAGTGTGCAGTTAGAACTTGTCTGATTGAAGAATACAGGAACAGGGCTCAGTTTTGAGATTTTTTTACTGGTTAATTCGGTAATTTGTTTAAAAGCCTTTACTGATTGCTTGTAGTCATCTAAAGCTGTTTTAAGTCTATTTTTTACTGTTTGTAGTCATTTAAAGCTCTTATCTTTTCAAAAAAAAATGTCCTTGTTTCCCACCTTTCTAAGCTAGTATAGTCCAGTTTTCAGGCTAGTGCTGAATTCAGGGCTGTGTTACAATTTTCGCCGTCCCATTAATTAATTACAATTGATAGCATTATGCACACACATATTTTTATTTAGAGCTATTGGTAGAGTGTTTGAGAGAGCCAGATGTGGTGATAGAAATACTATTGAACAATTGGAAGCCAAATGTATAATCAGGCTTAGAAGCGACTATGGGCATGGGCTGAATGACAGGGTGCCCATTAAACCTATACTAAAGAGCAGATGAGTAGCAGTACTTAGTATAGAGTATTTGTGTAGCTACTGTTTTAAAAGGAGTTTATACTCAGATATATTGTTTTTATTCATTTTATATGTTTTTTAGTGTGCATAATGCTATATATTGTTAGGACTGTGTCCCTTTTAGAGTTAAGTGAAATGTATCATGTGATTTGTTTATTAGAGTATTTAATGCAGTCTTTTTTATTAATCTTTGTATCTGATGAAGCAGTACAACATGTGAAAACACTTATACCTTTGTGAATAGAGATTTGAAGAACTGGAGCAGTCTGCCATTTTTGGGTTCACTTGTGTACTTGGAATTGTTTGCTGGTTTGTTTTATGTGAACCTGAAACTTGGAGTATCGTGGTGGTTTGTGTTTTTTATTATAACAGATGTTTAAATGATTAGTGCTGCAGTAGACACTCCCTCCCTCTAGCCCCCTTGTTTCTAGGTGTGTTATTTTTGCCAGGGTGTGGACTTTTATTTTTGGTTGTTCCTAGTTTGTCTTTTCTAGGCTCAGCCTCCCTCTCTCTGCTGGCATGAAAGCTCTGAAGGACTTGGCCCTCAACCCTGTCTTTTTAGTCAGCTAGACTCTAGCTGACTAACAGTTTTGGGTAGGTGGAATGTGTCCTAAAGCTTTGGAAATGGGCTGGGTGTTGCAGGATATAGCCCATATAGCTTAGGATACTGCAGCAATGACTGTTCAAACATCTACTGTTCTGGTAAGTTTACTTGCACAATTTATACTTTATTTTTAGTGGTTATTTTATGCAGATATTCAATGTTGAACTTCCTGATAGTTCCCATAAGGTCTTTAATAGTCTGATGAAGTGTTCTCTCAATGTAAGTAGAATGAGGCATCTTATGAGCATTATGTCATTTCATTCTCTTGTTTTATTTATATGGGTATTTAACCAGCTTTTTTCCAATTCTCATCATACTCGATGTGTTATTATTACAACTATTTACGTGGGAGTAGAAGTCAGAGGCAGATTTATCAGTGGACTCCATCGGGAGATGAAGATTACAGCACAAGTTATTTAGGTCATCCGGTAACTGAAGAAGGCTAACTTTTGAGAAGTCTGTAAACATAGATGTGTTTACTGTGGAAATACCACCAGTTTTAAAGAAAAGATAATTGATTTGTGGTCTGATTTAACAAAAAAAGATAAATACATACAGATATTTCAGGCACAGACAATACTGTACTTCAAGCCAGACAATACATCAGAACAGTCATCCCCATAATAACTGTTCAAAATATTCTTAAAAATATCTGAACTACTGCTTGCTTTAATATAATTTGTTAGTTTATTCCAGGCATCAGATTTTCTCTCTGAGGACAATTAGTACATCTTTCAATCCTATATAATCTTCTGCACAGGTTGTTTGATGTTTCTCTTTGATAACCCTAGGTATTCTCAGAGGTAGTTGCCTCTAAATAGCTTGTATAACTGAATAAGGTCTACTCTTAAATATCTGTATGAGATACTGCACAAATACAGATATTTGAATCTTCGATAATAACACAGACATTCTCATCCATGGATGGCCTTGGTATAATTCATCTGAACTCATTGCAATTTCATCATGCTTGTTTTATTATAAAGTTTCCATATTATTATTCCAAGTTCACATTTATGTCTAATGTAACTTACAAACAATTATTTCATCAGTTTTGATTACCTAGACATTACATATCTTTTTATATGACCTATAGTTTTATAACTATCATTAACCAATTGATATGATCAGAAAAAAAAATCTCAAGAGCTGGATCTATCCATATTCCCAGGTCCTTAAATGAATCCACAGTTTCAATAATTGTAGTCTGTATTAAATATGCACCATTCAGTATTTGTTTCCCAAATCTCACATGCTTGGTTTTTGATGTATTGATTACTATATTATTCTCCCCTGCCCAATTAGACAGTCAGTCAAGTTACTTTCTACAAATGCCCTATCCATAGCAGATGTAATCAGTGTTCCCATTCTCAAGTCATATGCATACAAGGCAGTAGAACACCCCGGGTGAAAAAGATAAATCAGAAAGAAACAACGTAAATAAGTAGGGATCCAGGGTAGGGTCCCAAGGGACCATGACTATAACCCAGAATCTCACTTGTTAAATTGCTGTATGATACTTGCCATGTCCTATTTCTAAGCCACACAACTACATATCTTATCAGGATTATAGTAATATCTAGTTGTTCTAATTTAATGATTGGTGTTTTGTGTATGAACCTATCAAAGGCTAAAGACAGGTCTACACAAATTACATCAAAATTTACTCTATCATTCCTAGCTGTTTTTATGTCATTATAGAACATCATATTACAGGTAGTTACAGAGGGTCTATATTATTTCTTCAACAGCTTAGCCTGTTGAATGCTCAATGATCGACACCTAAGTGCTGAAGTTTCAAAATCGCAAACGGCCATATAAGCAAATTCTTTCCTCGGGAAAGAATTCACTTGGCCGTTATCGGGGATTTTCCCTTTCCCCAATGTAGAGTGAACTTGGAGTTGGTATATTTAGTTGGGGGTGTGAGTGGGTGGCACAGCCCCCCCCATGTCAGGGGGTGTGGGGGTGAAGCCACCCACTATATTTAGGTTGAAAAGTTAATTTTATTTCCGGATGGCCTAGCAAATTCTTTCCCAAGGAAAGAATTTGAGTATATGATCATTTGCGATTTTGAAACTTCGACGCTTAGGTGTCGATCATTAAGCATTCGACAATCTAAGCTGTCGAAGAAATAATATAGACCCATTATAGACATGTTTTCAAGATTTGAATGCTAATTTCTGGTTTCAAATCCTAACCTTTCCAACTGACAATAATTTATCCAATGCAATCTTTTTAATTATTTTCCATAACATGAAAGTAGACTTATGGGTCTATATGGTTCTAGGTTTGTGCTATTCCCTTTCCCATAAAGGTAGCTTTAACACGTGCACACCTCCAGACCTGTGGAATCTCCCCATGCTTAAATGACCTAGTGAATAACAGATGATGTAACAGAGGTAGTGGTACCGAGCATTCACCCTGAAGTATTCCCGGGTCATTATTACTAATGCTGCCTGCTCCCTGTGCTTTGCTTGGGTCCAGTTTGCATAGTATTTTTTTAATACACTCTAATTTAATTTCAGTATCTGATGATACCTGGGTGTCACTAGTAATAATTACCTCTCCCTTTGTAGAACCAAACTGTTTTGCTTAAGATTTTGTAACTATATTTATAATCGGTTGTGTTTGGGAATGCAATTAAGAATCTACACACTGTTTATTGACTTATATGTCTTTACTCCTGCTACATCTAATATATATGTAAAATGGTTTCTACTATGTTCATTATCTTTATATAAATTTTCTACAAACTTTTCCTGATCTTGTTGGATACTATATTTACTTTGCCTGTCTATCTCATTAATTTAAATATTCAAAGCAATAGTTCAACCTTATTTCTATTTATTACATTTTGTATCTCCTATCATAATGAATTATCTTGATCTTATGGAAATATGTCCTCCCAACCTAATATGCCTAAATTCTGATGTTAAACAAGTTTTGTTTTGCATTCAATTTCCCTTTCAAAACCTAACACATTTCCTTCTGCCATCTTTCCACTGCATGCATCATTCAAAATAGTTTTACATAATGTTTGTTTTGCTTCTCTATAGTCTGCTATTAATCTTCTGTGCATTGGTTTAGATATCAGTTTTGCAGAAATCTCCAGCAGTAGTTTAAACTTAACCCCATTATCACTGCACATCAAAAGGGGTAAAACTTGACATGAAATAACAGTCATCACCTTAGGAGAACAAACAATATCCAGCGTGTTCTGTTCCCAGGAAGATTTGTTCACAATCTGAAAAAATTGTAGTCAGTGTACCTACATTGGAAATAATTTCCTTGTTAATGTTGTTGAATCAATATTATTCCAGTCTGTCTATGGTACATTTACGTTCCCAACTATTATTGTTTTTCTTTCTTGAGTTTCAAGCAAGAAATGTGTGAATTCCTCTAGCTCATCAACATTTGACGTTTGTAGTCTATACACTGCAACAATTGTAATCTGTTGAAGAGTTATCTTTATTGGCAGGGTTACACAATCTACAGTACTGGTGTCATCATCAAAGATGTAATAATCATGGGTCTTACATCAATCTTTAATCGCTAACATCCTCACATGATTTTTTGTTAGAATGCCTGTTACAGAAAAAAAATATATACCTTGATAGAACTGGTTTCCAATCATTGTTCTTTAACCATGTTTCTCAGACAATAACAACATCAATCCTATGTGAGCACAACACATTTTCTAATAAAAATAAAATGTTATTACTAATGCTCCCCACATTAATAGCTAATTTATGTTTTGTAAGAAGCACAAGGGGGATAGAGATTACTCTGTGATAATATGTGATAGGTCCCTTTGTGGTTGATGCCCAAAAGATATATTTGGTACTGGAAAAATGAATGGCAGTCAGAGAGGTAAGCAGTCCACTCAGTGCAAGCAGGGATAGTGGCAGGATGAAAATGGATGGGAATGTGATCTGAAAGGTACTGGTGAGAGGGGGAGATGAAGAGTGTGAGTGCTGTTGTCTCTAGAGAAAGGGGGGGGGGTGCATTTACGGGTAATGATAGACAACATTGCAAGTCCCAAGAAGCCAAAGAGAGAAGTAATGCTAGTCATGATATAACTACTGAAGGAATAAAACTACATTTTGACAGTTATCTTTTGCATTGTGAAGTTTCTCAGTTTTGTTGCATCAACTTGTAAAAGGTGGAACCCATTGCTAAATGACTGGGAGAGGGTTGAGGCAGCTGTAAAGGATGATGTTCAAAGGTAGAACACTAGTGAATATCTTCTCTTAGCAGTAGGCAAGAATGCCCCTCTTCTATGAGCAGTTTGTGAAGGCAGGATACAAAGAATATTTTCTTTTGTTTAACAGAAATCCAGGAAGTACCAAGATGAGTCACAGACGTTGGCAACAAGGTCAGTGACTGTAACTTATCTTGTCATTTTGTTGACCTGTTAGTGCTATTGACACATCACTGCATGGGCAGAAGGAGGCTGATCTGCTCTACTGATTTAAAGATAGACTATTGAAAACAAAAAAAGAGAGCGGATTTGTAGAACTAAACTCGTTTATTGGTAAGCGCTTTCGTTGGCAAAAGGTAAGCCAACTTCTTCAGACCATCGAAAAACATACAAGATACAATCCCATGTGAAATGGAATGCCTTTTATACACAGTGTTAGTCTAATCAAGCAATCAATTAATTAAGTAAAAAACAATCAACAATAAAAATCCACAAGTAACCATTTGTTTGCTGAACCAGAGATTTGTTTTACATAGGTTTTTCTAAAATTTTTATTTATTTATTTATTTATTTTTGTTGACCGGGCTAGTCTAGCTGGATACATATCTATTTTCAGCAGAGGTCCGGGGAGAAAAGCTCCATGTACAAATTCATTAAGGTATTAAAAACTTAGCAAAAAAGACTAGCTACAATTATACAGCATAACAAGTACAGAAGTTAGTATTGTGAACACTGTACAGAGACATTAGAGTAGATATAGCATAATCATATTTTAATTCTACAGAGGGGTTGCAAATACAATCATGCAACAGTTAACATAATTAAGCATCAACATTCATTTGAGAGACAAGAAACTTAAATCCAAAATCACAAAGTAAGGGAAAGAAAAGAAAAGAAAAGAAAAGAAAAGAAAAAGAAAAAAATAAAGTAGAGACAAGGCAGGAGAAAGAGCTGGTAAAAAGTGGTTGGTAGTTAAAGTCAGTGACTCACAGGGTGGGGTTTGTTAAAAAGCATGAGAGGAGGGGCGAAAAAGTAAAAGTATGTTTTAATCAGGCTTAGAGCAGGGACAAAGCCATTGTCCTTTTAGGTAATATCTGAGGTGTTTCTTAAAGAGTTGTGTAGAGGAGAGAGAAGTGAGTGTGTCAGGAAGCTTGTTCCAGATTCTACCAACCACATTGGAAAAGAGTGAATCTCCTGCTTTGTTATTTGATATATTGTTGGCAATGTGTAACTTGTTAGATGAGCGTAGTGTTGTAAGATTTTTGTATGGGGAGATCAGATTAGAAAGGATAGTGGTGTTAGTAGGGTGGTGGAGAATTTTTTGAGCAATCAGAAGTTGATTATATTGTAGTTGGTTCTGTAGTTCTAACCAACTGAGTTGTTGCAGGTTGCAGCAGTGGTGGGTTCTATAAGGGGAGCCAGTGGCAAATCTAGTGATGTTATTATAGCTCATTTCCAGCTTGGAAAGATTATGTTTAGATAGATTGGTATATATGGCAGATGCATAGAACAGGGAAGATGTAAGCTGAGTCTGGGCAATAGATTTCCTAGCTAATGGGGTAAGAAAGGGTTTAATTCTGTACAGAGAGCCTAGTTTTTTATTGATGGTTTTTATAGTATTGTTAACATGGTCATCGAAGGTGAGGTTATGGTCAATAGTTATTCCGAGGAGATGAGCAGTAGAGTCTGGGGAAATACAAGTACCATTGTTAGAGGTAATGGTAAAGTGGATTTGCGGTGATTTTCGGGTGGGAGTAAATAGTAAAAGTTTTGTTTTTTTGGCGTTAAGGAGGAGGCAGGGTTGGGTAAACCATGTTTCTACTTTATTAAATACAGCTTGGGTAAGGGTCTGGAGGGAGGAGGAAGATTTGGCAGTACAGATAAGTGTAGAGTCATCAGCATAGTGTATACAGGAAGTTTGTGGAAAAGCAGTATGGAGATCATTAATGAAAATGGAAAAAAGAAGAGGTCCTAGGATAGAGCCTTGGGGTACTCCAGTGTCCACTGGGAGGGGTGTGGATAGTTTATTGTCCCAGAGTACTGCCTGCTTTCTGTTTTCAAGATAGGATTTAAACCAAAGGATTGCTTGTTGGTCAAGATATTGTGCTTTTAGTGTATTGATAAGTAGGTTATGATTAACCATATCAAAGGCTTTAGATAGGTCGATAAATAGAGCAGATGACAGAGAGTTGTTGTTTCAATTCTTGTTAATACAGTCAGTAAAAGTTAGTAGGGCAGATGTAGCACTATGAAAGGGTCTGAAACCATGTTGGCAATTAGCAAGCAAGTTATTGTAGAGAAGGTGCTGAAGTAGTTGATGGTGGATACATTTTTCCATGATGTTAGCTAAAGGGGAGAGTAAAGCAATTGGACGGTAGTTGGAGATTTCAGTGGATTTACCTCCTTTGTGTAAGGGGATTATATGGGAGATTTTCCATAGAGAAGGGATGTAACCTTCAGAGATAGTTCTGTTTATAAGGATGGAAACAGGGTATGCGATGGCTTTAGCAGCGATTTGAAGGTATTCTGCTGGGAGACAGTCAGCAGAAGGGGTGCAAGGTTTAAGTTTTTGAAGGAGTTTGCAGATAAAGGTAGTTGGTACTGGTTGTAAATGTAGGGGGGGAAGAGAATTGTTGGTATGTTGTGTAGAAGTGGGTGTAATGGGTGTAAGTGTTCTAGTAAGGGTTTGAATAGCTTCAATGAAGTAGTTGTTAAAAGCATTAGCTATTTGCAGAGGGTTGTTATGGGGGATAGAGCTGGGAGAGGGAGTTCTAGCCTGGCCTGGTTTGAGGAGTTTATTAATGCCAGACCAAAACTTTTGAGGATTATTAGAGTTTGAGTGTTGAAGATGGGAATAATAGTTTTTTTTGTCTAAGATTATATCTTTTTTGATGGCATTTCTTAACAGTTTAAAGTAGAGATGATCTGCTGGGCTTTTGGAGGTTCTCCATTTTGCCCAAATTTTGTTCCATAGGAACATTTTATCTTTGGTTTGTTTTGTAAGCCAAGGAGCTATTCTGGTCCTGACTCTAGAGGAGTGGATGGGAGCATGGCTGTTCAGGATTTGAAGGAATTTAGAATTAAAGAAGGAGACAGCATCATCCAGATTAAGTAGCTTTAGTAATGACCAGTTGCAGGCTTTTAGTTAATTAATAAAGGACTCAGATTGGAAGTATTTTTTTGACCGATAGGTGATAAATATGTTGTCTTTGGGGCTAGGTTTCTTTTGCTTGACTATGTAGGTTAGAATGTGGTCACTGATGTCATCTGGGAGTGATCCTGTCAAGTACGTTTCAGGGTGACTGTTAATTAGTATCCAGTCCAGAGTGGCTTGTTTAGTACTAGGTTTATGGATTCTAGTGGGGGTGTTTATTATAATTTGAGTGAAACCAAATAGGTTTATGTGGGTCTTAGGGTTGGAAGAGTTACATAAGGTCCAGTCTATATTAAAATCTCCTAGTACTATTGTTTCTTGAGGTAGGTGAGTGGATAGGCTGCTAAGTATGTTTTCAAGGGTAGTGATATTATTACCTGGAGGGATATAAGAACAGATTATATATATAGATTTAGAGCTATTAAGTTGGAGTTTGACGGTAAGTGTCTCAGCATTGGTATTTGAGGGTAGTGCTACATGATAGGGAGAAACAAGGAGTTCAGATTTGAACAGGATTGCTACGCCGCCACCCTTTTTTGAAGTGCGGTCACATCTAAGGATATTGTAACCAGGTGGGATTATTTCTTGGTCCTGAGTATAGGGTTTTAGCCAAGTTTCTGTAAGACAGAGAATGTCGAATGCATGGGCTTGAAGGAGAGCATGCAGGTGGCTAGTTTTGTTATTAATGCTGCGAATATTAAGATGTGCTATTTTATCAGTAATTTTGTCTAATCAGTAAACCTTAGACAATAAACTTTCTCAAGCCTAATTTATCTCAATATTGAAAATACCAAATCACCCAGCCTTGTGATGGTACCATATTTACTTTAAAATTACTACATTTTTAAAACCATGTATATAAAAAGATCCTAAATGGATCTATTTATTCAAAAAGGCTTGTAATGCTTATCTAGCTAAGGCTTTTATTTTGAGTAAACATTTGATAGATACATATTCAGTTAAACCCGGGATAATATAAGCCATGGTACGGATTTGCCATGCCAATTCTATTTCTTCGAGTTTAAGTTGCCATGGGCCACCCCTGCTGCTACGGTCTACTTTTTCAAAGACAATACAACTGAACTTATGGTCTGGGTGTTCTATTATATGCCTTGCTATGGCATTTGTACTGATTTGCCTATCAATGCTATATTGATGCTCGTATATCCTTTGCTTGAGCTTTTGTTCTGTTTTTCCAATATAGTAACCTTCGCATTGGTTGCAGACAGCCCCATATACTAACCCTTGGGAATCACATGTATGTCTACCCCAAATTTGATAGGTCTTATCTCTGATGTTAACCTTATTAGTCACTTTAATATGTTTACATTGGGCACATCTTCCACATTTAAACATACCAGTTTGGCCTCTTAAAGCTTTTTTCGGTCTCTCAACCAAGTTTTTCAAATTGAGACCTCTTCTGTATGTTATAGCTGGTGTTGTGCCCAACATTTTGACTAATTCGTTATCCTGTTGTATTAAAGACCAATTTTTACATATAATCTCTCTAATGCTGCTTGCATCTAGTGAATAGGTTGTTAAAAAACTAGTTGCCCCATTCAATACCTTTTCTTTTGCTTGGAAAATGTTAATAACATTCCCCACTGGTGGGGTTGTGTAAACTTGTTTTTCTTGTACCAAAGGTTGAAAATACCCTATTGATCTTTTATTATGTACCTCTTCCATCACTTGATCGATTAAGGGTAAAGGATAAGCTCTTTTTAAGAACATTTCCTTGAGGACATTGCACTCCTCTAAGAAATCATCGAAATTGGATACCATCCTCGCTGCTCTTACTGCCTGTCCCTTAACCACTGCCCTTTTCTGATGTAGGTGATGGCAACTTGTGAAATGTAAAAATGTATTAGAGTATGTGGGTTTTCAATGGATGGTAGAACTAAATTGTCTATTGTTATTGTCTTTACTAAGGTGGATGTCTAAAAAATTAACCTCATTTTGGCCTACTTGGTATGTAAATTCCAAGAATGAAGTAAATGAAGTCATTTCAGTTATAAACCCATTAATCATGTCCACCGGCCCCTTCCACAAGGATAACATGTCATCCTGGTACCTTGTGTACCAGGCCACATGTTCTTTGTATGTTGTACAATTAAATAGGAAGGACCTTTCCCAATAGGCCAAGACACTGTTAGCAAAACTGCTCCCACAAGGGGAGCCCATTGCAATGCCACTCTTTTGGAGGAACAATTTGTCTGAAAAAAGAATATAATTATTCTCCAGTATTATTTCAAGGAGAACTTCTATCAAATTAATTTGCTGATGTTCCATCCCTCTTATGTGAAGGAACTCTCTAACCCATTTGATTCCTGTTCGGTGTGGAATGGAGGTATAGAGGTCCTTGATGTCGACTGTAAGGAAAATGTGATGTTCATTGAACTCTAGTGCATTAATATTTTCCAAAAAATGCCAAGAATCTCGACATACTTGTGTCTCTGACTTAACAAACGGTTTCAACTTGCAGTCAACAAACTTGGCACAAGCATATGTCACAGAACCCCTACCGTCCACAATAGGTCTAAAGGGTGGACTATTTAGATCCTTATGTATTTTAGGGGCACCAAACAATGTTGGAACTACTGGGGCTGGCATGGTCAAAAAATGGTATGTATTCACATCAATGCTCCCTTCAAGAAAAAGGTCGCTCAACATGCTATTAATTTTATTATATGCCCCATTTAGCTCATTCTGGCTTGCACTAACATACACATCACTATTTAACATTCTTGTTTCATAGACCTGTTGGTCCATAAACACCAGCCCACCTCCTTTATCGGGTTTCATAACCCTTACGTTACATACATTAAGCAGTTTGAGAAGATCCCATTTATTAACAGTGATGTTTCTATTTCTGTTATACTTAGCTACACTACAATTAAGTGCATGCCTAATGCCCATTTCACAAATTTTCTCAAACATAGCCAATGGCGCTTGGAGGGGCAGGTTGAACAGACTTGAAACTCTTAAACTGTTAATAAGTCCATAGTTTTGTCCCAGTTCACAAGTCAGATTGAGTTTATGAACAAACATTGTGTCTATAACAGTTCTGACTACGTCTGCTTTGTGAACCAGAACAAAAGTCAGCCCTTTGGCAAACAAATTGGCCATTTCCTCATCAACTTCCAAAGAGCTAAAATTAAAGATATGGAAGTCTCCTTCTGTATTCACTAAAACTTTGGGTAGGCACTGGACTACCTCCTCCTTCTGTTTTGGCGCCTCCTTTGTGGGGCTTGTTTCTTGTTGTGCCTTGGCTGTGCTGTTTGTTGCTGGCCGGTATGGGTACTCCGAAAACCCTGCTGAAAATTGTCTCCTATTTGATTGTTCATATTGTTCTGAGCAATAGAGCCCCCCCCCAACTTGGTAGTTGCCTTGGGCCATTCTGCTGTTGATAATTATGAATGCGCTCACTTTGGCATACTTCTGTTGTTTGGGGAACGATTATATCATCCTCATTTTCCAAGTCAGTGTCTCCACTCGAAGCACTTGGGCCAGGTGGCCACTCTTGAATCACCATGGCATCAGGTACTAACGGTGGTGGGGGGTAAGCAGTTGCTTTAGCATAAGCATTCACATCCCTGTGAATCTTTTCTCTTTTAACAGGACCACCATTGTTGTTAACCATCGCTCCAGATTGTGCAGATCTCACCGCTGCTGTCGCCGATAGAAGCTGCGGTTGCCCAGCCGGAATTGACGACATAGATGTGTTACCTCCTGGTATTCTGGAAGTCCCTGTGTTGTTGGCAGCTTCTACACGCTGCGTGAGTGTATTTACTCGTTCCAGCAACTGATGTACCAAAACTGTTAAGTTGCCCATGGTATTCACCTCTGAGGCTCCTCCTGGTGAAGCAAGAAATTCCTCCTCTTGTGTAAACAGAGGTTGGGAGTCTGTTCCAAAGCCACTCGCCATAAATAACTTACGTACTGCCAAAAAAACAAAACTAGTGAAAACAAAAAAAAGAGATTGGATTTGTAGAACTAAACTCCTTTATTGGTAAGCGCTTTCGTTGGCAAAAGGTAAGCCGACTTCTTCAGACCATCGAAAAACATACAAGATACAATCCCATGTGAAAAGGAATGTCTTTTATGCACAGTGTTAGTCTAATCAAGCAATCAATTAATTAAATAAAAAACAATCAACAATAAAAAAACACAAGTAACCATTTGTTTGCTGAACCAGAGATTTGTTTTACATAGGTTTTTCTAAAATCAGTAAACCTTAGACAATAAACTTTCTCAAGCCTAATTTATCTCAGTATTAAAAATACCAAATCACCCAGCCTTGTGATGGTACCATATTTACTTTAAAATTACTAAATTTTTAAAATCATGTATATTAAAAGATCCTAAATGGATCTATTTATTCAAAAAGGCTTGTAATGCTTATCTAGCTAAGGCTTTTATTTTGAGTAAACATTTGATAGATACATATTCATTTAAACCCAGCATAATATAAGCCATGGTACGGATATGCCATGCCAATTCTATTTCCTCGAGTTTAAGTTGCCATGGGCCACCCCTGCTGCTACGGTCTACATTTTGCAAGACAATAAAACTGAACTTATGGTCTGGGTGTTCTATTATATGACTTGGTAGGGCATTTGTACTGATCTGCCTATCAATGCTATATTGATGCTCGTATATCCTTTGCTTGAGCTTTCATTCTGTTTTTCCAATATAGTAACCTTCGCATTGGTTGCAGACAGCCCCATATACTAACCCTTGGGAATCACATGTATGTCTACCCCAAATTTGATAGGTCTTATCTCTGATGTTAACCTTATTAGTCACTTTAATATGTTAACATTGGGCACATCTTCCACATTTAAACATACCAGTTTGGCCTCTTAAAGCTTTTTTCGGTCTCTCAACCAAGTTTTTCAAATTGAGACCTCTTCTGTACTTGTGTTTTTTTATTGTTGATTGTTTTTTACTTAATTGATTGCTTGATTAGACTAACACTGTGTATAAAAGGCGTTCCTTTTTACATGGGATTGTATCTTGTATGTTTTTCGATGGTCTGAAGAAGTTGGCTTACCTTTTGCCAACAAAAGCGCTTAACAATAAAGGAGTTTAGTTCTACAAATCCACTCTCTTTTTTTGTTTTCATTAAAGATAGACTATGACTTCAGTAGTGGCAACAAAAGAGAAATCAAATGGTTAGGTAGGGCATGCTAAAAAAAGACTATGAGTTTGGGGAAAATGACTATGGTCAAGGTGCCATAAATGTGTGTGGTCATTACTGAAATTTCTGTGTAGTATAAATGTTTAAATTCATTATTATCATCATCATCATCATCATTATTTTACATTTTACTTATCCTCTGTTGACCAACTTAATCCTACTAGGCCAGTGGCCTTTTTTCAGACGAGGCCAAAGATGCTATTCATACTGTCTAGGGGAAATATGCCCAGGGCACAAGGAAACTCACCCTTCTCTTTGTGACCCTTTTTAGTGGACAGGCTGTAGGGTGACTGCAGAACAGAAGGAGGGGGCATGGAGGAATGTTTAGGTGCTGCAGCAGAAGGAGCTATGCATGGTGGAGATGTTATGGAGAAGGATGAGGGCAGCTTGGATAATGTGGAACAGATTCATATGATTAATGGAGGAGACAGGAAATAGTTCAACCATGTCCTGAGTCAAATTGTTGAAACGTGTGGCTAAGAGTACCAGGAGATCACAAATAAGTCACGGAAGTCAGATTAACTTTAAATTAATGATGTACCAACAGAGCATGTGCAAGAAGAGGGAGGTGTAATGGCTACTACTAATCATGAGAAAAGTATAACACTGAAGCTTGTGGAGCCGAATAGAGGTGAAAGGTTGCCATATGCTCAAGCTGCAAAAGATGGAAAGTTATAAAAAGGTGTGGTAATGGAGGAAAGGCTGAAAAATAAATCAGGGGTATTGAGTTAAAGAAAAAATGGACTTAAAATAAACAGGCTCCCTTTATGAGACAATACTGTAACCCCCTCTGGTGTTTAGTATAAAAGATGTATGGGGGTCCCATTCATGTAGGAAAAATTTATTTTGTTAAATTACTTTTCAAAGCTTTGATCTTTATGTAAATTTTTTGTTATGTGATAAAGAAATGTTTTTGCAGTCTGTGATAGGACTATGTGATAACAGGACTGAATTTTACAGAAAAGAAAAACAAATATTCAGTTTTCAACAACTGCTATTGAAATGCACAATTGGATGTATTTTTATGACTACTGTTATTTTTGTTTTAAATTAAAAAATTATGGCAGTCATGTTTAATGGGAAGGGCATTGAAGTGTGAATATTATTGTTTTGTGTAAAGGAAGGGAATTTAGTTCATATAAGGGGCAGACAAAAACATTTTTTTGGGGAGGACAGATACATATTTAAAACTGTATTAAGAGAATATGTGAACATTTTGGGTTAAGGTGAAACAGTAAAATGAATTGTAGGATGATTTGTAGGAAGTGCAATAATGTTGGTCATTTCAGGTTTGACTGACTGCAGAAACTGAAGGTATAGTGGAAGAAAGGCGATGTTGACAAAGTGGTGAATGAACAGAAAAATATTTTATAAGGGGAGATAGAAATGACACTGAGAAGATACAAAAGGCAGACTGAGGAAAGAGATGAACAGACAGGAGTGGAGGAGAGACATGTTTTTAGTTTTAAGGTAACAAGTTCTAATTAACTGTTAAGCAATCAAGAGAATAACTCAGTGGGGGAAGGTAAAGACAGAGATAATGCAAAAGGATATTGGGTAAGAAAAAATGATAATTGAAATAGGGAGCTAAAACACGGCAAACAGAGGGAAGGGATACTTTTTAAAAACCAGTAAATGATAATGGTATAATTAATAGGTAACCATTAGAAATGTAGGAACTGCTAGTCTGAGTCCCAAAACATGGAGACTGAATGACCGAAAAATTAGATTTACATATACTAAGTCTGAGATGACTGTTTCTTACACCGTTTCCTTTTCTCCAAGGTATGGTGATCTTGGAGTTAGTATATATAAGTTCAGGGGTGCAGGAGAGTAGAGGAGGCTTGGGCTCTGCAAAAAAAAAAAAAAAAAAAAAAAGAAAGATGTTCAAGATTCACTCATCTTTTGCATTTGCATTCCCAACCTACCCCACCCCCCCAGCATGTCAGTACTTGGTATTTTGAGTGCCGACATTTCAATAGGTAGCCTAATTAATAAGGTAAAAAAACTTGCTGGTGATGAATATTTTGCAAACCTGTATGTAGATATCATAGGTTTGCTTGATATATTGTTATTAAAAAAAAAAAAAAAGAGCAATTGGAGTATTTATGGGATGGGGGTAAAATATATTTGGAATTTTGGTAATGATGGCTGTTGTAGAATATTGATTTTACTAAGTAAGAGCATTAAGGTGTTAGGTATGGTGATAATTGTTCAAGAGGGGCTTGCTGAGTGTGATGTCAGAATGAATAAGAAAGTACTTGAGTTATGGTGGTATGATGGTTATGGTGGTATGTGCAAATACAAGAATGAGAGAAGGGGAAGAATTATATGATGAAATGAAACCGCTCAAATCTGAATAAGAGTGTAGTAGTAATAGGAGATTTAAATTGTAGTTTAAGAAAGAAAAATGGCAAAATAATGAGTTTGGGAGATTAGTTTTAGGGAAGCATATTTAATATATATATATATATATATATATATATATAGATATATATATATATATATATATATATATATATATATATATATATATATATATATATATATATATATATATATATATATATGTGTGTGTGTGTGTGTGTGTGTGTGTGTGTTTGTGTGCATTAGAAAGGTTTTTGGATGTTAGAAAAAAGAATGCACAAATGAGTGAATGCTCATGTGAGCAAATCATATATGGTTGAATTTAGTTTTGTATAATGTAGGTATGCAGGAGTGTGTAGGAAATTTATGTTTGAATAAAAAAAGGTGGTTGCGAACATGTACAAGACTGTGTTATAATGATTGTTGGGAATATGCAGGTGTTTATGGGTTAAGGTTAGTGTAAGGGTCAGGTAAGGGGAAAGAGTCAATGTTTAATGTTTGGCATGTTTTGTGTTGTTAGTGTTGTGTGTCCTTTAGTCTTATGTAGTGGTGTTGCTAGGGAAAAGGGGTTTTAGGATAGGGTTAGAGTTACGGTCAGGGTTAGCATATATGACTAAGTCCCCCTCCATCATCTTACTCATGTGTGCTAACCCTAACTCTGCCCTCAGTGGCAGCTGGTGACTTCAAATCAAAGGGGGGCTGCAGGAGACAGCTGAATGAGTGGGGGCAATGCAAAGTGGTGTGGCTAACTAGAAAGGGGCAGAGCTATGCTCAAAACCACAAAAACTGGGACTTTAATTAAATAAGCTGCCCTGGGTGCCAAACGGTCATTATGAGCATCCAATCAAGACAAAATGAAGTGGAGAAGAAAAAAAATATTTCAGTGCATTGGCTACATGACAGCTTACTTAATATCTAGATGGAAACAAAAGATTGTGAGGCATGAAAAAATAAATTACTTTTTAAATACATTATTGGAATGCCAGCTGAAATAAAGTATAAAAAACAAGTAGCACTCAACTCAAACCACTTCTCCTTGCACTGCAGTTCTAATTATAATTTATATTCAGCTTTATAAAAGTATCAAGTAACATGCTGCAAGTAGCAATCTCTGTGATACTGATTACCCCCCACTTGTAAAAATGTTTATTATCCAAAAAAGACCTGCTTTAGTGCTGCCTGACAACGACTATCTACTTGTTTCATGGGGAAATCATGATCAAAGTAAAAAATAAACAGCAAACAAGAAACAAGCTCAAGATAAATTGCTTAAAGGATTACTGCACAGGTTATGGACCACACATGATAGATTGCCATTCTGTTTAGTTTATGGGTAAAGCCTGCAATGATAACTGCAAGTTTCCAACAAATGTAACAAGCTTCTGAAAATACTGCAATCTTGTCCTTTATTACAAATACTGTCACATGCATTTTAATACCTAATGCTTATACATTCTCTAGTTATGTAAATATTCTCTGCATGGCAACAACAAAAAAGATTTCAATGTTGATAATTATTTAATGATATGCTTATTAAAGCTTACTTGCATCTTACAATCTCAGACAAGCTTACCTGATGGTCATTAAGGCATTGATACTTAAACACAGAGCAACAGACACTGCAACAACATGCATTTTCTGAATAAGAAGCATAAATCAACAGTATAAAAATATGACAGAAAACCAGAACATTCTGCAAAATCAGGGATAGATGAAAAGCCACTGTAGTACACTAAGCGTCTATCTTGGATGGGGGGATACTTTGCACACTTATACTACATAACTGTGCCTTGCCTTGCTTGGACACATCCACAGTCACTACATGGGGGAGTGGGGTACAACATGTATGTCACAATTTAAAATGTCTCTTGCTGACGGTGATGGCCCTGACATATTTGTCATACATCTCAACCTCAGAGCAAGAAATGTGGACAAAGCCATAAATAGAAGTGGGACAAAGGCCCAAAAATAAAGACAATTTTTTAAATATTGCTCTTATAAACTTAGAAAGATAATAGAATAGTAGGTATTGTATTAGTATAAATTTTCTGAAGAGCATGAAATGCAAATATCTGCCATTATTTTCTAAGTTCAATCTTTAATGATTTGCCACTAATTTGCTGGAAAACCACAATTTTATGAAAAACAGATCAAAAATGTGATGCAAAAATATAAAATAGCCTGACAATACAGCTGGGAACCTGTCAAAAAAGGGACATTTTAATATTAGTACTGTTAAGTTGAGCAGCTAGCAAAATAAGAGAATCTATCTGTAACTTTGATGATTACAATTATTTATTAATTGTAAACCCTCCACATTCCTTCCAAAATTGCCATTTTGTGGAGGGAATATTAGGGAGAGAGCAACATTTTGAGCCAAAATCGGGGATAGTTGAGAGGTTTGGGTATACCTAATTCTATAAAGCGATTTATTTGCGCATACTTCTCAACCTCTTAACGCAGGAAATCTGGACAAGGCCAAATATATTGGGGGAACAAACAAACAGTACCAAAAATTGCTCTTGTATAAAGAGTTGATAGAATAACAGGTCTTGCTTTAGCATGAATTTTTCTGAAGGGTATGAAGTCTGAAACTCAATGTCTGTCATTATTAAGTGAGTTCATTCCTAAATGATTTGCCAAAAAAACACACATTTTATGAGGAACAAACCAAAATTAAGAAGCAAAAATCTATTCATTCTGTGAAAATCTGGACAGTTGAGAGGTATAGTTCAGCCGGGAGAATTGTGCGGCAGAAATCCTGCACGACAGACTTGGCTCCCTAGGTGTGGACAATAAGTACCCCCCCCCAAAAAAAAAAATGAAGATCTAAGAGAAGTAAACAATGAAACAAAATGCATCCACCAATAATGACAAAACTGCCCAATTCAGAACATTTCCATAATAAAAGTCTACTCAAACTTCTACAATCCCCAGTATCAGTAAATATGCACAATCTCTGCAGAAGTAAATAATTCCACATTAAAGAGATATGTAACTAATGAAGAGGTTGCTGCTAGCATGTTTCATTGTTTCATCTACAAATGTTATATTAAACTAAATGATAAGCTAGTAATATTGCAACAGGGAATGGATAGCAAACTGATAACAGGTTCATAGTTACTAGGTACCTCTGCCAAAGTGAACATTCTCAGGACTGCAGCATCCACCCCCTTTAAAAGTACAACACATTACAGTAATGCATCTAAATAATGTGGGAGTGGAACCCACAGCCTTCAACATCAAAAACAAGTATTCAACCTGCTATGCTATTAACAATGCAAGCAGACTCAGCATAAGAATCACTAAACTTCTTTTCCCCTGAAGCTCTCAGCTCCTTGTAAAATCCACTTGACACTCAACTGCATCTCTCAACTTTGCAGCACAAGAAATCTGGGAAAAGCCAACATTTATTGGGGGGGGGGACAAAAGCCCCAAAACCAGAGACACGTTTTAAACATTGAACCCAACAAGAACGTAATTCAGCCACCAAGTTTATTAGAGCAAACTGCACGACAGGCTCACCAATAACCTAGGTTTCGTCTAAGCAATGACTTCCTCAGATTGGTACAGCCCTATATATAGTGCATTCAATTAAATTACTAAAAATTAAACTCCATGACAACTAATTGAGCACAATTAATACAATAATTATACTTAAAGTTGTACATCTAATAAGTGAATCAATATGATACAATAATAATAAAAACAATAATAATCACATTCACTAAACTCTCTAGAATAAAATAACTTGAAAAACAATAAATATATGTGCACCAATATATAAATATTTCATTTTAAAAAAAACCCATATGCATATCTAAAACATATTACTTAAATAAATATAGTTTATATAGTCATATAAAATACACATTCATAAAAATACAATTATTTAATTTATAGTGAATTATGTCAAATAGTGCTTTATATCCATAGATGTTATGTTTGATTTAATGGATACTAATATATAATAAACATGTACTCTTTAATATTTATCAAAATATTATTTTATACCAATTTTTGTTTGTTTTCATATTTCAACCCTCTATCTGTCTAATCCTAAGGCAGGGTTTTATTGATGTAAATTCATTGATACCTGGATAATTATGGGCATTTAAACGTAACTGCCATCTAAGTTCACACAAATCCAAATGGTATTGTGTGATCCTACTGGATCAATATTAAGTTGCTGTATAATACAGAATTTAAACTGATGATTTTCACATTCAATCACATGTCTTGCTAGGGCATTAACAGATTTCTTATGTTTTATATCCAAGAGATGTTCCTTAATTCTCTCTCTGAATTTTCTGCAGGTTTTTCCCACATAAAATACTTCACACTCCTGACATTTTGTGAGATAGACCACATTCTTAGTGTGACAATCAAAGTGTCCTAAAATATTAATGTTACAATAATTTACTGATAACTTATCATCAGTAATATAAATATAACAACATGTGGTGCATCTGCCACACTTAAAATTGCCCTTTATCCTATTTGTAAGATGTTTTGAGTGAAAGTACTTTTTCAAAAATGTCCTTAAATGATCTATCTTTTTTATAAACAAATTTCAATTTTTTATTATTAAAAACCTTACTACACTCACTATCATTTTGGAAAACCTCCCAGTTATTCAAAATAAATCTCTGGATGACTTCTATGTCCCTATTATAGGTGACAATAAATAAAATGGACTCATCAATTAACCTTACTACAGGCTCCTCATTACAGTTATAACCAAACTTGTCTATATCTGACAATAAAACATGACACCACTATTCTTTTTTACTAAAATCTCTTCCTTAACTTCCATGCATAATTTTTCAGGATATCCTCTATTTAAAAATAAGGATATAATGAAATCCAATTCACTCACTAAATCAACTAATTTACTTGTCATTAACCATCTGCCCTTTAATTATGGCTTTGATGGCTAGGGTGATTACTATTATTATGCAAATATGAATTTAGGTTTCCTATATATATTAGAATTAATAACACCTTCTATAATATCATATTCTAATGTGATGTCCAAATAATTAATTTTCTTGTCATTGAATTCATGTGTAAACTGTAAAAACCACACTGTATTATTAATATATTTTAAAAAAGCATCCAGCATTAATTTATCACCTGTCCACACTATAAAAATATCATCCAGGAAACGTAAATATAACTTAATATATGGTTTAAATTCACTATTCAAAACAAACTGCTCCTCCCAATGAGCCATAATATAATTGGCATAAATGGGAGCACAAGATGCTCCCATAGCTACTCCAGTTTTTTGTTTGAAGTAATGTCCTTCAAAATATATAAAATTATTGCAAAGGACAAGTTCCATTAATCTAACATACAGATTAATTTTTTCCTGTTCATATATACCTGAGGCACACAATTGTTCTTCCAACCACACTAAACCCACATTGTGTGGTATTACAGAAAACAAATTGCAAACATCTATTGTAACAAATAATATCTCCATATTCTTACAAATATCCAAATGCTTAATTCTTTCCAAAAAGTGCCATGAATCTTTTAAGATATGCGTAAATTGCTTTAAACCATTTTTCATATGGTGATCTAAATATTTACTAATAAAATTAATTTTACTCCATCAACTATGGGTCTAAATTTCACGTTATCTAGACCCTTATGAATTTTTGGTATCCCAAATATATTACTGATAACCGGAAATTTATTTAATAAATATTCATAATCTTCTTCATTGATCTCATCCTGCATAAGCATGTCTTCCAAATTCATATCTACTCTTCTAAAGGCTATATTTATTTCATTCAGGCTCATTTCAGTGTAGTTGTCTTCACAAAGCATAGCCATCAAAATACTAATATAATCTTGCTTATTTGTTATCACCACACCATTACCCTTATCCGGTTTCATGATTCTAACATTGCCCATATTATTTATTTCTTGGAGTATTTCATATTCTCTATCTGTCATATTGTTATATGATTTACTCCATTTATTACTTTTATAGTATTGTCTTATATTTTGTTCACATAATCTTTCAAATAAAGTTACCGTAGGGTTCATTACAGGATTAAATATACTTGGTTTTACCAATTTATTTCTTTGGTCTGTACTTGTAATGTTATTACCATAAAAATGTTGCTTTAGGTTCATTTTCCGTGTAAAAAGTTTTAAATCCATCAATAAATCCACCATATTTCCTTTCCTAGAAGGAATAAAATTAAATCCTTTAGAAAATGTTCACTATCAAATAAAATATTAGAATAATTGTAAATTTTGAAATCTCTAGCATTATTAGACAAAATAATGGGGTTACTTAAAATACCACACTCTTTAAAACCCAAACTTACATTAGTACATCTCATATCAATACACAAACTATCTAATTGATTCACATTATTATCAATGAATTCTGTAATAAATGAATCTACATCTGGTGCAATAGACATATTAAGTGCGTTACCACCTTCATTAATCATATTAATAGGCAAATGTACACTTAAATTCAATAAAGGATCCACACCCATTACTTCACTGTTAAATTCAACAGGTTCTTGAACAAATGATTCATCAAAACATTAGTATAACACATATTAACATTTGTGGTTGTGAGTTCACTAAAACCCATGTTATCTTCAAAACAAATTGATTCACTTAAAATGTTGAAATTAGTAGTACATATTTCATCTACACACATACTATGACTATTCACTATATTATACAAAATAAAATGTTCATCGTTTGTGACCTCTGACATAGGGGTAATAAATTTACTAACATTTTCTACTTGCTTTAAATCGCTAAACATATTCATGTCAGCACAAACTGTGGAATCACATGTATTTATGATTTGGTTATGTAAATTAGTTCCACATTCATCTTCATTACCGTTAGACTGTTCTTTGAGCAAAATATCCCGTCCTTTATTCGAATCATTTACTTCGTTACAGTCAGAAGCCACCATACATTTATTAGTGTTAAACCATTTGGAAACAGTCAAATCTATAGCGTATGATGAAAAGTCAAATTAGGAGACAAAATTGAGTATTTACAAGTTTTAAACCATGATTTCTTGTTTCTTCCTCTTCATCCATAATTATCCAGGTATCAATGAATTTACATCAATAAAACCCTGCCTTAGGATTAGACAGATAGAGGGTTGAAATATGAAAACAAACAAAAATTGGTATAAAATAATATTTTGATAAATATTAAAGAGTACATGTTTATTATATATTAGTATCCATTAAATCAAACATAACATCTATGGATATAAAGCACTATTTGACATAATTCACTATAAATTAAATAATTGTATTTTTATGAATGTGTATTTTATATGACTATATAAACTATATTTATTTAAGTAATATGTTTTAGATATGCATATGGGTTTTTTTTAAAATGAAATATTTATATATTGGTGCATATATTTATTGTTTTCAAGTTATTTTATTCTAGAGAGTTTAGTGAATGTGATTATTATTGTTTTTATTATTATTGTATCATATTGATTCACTTATTAGATGTACAACTTTAAGTATAATTATTGTATTAATTGTGCTCAATTAGTTGTCATGGAGTTTAATTTTTAGTAATTTAATTGAATGCACTATATATAGGGCTGTACCAATCTGAGGAAGTCATTGCTTAGACGAAACCTAGGTTATTGGTGAGCCTGTCGTGCAGTTTGCTCTAATAAACTTGGTGGCTGAATTACGTTCTTGTTGGGTTCATCGTTTCAACTTCATTTTTGTGATTCCACGTTTTAAACATTGCTTGTATAATCTTGGAAAGTTCCTAGAATAAAATGTTACTTTACTATTATGCATTTTACTGCCAAGTCTTGAACCTAGAACCCTGTACACTACAGTCAGAGCAACACAGTACTATGCCTTATAAGTTGTTTTGTGAAAGAGATTGAAATTTAAATGACTATCATTTAGTGAATTCAGTTCTCACCATAGCTGTCAACCTCTTAGCAAAAAACCTGGACCAAGCCAATAATGGGGGAATACAGCCCCAAAAATAGGGACAATTTTCAAATATTGATCTTATAAACTTAGAAAATTGCTAGAATAAAATGTTTTGTGTATTGTTACCATGTATTTTCTGAAGAATATGAAGTCTGAAATTCAAATGCCTGTCATTATTTACTACAAATATCCAGAAAACCACAGATTTTATGAGGACCAGAACAGAACAAGAACAAAAATACGAGACAAAAATCTGCAGTGGTGGTGGGTAGGGAATTCAGGCTCTTGCTACCTGTATCCAAGGTACAGGGTTTGAGTTTGAGCCTGAGAAACTCTAGCCACCAAGAATAGGGAATTGGGGCATTATACACACACACACACACACATGCACAGTTATATTCCCTTTCAGTGAGATTACAGAAGTCTTAAGTTATAATGGACTAGCCATGACATATCTCGGTGAAAGGACATTTTGTTTTAACTGTGCTTTTTTAAGTGCATCTGCTAGGGACTCCCTGAGGAATCTCCATGGTTTTGCTTTATAATTTGTTAAGAAAATTGGAATACTTTGTTTCTGTCATACCCTTTAATTAAATGCGGTTTTCATTGTACTTCTTAAGGTGTACATATACCGTTCAGCTAGCCCATATGCTCATAGCCAAACAGGAGTTATCTTTTGTTATCCCATGTATTTGGCAAACACACTGAATTACTGTCAGTTGAATATTTATGTATGAATGTATTTATATTGGTTTGTTTGTTTGCTTAGGTAGTGCACTGATCTCAGTGAAGCAGTTTCAGGTTTAGCCCAGTTTAATTAAATCAGAGTAATACAAGAGTATTAAAAAAAATTAATACTCACAGTGATAAATGAGGAATAAAAGCAAAGCAAGATATCAAAAACACAACAACAGTAGTGCAAGAGTAACATATACACACATGCACGTACACTGTATATTCCCTTGCAGCGAACCTGGGTCTGAAAAAAAACATGCTTGCAGCTGCTAATTACAGCAGTGAGAAAAAACATCAGTTCCCCCTTTGCAGCTGCTGAGTCCCAAGATACAGAAGTCCGTGAGAACACACACACACACACAGGGCCGAGAAAACCATGCTTGCAGTGAGTAAAAACATCAGTTCCCCCTTGCAGCTGCTGAGTCCTGAGATTGCAGCAGTAATGAGACAAACAACAAGCCCGGGTCCGACAGTGCATCAAATACGAGCCATGAGCCAATCAGTTGCTATCTATGCAGACTGGGAGACAATCAGTTGCTACCTAGACTGAACACGATGCAGTCCGTTCCCCTTCCAGTCTATGCAATTTGTAACTGCATAGACTTCTGGTCATCTACACTGATGCCTTCTCTTTGTAATCCATACTGGTTAGATGGCAGTCCGGATAGGATTTCCAGTTTCGGGACTTTTCATTTTACAGTTGTAGTTTTCTGTTCTTTTCATTACAGTTGGGGGGGGGCTGCAGTCCAATAGCACGAGCCACCCCTGGCACAAGCAAAGCTCACAAATGCATCTTCAGCACAAGCATCAGTCAAATCAGTTTGATATACAAATGACATACAGTTCTAATACATTTGCAACATAAGCATCTTGTATAAATCAGTCTAATATTCAACGGTCATATCAGTCTTTACAAAACTCCAGCTGGCTATGCTGGCATTTGCCCGTATCATCACAATTACTGCTATCATATATGTTATGTCACATACAGTTGAAACCGTACTTCTACATAATTCTATGTTACTGTTACACCCAGGTACCCAATTTCAGACATCATGGTACACTGTTACACTCAAGTATCCAATCTCAGACATTGTGGTACACTGCTACACCCAGACACCAAATCTCAGACATTGTGGTATACTGTTACACCCAAGTACCCAAACTTGGACATTGCGGTACACTGCTATACCCAAGTACTCAATCCCAGACATTGTGGCAAATGTTACACCCAAGTACCCAATCTCAGACATTGTCGTACACTGTTACATCTAAGTACCTAATCTCAGTCATTGTGGTACACTGCTACACCCAAGTACCCAATCTGAGACATCATGGTACACTGTTACATCTATGTTCCCAATCTCAGACATCGTGGAACACTGCTCCACTCAAGTACCCAATCTCAGACATCGTGGTACACTGCTACACCCAAGTATTCAATCTCAGGCATCATGATACACCACTACACCCAAGTACTCAATCTTGGATATTGTGGTACACTGTTACACCTAAGTACCCAATCTCAGACATCATGGAACACTGCTACACCTAAGTACCCAATATCAGACATTGTGGTGCATTGTTACACCCAAGTACCCAATGTCAGGCATCGTGGTACACTGCTACACCCAAGTACCCAATCCTAGACACCATGGTACACTGTTACACCCAAGTACCCAATCTCAGTCATTTTCAAAATAATGTTCAACAGTATGCTCATGATGAACTAAAGAAGAAAAGTACTCTTATACCCCCCACCCATCCCAATGTGGCTATTTTTGAAAAATCGGTGATAAGTGATGTATATAAAATTTATAAACAACTGGGAACATCGAGGTTTCATGACAACTTATTGGAAGTTGAGAGAGCTGTTTTGGTTCAGTTAATTAACAACAAAGATATAAGAGTCATGAAACCAGATAAGGGGGTGGTGCAGTTTTGTATAATTCCTTGAATTACATAAACAAGATGTACAAAATTCTATATGAAACGGGGAATTATGAAACTGTATCTATTAATGAGATTAATGTAGGATACAAATGTATTGATTTAAGCCTTGAAGAATTTTTGTTGGACAATCATATTACTCTTGATTTGTATAATTACTTGAAGGTAGAACACCCTATTCTTGCAACTATAGTGGGTATACCTAAAATCCACAAAAGTATTATTAAGCCACCTTTCCATCCCATTGTGTCAGGTAGCCATTCCAAAGTGTATCCGTTAGGTGTGGCTATAGATAGATGGCTAAAACCTATTTATACTAATATACCACATTTTATTAAAGACTCCTGGGCATTTTTGGCAAATTTAGCCACTAATATATGGAAAGAGAATTTAACTTTTATTACCATAGACGTCAAAGATTTATTTTCTTGTATACCCAAACAGCAGGGTTTAGATGATTTTTGTAACAGTCTAAGAAAATTTTCTAATTTGGATTGGGATAAAATAAGTTTAATTACAGAATTGATATCTATGGTATTAGATTATAATTATATACACTTTGAAGGGGAGAATTTCAGACAAACCGGGGGGGGGTGGCTATGGGGGCGGCTTGTGCCCCCATTTTCACCAACATGGTTAGGTTGGAATGGGAAACCACTAAGCTATTTTGTAGTAGTTACTACAAACATGTGACCTATTACTCCTGGTTCCTGGATGATATATTTATTTTATGGGATGGATCCAAGGAGAGTATAGGTCCATTTATAGATTTTTTGAATAGTACTAGTACATTTTTAAAATTTATTTTTACTTGTAGTTCCGAAGGTATTGCTTATTTGGATACATATATTTCTAATTCTAGCTATGGTTTCCAGTCCAGAATATATAAAAAAAAGTACTTTTTCAAATAGCTACTTGGAATATACTAGTAACCACCCTAGGAATATGATGAAGAACATTTACAAGGGACAACATATTATTCAAAAGCTGCCAGCATGATATCCATTTATGAAGATATGATAAATGAAGTTAATTATATTAAATCTATGTTTATTTCTAGGGGCTATCCCATATTTATGTTGAATGATGTTGAATGATGTTACTAATTATGTTGTGAGTGAACGGGGAAAGAAATATCCCCCTTTATTAGGTAAAGAACTGGACAAGAACCAGGGAACAGTTGAGGAGGGCACCATTAAGCAATACAATAGAGCTTGTGTCTTGGTATACTCCCCATATGTTAAATATGTAAAAAGTATATTGAGGAAGAATTTGAATATATTAGTTGTAGATCAAGATATAAAGAATATAATAGGTGATATACCAGTATTTGTCCATAAAATGGGAGCAAATTTAAAGAGGAAATTAGGGGCTGAACCTACATTAGGAATTAGAAAGGTTCAGAATAAATATACTAGAAAATATGGTAGCTGTATATAGATGGGGTGACTTTAGACAATATTAATAGGACTAGAATTAATTTTAGGCATGGTAATTGTACCAGTAGATATGTCATATATTTAGCTAAATGCATGTCATGTCCTGGTTACTATACAGGTAAAACTGAAAGACAATTTAAGAAGAGAATTTATAATCACCTATATAGTATTAGAACCAAGGACATGAATAATGCATTATATAGACATATAACAAAATTTGGGGACACTCATATGTTTAAGTTTGCAATAATTGATCAAATCACATTAGACCCATGTGGTGGTAACATTAGGACTCTCCTGGGCAAGAGAGAAATTATATGGCAAATACTAACGGATACTGCAAGAGAACTAGGATTGAATGCGTACATTACCATAAAACCTATTTTACAACTAAGCTAGTCTAGGTAGGAAGACACACCTCATTATATTCATATATATTTGTTAATTTTATAATTTTATGAGTATGGTATATAGTATTTTATGGTTAGATATGTTTGTTTTTATATCTTAATGAAATGTACTGGTTTAAGTATTCAGCTTCTCATAAAATTCAATTATTGTTCATAATTTATATATATATATATATATATATATATATATATATATATATATATGTATCAAACTTTATATACATATCAAACTATATATTTTAGTTGATATACTGTATTTTTTATTCTTAGTATAGGTTTTATTTATTTTGATAATCATTCAATGATGAATTTATAGTGAGTATTTTAATATGTATTTGTATATGACTATGAATTACAGAGATGGGCACTGGGTCACTTTAAATGTTTGTGTATGGAGTGACTTTTGGCGTCAAAATGTTTTAAAATATTATAGTGAACAGCTGTTATGCATTCTGATGAAGTCCACCTTAGTGTGGATGAAAGCGCTTTATGAGAATGTGCTTGTGTTTCTTTCATGGTTCATTAAAAGAAGAATATATATATATATATGGTCTCTATTAGAACTGAACATTCAAAATATTGAGTGTTCTAATATCAAACCCTAGCAATCTGAAAAAAAAACATTGAACATTCGGAACAGCGAATTTTTTTCCTAGGGAAAAAATTTGCTGTTCCAAAACGCATACACACAACACAAGCACACCAAACAAACAGCAATCCACACACATACACCTAAACTTTAACACCTAACCCTACACTAAACTATACAAACTCCACTAACTATCCACTTACCTTAACCCAAACCCTAACCCTAACTGTCGCACAGTCACCTCACCCGCGCCCTAACCCTAACTCACCTAACCCACCCTAACCCACACGTCCATACAATCACACACTTACCTGAACCCGACCCGTAACTTTCTACCAGAGTGCTGAAAATACAGAAGCAACAGAAACAGACAACTGAATTCTTTCCCTAGGAAAGAATTCGGTTTTCTGTTACTTCGATATTTTCAGTGTTCGCTGAAAACGGTCGATATTAGAACACCCGACATTTCAAATGTTCGGTGTTCTAATATAGACCCTATATATATATATATATATATATATATATATATATATATATATATATATATATATATATATATATATATGGGTCCCCTTCAAAACATCTAAAACCCATAACATCCAATTTCATAACATTGAGACCAAAATATCTAAAACCCAAAACATCTAAAACCCATAACATTGAATTTCATAACATCTAACAGTACAAATCACATGAAAATAACATTCCGTCCAGAAATAATGACAAATAATGACACCAAACTACCAAACACACGTTTTACTACATTTCTGCAGGGGGGTTTGATACAGGGGGGGTTAGGAAATTAACTTTTTCCCCACTGTACTGTGATCTTGGAGTTGGAATATTTAATTTATGGGGGGTGGGGGGGCAGAACCCCCCACATGGGGGGTGCAGAGGGAGCTTGCCCTCTGCATAAATGTAGTAAAAAGTGTGTTTGGTAGCTTGGTGTTGTTATATGTGGAGGGGATGTTATTTTCTTGTGATTTGTAGTGTTAGATGTTATGAAATTTTATGTTATGGGTATCAGATTTTCTGGTCTCAATGTTATGAAATTAGATGTTATGGATTTTAGATGTTTCAAAATAGACCCATATATATATATATATATATATATATATATATATATATATATATATATATATATATAAAATGGGTGTACTTCAGTAGACCGAACTTTCACTTACCTGATTTTCAAAATGCCGAGACGAAAAAGCCGACAGCACCATAACACCAACTTCCCGGAACACAGACTTTCCACTCCAGGTAAGTAACCGCTTGGCCATCATGTTGAACATTGCCCCATACCACCATGGTAGTGCGATCTCAGAGTTGGTATATTTAGTTGGGTGGTATGGGGGCAAAGCCTCCCACATGGGTGTGTGTTTGTGTTATACCCACTGGAAATTCTGACTCATAGTTCCCATAGTACATTTGTTAACAGTGCCATAACTTAGTTTTGTAAAGTCATAAAAGTTATTCAAACTGACAAAAATACATCTTAATCTTCATCTACAAATCAGTACCTAGATTGGGTGATCTTGCCACACCTTCAGCTACCTCCATACCTCCTTAACTGCAAACAAATTAAAACCCTTGATGAATAGAGTTGATAAATTCCCTGTATTCTCTGCAAACCTTGAAGCCTGAGTGTCATTTATATGGGACACATTAGTATTCATGTTGACTTAAAAATAATATCTATAGATATCAGGAAGTACATTTAAACTTCATTACAAATCAGTACAATTCACTCCATTATGAATATTGCTGTGGAAATATTTATGATATCTCAACACAGAAACACGTTCAGGGGAATATGCAGCAGTGGTTTTGACATTACGCTGCAAAACTGCGATATATTGGGGCTGTTGAATAAAAATGTCCAGCTGCTGATTCAAAAATCTATATGAAACTATTCCATAGGATAGGTAGACTGTACAGTTACTGTACTGCCAGGGAAGAGAAAACTGATAAAGCTGTGAGGTCTGTATTTTGCTTTTTTACTTGAGACAGCAATAAATTTGCAAACTATATTTAAACTTTGTAAAATATATAACAGAAAACTGTCTGGTAAAATGTATTTTTAAGATGTGCTAGCAGTGACAGGAGAATTTTACTTGTATTTGTTATTTTATGAAATGCAGAAGAAAAACATGCTTTGAAGCTGCAGTTTTATTCTGCATTGATTAAGTGATGTTTCTGCATTTACAGGAAAGATCTAACTGCTTACAGGAAGGATCTAATGCTTTTATGTAATTGTTATAGCAGAGTCTACATCCAGGAAACTCTTGACTTAAGGTTGTAACAAGAGCTAAGAATTAACATCAGTGTGCAGAGCTAGCCACCCAAGTGCTAGCAATGGTGATAGTCACTGCCGATATGACACCCCAAATCTATGTACAAATGGGAAAAAGGAAGATGATGCTGATGCCAAAGTTTAATGCTTCCAGCAAGCCTTTCTGGTGTTTTTACTATATGTGAGAAATAACTGAATAACTACCCTGGTACCTGGGAAATAAAATACACGGTACATTTTTTCAGCAAGTTGTACATTTCCATCTTAATGGAAGACAATGAGGTAACCACATCTATGCAGATTTGCTGTAAGTTCACAGTCTTCCTGCATGTTATTTTAGTATTTGCTATAGTTATGGATTCAGTAATCTTTCATTTAGAGTCAGCTATGATATTTATCTAGCTTAGCTACAGGTCTTCTTTAAGCATTCTGTCATTGTAACTGATTATTATTTTTCTATTCTTTGTGCAGCTGTCTTTACCTCTATATATTTTATGCATATTAGCACTGTCTTGACTTTTTCATTGTCTAAGTAAAGTTTTTATTATTCACTTTTAAGATCTTGTGGCTATTATTTATTTAGATATTATTTAGTATTTAAAGAGTGGGTAATATTTAGCACTGTGATTGGCTAAGCTGCTTCCTTCCACTTCTAATTGTCCAGAATACACTACACATTACTATTTTGTGTTTATTATTATTTTACCTGTATCAGTAAACACACAAATAACAGCACTATCCTTGACTGGATCCTCACCTCTAACCCAAATCTGTATCACAATGCCACCACTCTACCTGACTCCATCAGTGACTATCTCCCTACACACGTTTTACAATACTCACTTCATCTGCTACAAAGACAGCTGTAATCTCTCTAATTACTGCCAAGATATATTCAATAATCTTCTCTCCTCTATTAACTGGTCCTTTCTCTGTGCCCTCGCTCTCAATGAGGCTGTCTCCAAATTTAACTACACCTTTCTGAATATCCTAAACTCCTTATCCCCCACTAGAAAAATAAGAACAAAAACAAACTTTGCTCCATGGTTAACCCAATCCACCCATAAACTAATGCTTAAATGAGACAGAACCTGGAGAACCTGGAAAAAACAAATTCCCATCGCCATCGCCAAACCTACAGACAACTTAGGAACCTAACCAAGAAACAAGTCAATCTAGACAAAAAACAATACCATCACAAAACACTAAATAATCCTAACTCTAACACGAAAACGTTTTGGAATAGTATCAACAATCTCTTACATCCAGGCAACCCTTCTACCTCCAGCCCCTGTCCTAACAGCTCACCAACAGACACTACCTGCTTTCTTAATTCCTTCTTTATCAACTCTATAAAAAAATGAAATAAACCTGACAACACCTCCCTCTCCCCTTCTGATCCCCTTCCCTCTACCACTTCCACCCAGTTTTGTCTTAGATCTGTCCCTATTGCATACATAACATCTCTTCTTACCAAACTGAAAACCTGCTCCCCTTCTGCTGACAACTTACCTCCTGTATTCCTTAAACCTACAGCTAACTCTGTTGCACATCCAGTCTACACATTAGTAAACAGGTCTATTTAAGAAAACACAGTTCCTGACATCTGTAAAAAATCCTATGTCATACCCCTCAACAAAGGTGGCAATTCAACTAAACCAACCAACTACAGCCCTATCTCCACAGTATCCCCCTTATCCAAAATTCAAGAAAAATAAATTCATAACCAGCTTCTCAAACTCATCATACAAGACAACCTGCTAACTCCCACCCAACATGGTTTCCATCCTCACCACAGCAACTCTACAGCTCTCATTTCATTTACACAAAATATCGCCAAAAGCACAGGACAGTAACAAACTAGTCTCATGCCTCTTCCTTGACCTATCTAAAGCATTCAACACAGTTTCCCATACTCTACCGCTCTCAAAGAGTTCTTTCCTTAACCTGACCTCTTCTACTATACTATGGTTCTCCAACTACCTCTCCAATAGATTCCAGTCCATCAAATAGCTTTCTGCCTCCTCCCCATTCCTCCCAATCAAAATAGGTGTTCCCCAAGGGTCAATCCTTGTACCTCTCATTTTTAATATCTTTACAAATAACCTACACACTTGCTGTCCAAACTCCCCACTAATACAGTATGCAGACTTCACTATTATCTCATGCTCTGATAACTTTCCCAACTCCCTGCTCTTACTCAAGATTCCCTTCTTTCAGTCGACAAATAGCTGACCAATAATCAACTACTTCTCAATCCTAAAAAAAAACAAAACTTCTACTCTTCCTCCCCAAATCACTACAGCAACACAAAAATACCTTCACAGTATCTTCTCTTAATAATACACTTATCTCTGTTCAGCCACATACTAAACTTCTGGGTCTAATCATAGATGACCAACTAAAGTCTGACATACATATCTGGCAAGCAATCAAAAAGATACACCAAAAGCTTGGTCTCTTATACAGACATAAAAAAATTATTTTTATTTCATTAATTTATTTATTTATTTTACATTTGTTGACCGGGAGAGTCCAACTGGATTACAGGTCCATTTTCAGTGGAGGCCTGGGGAGAAAAGCTTCAAGAGAACAATTTTTTGCAAAACATAGTTTTAAGGACAGACTTTTGACATACAATTTCCATAGAAGAGAATTTGACATAAATATTAACTAACAGATAGGATACATTCATTCTCTACAATATATTACATTTTAGAAGATATTCCTAAGCTTAGGATTCCTGTGAAAGATTTACTATTAGAGTAAAAGCAGAGAGATGTAGAATAAGGCTCTGAGAGAGCAGATGATGCTCTCTATAGTTGAGAAGATAAATTGATTCACTATATGTCTTCACCTGATTTTAGTTGAGAAGGATAACAAATTGATTTACAATATGTCTTCTCCTGGTTTAGTTGCTTATGGAGAGCTCAACATTGCTGGGGTAGTTTTCCCTAATTCCTGGTGAGATGGGATGAGCAGTAGATTAACATTCCTATGTGGGTACAGTACTATGATTGGTTGGCTTAGCAGAGTTACTTAAGTTAGGTGAAGTGTTCTAATGAGATATTAGCCAGGGGGGACACAGGAACACAGTCGATTATTCAAAAAGTGAGTTTTAACAAGTTTCTTGAACTTTGATGGGAATTTGTTGTCAGTTATGTGGGCAGGAAGGGAGTACACGGTTTTTGCCATACAGTGGCTGTAGACAGACTTACCTGCTTCATTGTTATATTTGGTTACTTTGAGGAGGTTTTGTGTGCTAGACCTCAAGGGCTTGGCGGTTGTATAGGGTTGCAAAAGATTTTGTAGGGCTGGGGTGTTTTCAGAGTTATGTATTATTTTGTGGGCTAGTGATAGTTGATTGAGTTGATGTAGTAGTGGTAGTTCTAGCCAACTGAGTTTTTTTTAGGCATTCACAGTGATGTGTTCTGATGGGAGAGGTTGTAGCAAATGTGGCTATCTTATTATAATAACTATCAAGTTGGCTTAGGTCAGATTTGCAGAGATTTGTAAGCACAGGGGAGGCATAAAGTAGGGTGGATAGTAGGTGAGTACTCGCTATTGTAGTTTTGGAGTGGTCAGTGAGGAATTTTTTATTGCGATACAGTAGGCCAAGTTTTTTATGTACTTTTTTATGGTTATAGAAATATGTAGGTCAAATCTAAGGTGATTATCTATTTCAACCCCCTAAGAGTTTGGTATGATTTGTGGGGGTGATTGTGGTCTTGTTAAAGGAGGAGATGGAGAAAGAATCAGTGGGAGGTGTGGCTCTGTGGGAGCTAAAGAGTACTAGCTTTGTTTTACTTGGGTTCAGAATGAGCATTTGGTTTGTAATCCAAGTTTCTGCTAGGGAAAAGCATTCTTGTGTTAGGGAGTGAAGGATGTCAATTGATTTGGCTGTGCATATTATGGTAGTATCGTCTGCATATTGCACTATTGAGGATTTAGGAATACTGTTTGGGAGCTGATTGGTGAAGAGGGTAAAAAGAAGTGGCCCCAGGATGGAGCCTTGGGGTACTCCTACGGAGACTGGTAGGGAGGTGGAGAGTTGGTTTTGCCACATAACAGCTTGTTTCCTTCCCTCTAGGTAGTTTTTGAACCAGGAGATGGCAGGGGTGGTAAGGTTTAGAGGTGCTAGTGAAAGAAGGAGTTTATTGTGGTTAACCATATTGAATGCTTTGGACAAGTCAAGGAAGGTGTCAGATACATGGAGTTCATTGTTTCTGTGAGTATTGACAATGTTGGTGAATTCTGTTAGTGCGGTGGAGGTGCTATTGAAGGGTTTAAAGCCATGTTGCTATTAGATTATTTTCTAGGAGATATTTCATTAGTTGCTTGTGTATTACCCTCTATAAAATTTTAGATAAAGGGGTAGTATGACTATAGGGTGGTAGTTATTGAGTTCCAGGGAGGTTCCCCTTTTATGTAGAGGGATGATATGTGATATTTTCCATAGCTTGGGTACTATACACTCGGAGATGGATCTGTTAATTAGGATGGTGACAGGATATGATATGGCTTCTGCAGCCAGGTGGAGGTATTCAGCGGGCAATTTATCTGCGACTAGAGACATTGGTTTGAGCTTGCGGAGTAGTTTTTTAATGGATTGGGTTGGTTCTGGGTAGAAGCTGAACTTGGGGCAACTGTTAGTTGGGGGGGATTTTTTGCAGGGGTGGGGATGTTGTCATAGGGGTGGTTGTTTGCAAGGGTCTGGATGGTTTCTGTAAAGTATTTATTAAATTGAGTGGGGATGTCTTCTTGGTTATCTATTTTTGGGGTTGGGATAGTTGTTTTACCTGTTTGTAGATTAGAGTTAATTGCTGCCCAAAATTTTTGTGGGTTGTTCCTGTGCTTATCCTGTAATTTTTGGTAGTAAAATGTTTTGTCTGTTTTGGTGAGTGTTTTGGTTTTGTTGCATAATTCAACATATATTTGTTTGTTCAATTGGGATTTACTGTTGAGGTAGTTGGTCCAGGCCTTGTTTCTTGTTTTGAGGACGGATTTTGTGTCTGTGGTTAATCAGGGGGCATATTTAGTTTTAATTCTTGTTGTTCTGGAGGGGGCATGATGGGTAAGGGTGTTTAAGAAGGTAGTATTGAAATACAGTACAGCTTCATCAAGAGGTAGGTTTTTTAGGGGGGTTCAGTTGCACATTTTAGGTTGTTTATAAAGTTGGAGCGGTTAAAGTGTTTTTTTTGTTTCTAATTAGGCACTTAGATATTTGGGTCAGTTGTGGTGATTTTGATCTGAGTAAGAATGTGGCTTGGTGGTCACTCAGGGTGTCTGGTAGACACCCTGCTAGGGATATCAGTGATGGGTGGGATACGAGTATCCAATCTAGAGTGGATTGGTGTTTGGTTCTCTTGTCTGTTCTTGTGGGGGAAGTGATGAGTTGGGTTAGGCCATGTAGGTTAATATGGGAGACTGGGTTATGACTGGAACAGTTTTGCCAGTCAGTATTAAGGTCTCCTAATACTATGCTTTCCTGGGTGAGGGAATTAGATATCCATTCTAGGAGTTTTTCTGTAATGGGGATATTGTTGCCTGGAGGGATGTAGCATTCTATGATGTTGATGTGTTTACTATCATTAAGTTTTAGTTTTGTTAGAGTGAGTTCAACTTTATCAAGGTCTGGGGTTGTTATGTCTACTTTCTCAAGGATGAGGTGAGATTTATACACTATAGCAACACCCCCTTTTTTGCCTATTCTATCACTACAAATTATATTGTAACCTGGTTGAGTGGTTTCATTGTTGTGGTTGCCTGGTTTAAGCCAAGTCTCTGTTAGTATGACTATCTCAGGTTGATAAAAGGAGAGTAGTGCATGAAGGTCATGGACTTTGTTTAGTATACTTCTGAAATTTAAAATGAGGAGCGTGGATTTGTCTCAGTGGAGTAGGGTATCATTCAGGTTGAGGGTTGGGGCTCCTAGATTTTGTGGGCCTGGGTTTGGGTGTATATCACCACAGCTAATGAGTTGGGTTCTGAGGTAAAAATAGAGTTTGAGTAGTTTGTTTAGGGTCTTAAAGTTCTTTATAGTTGTTTGGGACTGGTAGTGTGATGGCTGTAATCTGTGTGCATAGTGGTGAATAAAGAAGGTTTGGTAGTGATATGGGACTAGTTGAGTAAAAGGGTGTGTTGTAATAATGTTAGTGGAAGTAGTTTTGCTTGGTATGTGGATAAATTAAGTTGTTTTTGGTGGCTGGTGATAGAAGTTAGCAGTGGGGGGTGGATACACCTAGGAGCAATAGTAAGAGGTGTTTGTATGTGGGTTTGGGTAGTTTGGGCATGGTTTGGTTGGGTTTGGTCATGAGTGAGAGATCTGCTTGGGATGGGGTGGGTGTGGTGGATGATGAGAGGTGTTGTTTGTGATTGTAAGGTAGTTAGATGGAAGACTGTGCTTTACAGGATGTGGAATAGTGGAAGAGAAGGAAATGGGTACATGGGTGGGGCAGATTCAGTGATTGGTGGTTAGCATGAGGGGAGTGGCTAAATTTAGTTGAAATGTAGCAGTAGTGGGGGCAGGTGGGAATAGGGGGCAGGGCGGGGAGCAGAGTGAGCCAGAGTGCAGCGGGGCTAACACTAACTCCAATTATATCCCTGGGCTTACTTGTTTCTTTTCTTTGTACACCAAATATATCTTTTCACTTGTTTCTGTTTACACCAAATGTGTCTGTTTGGCTATATTGTACTAGTTTAATTTACTTATACGTATGCAGTCACACTGAAAATGGTCTGGGGAAGCTTCCTCACCACAAGCAGGCCAAAAGATAACTTTCAGAATGACGCCCCTCAAGGAGACCCACTAATATAGACTAGTTAATGTGCATGGGGGAGGAGAGAGTTAGAGGAGGAAAATACAAAATGGGGGAAGGTATAACCAGAAAAAGCAGGTAGAGATCTGGCCTGCCCCCTCACAGAAGACTGCAAAGAAAAGCAATCAGCATAAGAAGTGGAAGCCTTGGAGCTGTAATGTAAGTGTAAGCAAGGAAGAGGTAGAAGCAGGAAATTAGGAGTGTAAGCAGTTAGTTGCAGAAACACTACTTTATGGCCTTGGTGAGCAAGTAATACAAAAGGAAGGTAAATCTATCTGGGAGACAAAATACACCAACTAAATGGTACTTGCCTTACTTTACAAGTTAGTCTGTCACTGTCCTCCACCCCTCTGAAACAGCCTTTTAGTTCATGCTGCAAACTTTTAGAAGTACTGTGTACAGAATGACTGCAGCTATAATGCTCTTACAATACAATGGGTCTATATATCACACTGTGTTCACCCATCTCACAGAGAGACATTCACAGTTACTGGTATTTTAGTTACAATAATGCTACATTATAGAAAGCCTATGTATGGGTGTGGACTTATGTGAAATGCTACCTATATGCTCTAAAGTGTATTTTAGTTTTTTTTCTTTTTACATAATGTTTTCATCCAGTGATGACTTGTACAGAAATTATGATTAAGGAAAGAAATTCATTGTTGCTGTTCAACGTTTGTTTTCCTTGCATCCTTTCAACTCACCTTTCCTGACCGAGAAAGCGCAGTGATAACCATTTAGGAAATAACCCAGTTAAGCCAGGGTCCAAGAAGCCACAGTATTATAGGTGTTCTGGGATGCATTTTAGAGCATTTTCCAATCTTTTAATTCAATGGTGTCCTAAACAAAAACCATGAGTAAGAAAAGAATTTCAGTCTTTTTTTTTATTTCAAGGAAGACATAAGTTGTGCCCAAGGCTTAATATTCAAAGATGACAAAATAGCAGTTGACAACAAACTAACCAGCTATTTGTTGCCTGGATACATAGGTCCAATCTGGGAATACGGTCTACCTCCCTAACCCCCCCCCCAAAAAAAAAACAGTGACTGTCTGTGCATCCCTCTGGTGTTAGACTGGGATGAAAGCAGAGTTTCAAACTGACACAGTCATGTGTTTCAAATGAGTGCTGGCATACATATACATAGCATGCCTCCTCACTCCTCAACCCGACCCATCAAAGGCAGCTACCTGTATATGTGCCTGATGTGAAATTGAAAAAAATATTACAGTAATGTATTCTACTTTGTTTCTGCTAGACAGTACACTGCCCCTACACAAGCTATAGTACCCTTCTTTGTACACCTCTGTGGTCTGTGAGAAAAGTAATAGAAACAATGATCACACTGTCCTCAGCCCAAACAAAAACTGTAATGACCTCATGTGCAAAACTCTGTGGTTTTACTGTAATGAAAAGTAATGAAGTAACCACAAATCCCCCCTCCCCCCATCACCTAGAGCTGCTTTCTGTACACTCGGATCTGAACAGGGCTGGTTTTAGAATGGGTGCAGTTGGGAGCACAGGCCATTATTAGTTTTATCCTAACAGGTTCAGCCCTGTTCAGGTTAAAGACTGTAGTCAGAAAATTAATACATTTTTCTTATATTTCTCCAGTCAGCAACAGCTTTTGTGGGGCCCTGACACAGTCAAAATGATTAAGGGAGCCCCCTGTATCAATTTATACAGTCTAAGGAGGGGAGGCCACCAGACTCCTTGAAGATTGAAGTGTCTGAATCTTCTGTGATATATTTTATGCATTACTTTTGAAATATAATTACTTGTTCCCTACATTTTTCACTGATACCCAGAAGAATGATGTACGAGTCCTGGCATTATTAGGTGTATGCAGAGATAATCAGTAATATGTTTTACAAGCACACACAAAAGCCATAGCAATACTATTTTTGTACTTATTTCAGCAAATAGCAATACATTGTGCAACACTGGTACTGTCACACCAGATCAGTGAATGGTGTTTAGCAGCTGTCAAACAGCAGCAGGGTAAATCACTTTTATTTACCTTAATGAGGAGTAATGCATACATGTCACTGTCTCTGATTACACAGACCTTCCTTGATTTTGTTTATAATTTTGATCTGTCTTTCATAAAAACGTTTGATTTGCAAATAAATCATTCAGGGATACAGACAGTCAATAATTCCAGGTATCAGAGGTTTATACCTCTTATTGTTAAAAAAATGCATGTTGATGCAAAAGATGTTATTTATTCTATTAACTTAAGTGAATTAGAGTAATATTTACAACATCTTCCTGATTTTTAGCCTTTGTTCTGCTATTATGTTTGGTATTATGCTGAATTCTTCTGCAAAATAGTTGTGAGTTGTAGTATCTGGTGTTCTACCAATATGTATAAAACTACCTGAAAAAAAAATCCCTGAAGATCGGAATCATCAGCTCTTCTTAAAATACAAGGTTTACACTCAAATTAATCACTCTGGCCTGCTGATCTCTGTACTGATTACCTTGCTTATGTTCATTTCCAGCTTTATTCTAACAGGGCCATACCAGAGCCCTGTTCAGGTTAAAGAGCATAATCAGGAAATTAATAAATTTTTTCCTCATTTTTCCTGTCCATCAGCTGCTTTTGTGTGGCCCCCACACAGTCAAGGATGATTAAGGGGCCCCTTGCGGCCACAGGTATTTAAACTTGGCTATGTTGTTGGTTTTAGTGGAGAGAATATCCACCAATCGGGGTTTAACTAAGTCAGAGGCACTATGGCAGCGGTAAAATATTTAATGGGATTATGAAGCCTGTTACTTGATAAAACACTGTTACAATAACCAGGGATATCTTTGAATTTTAAAGGAGATAAATAATTTAGACCTGGTTTATTAACTATACACAATTGCTGTACTAGCTTTTGTTAGTTTGAAACACGTTACAAGATATCAAGATAGATAACTTGCTGTGGTTGGGGCCCCCCCCAGGAACAGAGGGCCACCAGCAACTGCAGAGTTCACTGGTGCCTAAAGCTGGCTATGGATAGAATCTAACTTTTTATGTTTTATATACTTAATATGTACCATGGCTGTTTAAACCATTAATATTACTCTTGTAATCTAACATGTTAATTTATAAGTTGTATTCTGTTTCTCTTGTGTATGTACACTTTATGTTAATATTGTATGATGTTCTATTTTTGTATGTTTACTTGTGGAGCTTTTCTCCTCGGGTCTCTGCTGAAAAAGGGCTCTGCAGCCCAGCTGGACTAAACCAGTTAACAAATGTCAAATAAATAAATTTGGCTACAGATCAAGAGGAGAGGCCCAGGTAACTGGTGTGTTGCCAGGCTGAAAACTGAGGAATTTAAGAATTCTCTCAGCCTTTCTCAGAATTGTGTGTGTGTATATGCACGCGTGTGTGTTTATGCATGTATGTGTGCATGCTTATGTGCTTGTATGAAGATAATTTGTTTGAAAGATAGTTATCATTAATAAGGAGTACTGAAAGACACTGCTGTTCACAGAGAAAATCATGAGAAATGGGCTTGAGGTCCTAGGTTAAAGACTCAGTATGGTAAGTGGTCATTGTGAAGTCCTAGTTTGGGTGTATGTTGGAAGCCCAAACCCAAGGCAGCAGTACTTATTCTCTGTATGCTCTTGAGGCCAGGTTGCATTTGGTAAACTGGATAGTAAATAAGATTTTTGTGTACATTTTCTACTTTCTTGTGTTGAACACCAGTGATGTTACGCAAGAGATCATACATATAATGGCCCTCACACACATTTTGGGAGTGGAGTGGATCCAACGACTGTAACTTCTGTCCTTCACATATCCTGTGAACCATCTCAAACCTCTCCAGTGCTAGTGGTGGGATATTAGAATTAAATTTATTTAACCAGCAAGCAAGTTTGTCAACAAAATTGTGAACACCCTCACAAACAAAAAATAAAAATACAGAAATGTAGTTTTGCACAGCAATTATTTTATTTTTTGTAAGCATAGGTCAGAAAAACAGGCAGAAATGAGCTCATCTGACAAATGCCCTAAGGTTCTCATATCACAACTGATTAAGGCATGTAAAGAAAAAGAAAAGGGTCTATAGTACATCATCGAAAACTCTCTTGAACGAATGGTATTTCATTGAACACACTGTTCATCGAATTCCAGTCTTGTGGGGGCCTGTGCCCCCACATCCCCCGCTAATTATATATACCAACTCCGAGACCACACTACAATGAGGAAAGGGCAAATTTTCTAATCTTCACTGTACCGAGATCTCACTATGAACAGTTCGATGAATGGCACGCTCAATGTAAGCGCACTGAAAATGCTGTTTGTTAAAGTGAATTTTTGATGATCTAATAGAGACCCAAAGGAAAGACTTATGAGCATGGTGAGTTGTCTGGAGATAACAGCTGTAACAAACTACCACAAAAGTCTGTATAAAATCCTGTTGGAGGGGAAGAAATCATAGCCAAGAGGGACACACCATCATATATATTACCACTAGTAAGCCTTCAGTGGTCATAAAGGAGCAACACTTGTTTGGGAAGTCCATTCCAGTTAAGGCCTTGACAGAGATAACTTTTCATATATGTCTGGCCAGCATTTATCTGAACTGTTAAGGGGGAAGGTGGGGAATAATCAGGTTACTATGTCTAAGGACATCCCAGCAGATATCTTACTAAGAAATGGCTTTGACAGTGCATTGCCTTGTGTGCATGCAGTTACATTCAGCTAGGCACTGAGACAAAAAACCTGGGGACAGTAATGGTAGGAGGAGACCCAACTGGGGTCGACACCTTTGGCTAGGGCTGGTGATGTTGCTACTTTAGAGAGGAAGCTGGTCAGCAGCAGCAAGATGGAATATGAGCCACAACAAATGAAGTGCAGTGGGCTGCTCTTGGAAGGGGTTACTTCAAGAGGAGTGGCAGGTATAGTAGTCACGAATAAAACCAAAAGTGCAAACACAGAACTCTTGCTCCACAACCAGGACCATAAAACACCAAATGTATCCTTAAACAACAAATTCGGAGACCGCAGCTGCAGGAAAAAATATCCTTTTATTCACACACTGAGGATTTTGTCCTGTAAATAACTGAACTTCATCAGATAATACAATATCAAAACGAAAAGCCTTTTAAAAAAACTCTTAACCAATAAAAATGCAGGTATCAACACACACCTACATCAAATATCCAATAAGATTGAAGACATGATTAAATGGCATAGATAATATGTGATCATCCTTCATCCAATCAACCATTTGGAATATTAGACCAATCGGAGAATGTATAATCATACAACTAACTCATTTCATCCAATAAAAATGGTTTAATGTAAACCATAGCATCCCACCCATCAAAACATGGAACATAAACATTAGGTATATAAAACAGACATTTAGTGGGTCTAGAATCACAAAATCAAAATACATCAGTTATAAACTGCCTTACATGCTTTCACAAAAATTCTACATTAAAATTAATGTATTAATGATGCCAATCTCATACAGGTGGATTTGTTACTAATACATAACAAGTATATCTCAGCTAAACCGCCAATACCACTGTGTGACAATAATAATAATAATGCAATCCATAAAACCATTCTGTCACCTTTGATGTTCCCAATTATATTAATTTAATATTGTAATATTTCAAAGTGTGCCTATACCATGTTATAAACTTTAAATTAAATCGGTGAACAATATCAAATAAGGCGTAAATATCCCTCAATTTTTGATAATTCAACAAAGGTACTTATTAACCCAGTTAAACTTTCATCTAAAAGAGTATAATGAAAAGCCCAGGCTTATATACACATAGGATTATGTAGATTTCTAGAATAAACACACTTATAAGTATAGTTGTTGATACATCTGATAGAATTGATTAAGTAGCATATCAGATTGAATACAACAATATAATTCACCAATAGTCTTAGACTAAGGCATGTACCACCTTGTCTTATCTGAATTGTGAATAATTTAATTTTAAACCTATGGAAGCGTATATCCAAAAACGACAGCCAATCAGATGATATTCCCTTTCAATTTAAAGGCCGATGAACTAATCGCCTAAAGTAAAAATAATAATGTATTCAGACAATTATTTAAGGGTTATACTGGCCATTTTCAAGTTCAGAAATATCAGTTATATATAAATTTTAATAGTTCCACATATTTAAATGCGATAACTGAAAGAACCTTTTCTGTAGTGAAATAGCTTGATGAGGCTCATAAAGCCTGGGGGTGTGTAGCCTCTACAAAAATCAATCAACTCACAAAGTTAAAAAAGCAACCAATCGCTATCCGATTGCACATAAATATTAACATGTCTATTCTTAAACCAATCTCTAATTGGTCAATAATAAACCTATAGAATCATGTATTTTGGCCTAAAAGCTAATACCCTATGAATAGCGCTACCACATAAGAAATTTCATAGCAGGAAACCTGAACCTACACACAGAAACCTAGATAATATACTAAACCTAGAGTCATATAGCTTATTAAAAAATAAATTAAGCAATGCATTTAGACATAATCAGCCAATCACTTTCCAATTCCACATACATATCAAATGAATAAGATCGCCACACATGATTTCAAGCATGATGACCAAGTGGTCAGATATTAACCAATATGGTCACATATCCCTACTTACATACCAATCCTTTTTAAGGAACCATTAGGATATAAAAACAATGGTAATTTTCATCAAAAACTACATGCAACACACGATTAGTGAGATCGTTCATATTACCTATCAGGACTAAATGGCTCATTCATTTAAACACATAATTAAAGGAAACCAAAAAAGAGAGAACACTCATTGGGTCTACAATCACCAATAGTATAACAAATCCACACTTAACAACCAATCACTATCTGGTTTTAACTGACCAGAAAGATACATGTTATAACCCAAACACCAGTACCTCTATAACAAACACTAAACTAAAATACATAATAAAATCATCCTAAGTCAAATAAAATTAATAAAACAAATATGTTCCAATCAAATCATTTTACTTATTGAACAATACTTTTATCTCATAAACTTGCTTTATCTAGAATTAGCTTTCAATTTAAGCAGGCATATGACTGAAGCAACCTCATTTAATCCTGGCCAGCAATGTGCAGCAAGCCACAATTGCCATGATAGTTCAGCCTTGGCAAGAAGTAGAGGCCAAGCTCTGCCTCTGTCTAATTCAGAAAAAGTTTGTAATACTATAAACTTGAAACAATGACTACTATTTCCTGAAATATGTCTATATAAAGCATTAATAGTTTTATTGGAATGAATATCCGATAAATGTTCACTAATTCTATTTTTCAATTTCCTTTCTGTCTTGCCCACGTAAAAACATGGGCAAGTTGAACATAAGGCACAGTACACCACTATTTTAGTATTACAACTAGGTTTACCATTAATATAAATTGTTTGATAATTAATGGTAAACTTGACTTGTGGTTAGGATGTACTTACACAAAACACAAGCCCCACATTTAATCATACAGCCCTTATTAAACAGGGATTTGGAATGTTCAAAAATATTCTTCAAATTAAGATCCCTTTTAAACACGATACTGGGTTTGTCACCTAACCGATTCCTGAGACTGGAGTCATTCATTAATACATCCCGGTTTTTCATACAGATATTCCTGATAGCATTACTATCATCACTAAAAGGTGTAATGAATGCATTAGTATACATACTACTCTCTTGTTTATTAGAAAATTTACATTTTCCATTAGATATCTCCAGAACTATATCAGAATTGTCTGCTTCAATAGAATCAGCATTAAACCTATCCAGTACAATAATATTAGATAAGGAAAGACACGGGTTCAAGAGGGGTTGAAAATGGCCTTTAATTCTCTTTTCTTTTACTTCTATCATTAGTTCAGTGATAAAAGAGTCAGGATAACCTCGATTTAAGAACATGACTTTTAACAGTTCACATTCTTCAACAAATTCTATTTTTGAACATTCCAAATCCTCATTTAATAAGGGCTGTATGATTAAATGTGGGGCTTGTGTTTTTTGTAAGTACATTAACCACAAGTCAAGTTACCATTAATTATCCAACAATTTATATTAATGGTGAACCTAGTTGTAATGCTAAAAAAGTGGTGTACTGTGCCTTATGTTAAACTTACCCATGTTTTCACATGGACAAGACAGGAAGGAAATTGAAAAATAGAATTAGTGAACATTTATCGGATATTCGTTCCGATAAAACTACCAATGCTTTATATAGACATATTTCAGGAAATAGTAGTCATTGTTTCAAGTTTATATTATTACAATTTCTGAATTAGACAGAGGCGGAGCTTGGCCTCTACTTTTTGCAAAGGCTGAACTATAATGGCAATTGCAACTTGCCGCACATTGCTGGCCAGGATTAAATGAGGCTGCTTCAGTCGCATGCCTGCTTAAATTGAAAGATAATTCTGGATAAAGCAAGATTATGAGATAAAAGTATTGTTCAATAAGTAAAATGATTTGATTGGAACATATTTGTTTTGTTAATTTTATTTGACTTAGGATGATTTTATTATGTATTTTAGTTTAGTGTTTGTTATAGAGGTACTGGTGTTTGGGTTATAACATGTATCTTTCTGGTCAGTTAAAACCAGATAGTGATTGGTTGTTAAGTGTGGATTTGTTATACTATTGGTGATTGTAGACCCAGTGAGCATTCTCTGTTTTTTGGTTTCCTTTAATTATGCATTTAAATGAATGAGCTATTTAGCCCTGGTAGGAAATATGAATGATCGCTCTAATCATGTGTTGCATGTAGTTTTTGATGGAAATTACCATTGTTTTTATATCCTAATGGTTCCTTAAAAAGGATCGGTATTTAAGCAGGGATATGTGACTGTACTGGCTAATATTTGACCACTTGGTTGTCACGCTTGAAATTGTGCATGGCGATCTTATTCATTTGATATGTATGTATGTGGAATTGGAAAGTGATTGGCCGATTATGTCTAAATGCATTAATTTATTTTTGAATAAGCTATATGACTCTAGGTTTAGTGTGTTATCTAGGTTTCCATGTGTAGGTTCAGGTTTCCTGCTACCAAATTTCTTATGTGGTAGCACTATTCACAGGGTATTGGCTTTTAAGCCAAAATATGTGATTCTATAAGTCTATTATTGACCAATTAGAGATTGGTTTAAGAATAGGCATATTAGAGTCTTTTGTTTAATATTTGTGTGCAATCGGACAGTGATTGATTGCTTTTTTAACTTTGTGAGTTGATTGATTTTTGTAGAGGCTACACACCCTCAAGCTTTATGAGCCACATCAAGCTATTTCACTACAGTAAAGGTTCTTTCAGTTATCGCATTTAAATATGTGGAACTATTAAAATTGATATATAACTGATATTTCTGAACTTGAAAATGGCCAGTATAGCCCTTAGATAATTGTTTGAATACATTATTATTTTTACTTTAGGCAATTAGTTCATCAGCCTTTAAATTGAAAGGGAACATCATCTGATTGGCTGTCATTTTTGCATATACGCTTCCATAGGTTTAAAATTAAATTATTCACAATTCATATAAGACAAGGCGGTACATGCCTTAGTTTAAGACTATTGGTGAATTGTATTCTGGTATAAGATCTGATAAGCTACTTAATCAATTCTATCAGATGTATCGACAACTATACTTATAAGTGTGTTTATTCTAGAAATCTATTTAAGCCTATGTGTATATAAGCCTGAGATTTTTGTTATACTCTTTTAGATGAAAGTTTAACTGGGTTAATAAGTCCCTTTGTTGATTTATCAAAATTGAGGGATATTTACGCCTTATTTGATATTGTTCACTGATTTAATTTAAAGTTTATAACATGGTATAGGCGCACTTTGAAATATTACAATATTAAATTAATATAATTGGGAACATCAAAGGTGACAGAATGGTTTTATGGATTGTATTACACAGTGGTATCGGCGGTTTAGCCAAGATATACTTGTTATGTATTAGTAACAAGTCCGCCTGTATGAAATTGATGTCATTAATAAATTTTTAATGTAGAATTTTTGTGAAAGCATGTAAGGCAGTTTATAACTGATGTATTTTGATTTTGTGATTCTAGACCTACTAAATGTCTTTTTTATATACCTAATGTTTGTGTTCCATGTTTTAATGGGTGGGATGCTATGGTTTATATTAAACCATTTTTATTGGATGAAATGAGTTAGTTGTATGATTATACCTTCTCCGATTGGTGTAATATTCCAAATGGTTGATTGGATGAATGGTGATCACATATTATCTATGCCATTTAATCATGTCTTCCATCTTATTGGATATTTGATGTAGGTGTGTTGATACCTGCATTTTTATTGGTTAAGAGGTTTTTAAAAGGCTTTTCGTTTTGAAATTGTATTATCTGATGAAGTTCCATTATTTATGGGATGAAATCCTCAGTGAGTGAATAAAAGGATATTTTACTGCAGCTGTGGCCTCCAAATTTCTTGTTTAAGGATACATTTGATGTTTTATGGTCCTGGTCGTGGAGCAAGAGGTCTGTGTTTGCTTATTTGGTTTTATTCGTGGTTTACACACTTTTTTGGGCTTCAGGTATAGTAGTCAGCCTGACTTTGTGGTATCACTGGCAGAAGGTACCAGACTTCCTTTAGAAGGAGAGGTGTGAACAGTTACCAAGAAAGAGTTGAGACAGGTTTAACACACAGACAGTACTTTACAGAATTGGAAGGAGGTAGCCAAGGAGAGAGGTATTTATTTAACTCCCTTTTGAACTGTGTTGGACAAGAGCAGGTGAGTGCATACAATGGGAAAAAGGGTTGTTGTACCGAGAATGGACCCCTTAAGGAGGATCAGAGGTTAAAGGAATACAATAGTTGGCAGTGCTTCAGGCCAACTGAGCAGCACTCTTAGTCATAACCCACTATATTACCTTTGCCGGACAAATCTATATAAAGATTAGTAAAAGAAAGCTTATCCAGAATTTTTATTGGATGGGTATTGCAAAGGATGTGATAACCTATTGCGAAGCCTTTTAGCAGTGCCAAAAGGTTTGCAAAGCTTGAGACTAAGCCAACACTGCTTTGATGCATTTGCCTGTTATGAGGAACAGTTTCAGAAGGCTGCACTTAACACCCCAATCTCCAAAGGTAAGAAGAATATCCTGGTGTTAGTGGATTGTGTCACTAGATACCCAAAGATAGTGTCTCTGTCTTCCATTGAAGCAGACAAGGTTACAAATGGTCTGCTAACATTTCAGCAGGGTAGAATTTCCTAGAGATATACTTCCAGACAGAAGTGATAATTATGTTCATACCTACTAGCCTGTTTGTGGAAGGATTTTGGTGGAAAAATATTTTAAAGGCTAGCCCTTGCTATACAAAAAACAATGATCTGATGATGAGGTTAAACTCTACTCTGAAAGCTATATTGGAGGTATTTCCAGACAATTTCAATATGATGTTAGATAAGGACCTGTCCCATCTTCTCTCTGTTTTTACAGGGAGGTGCCCCAAAGATGCACAGGTTTTTTTACCCTTTGAGCTGCTGCACAGTCATGGGGAAAACATGCCCTTGGATTTCATTTTTTGATGAAATGGAGGTAAGTGTGACTTCCAAGAGATATTTTGTGGAGTTATGTCCTAAATTTCAGGACTAGGCTTAAGGAACCCATGAGAATAACCCAGCAACACCTGGTATAAGCACAACAGCAGCATGATAGCTGGTATGATGGGACAGCCAAAAAACAGAGAAGATTTTGTCTGGCAGCAGGAAATGGTGCTTATTTATGTTAGGCACAATAAGATGCAGGCAGCCTGGGGGGGGGGGGGTCAGGGAGTATCCTTTCTCTATTAAGAACAAGATGAGTGATGCTAATTACATGATGAAGTTACCAGGCAGAGAGCAGGGAACAACTTCTGTTATGTTAACTTGATAAAGCCTTATCATGACTAAGATGCCCAGATAAGTCAGTATCTGTAGTGGACTGCTTGGAGAACTGGAGAGAGATGTGGTAGATGATCTCCTCAGTGAGTCTCAGTCTGACAGTTCATGGATAGCCCTATCCCAGCAGCTATGCCCTATCTATGTTTAAGAAATCAGAGCTTTTCTTCAGGAATTTGGGGATATGTTTACCAGTAAGCCAGGGTGCGCCCACCTTGTGCAGCACCATGTGAACACAAAACCCTAGGTGCATATCAAACAAACCCCTTACAAAATGCCAGAAAGAGTTAGGCAAACCCTGAGCAAGAAATTGCAGGATGTTTTGGAGCTGGGGGTAGTCCAAGAGTCCAACAGTCCCTGGTCCATAACACTGTTGCTAGTATAAAACAAAGATGGCTTCAGCAGATTTGTGTGGACTGCAGAAAACTAAATTACCCCAAGTCAGATGTTTATCCCATTCTGGGGACAAATGAAGCCTTAGTGCAAGTGAATGGGCTAAGAATCTAAACACTACTGACTTATCAGGTGTTACTAGCACATAGTTTAACATGTGCAGCCAGGGAGAACTCAGCATTTATGATCACATTGGTTTATACATGTTTACTTCAATACCCTTTGGAACGAAGAACACCTTTGAAACTTTCCAGATGCTAGTAAATCTCTTCTTACCAGGAGCAGGAGATTATGCTCTGTCTTATGTAGATGATATGAACAGCTACAGCTGCCCAACATGTCAGGGAGATGCTGAGTAGACTGCAAAGGGCAGGGCTGCCTATTAGTGCCAACAACTGTCAAGCATATATGGTAGAGGTAACTTATTTGGGTCATAAAGTGAATGATGGAAATTTTAAGTCAGACCTTTCTAAAAAGACTAGACCAGGTAAGTCCGTATTGTCTTCAGAATATGAATAGACATTTTAAATGCTTAAAGAGGCTTTGAGTGGGCGCCCTGTGCTAGACAGTTCTAATTATAGTTGAGAATTCATTGTGCAGGTAGATACGTCCAAGGGAACCCCTTGAAATGGGATCCACATATGTATATATACTAAGTCTGAGATGGCCATTTCTCTGAATATTCCCTGTCCTCCAATGTATGGCAATTTCAGATTTAGTATATATAAGTTCAGGGGGAGTAGAATGGGGCATACTCTCTTTTTCTGCATTTTCAATCTTTTTTTCGGTCTGTTGGCACTTGCATTTCAAGTGCTGACGTTTCCATAGGCAGCCCATTTCCAACCATGAACTATGAGCTATACTTCGATTTTCACAGAGGAAGAAGAGCACATTATTTTGTACTTGAACTGCAGACTTCAATCCAGGAAGGAATAATAAATGGACATAGAAGAGGATTGTCTTGGCATAGTTGAAGACCTAAAAATGTTGCAGCCATACTTCTATGGGAGAAAGTTCACCATGGTTACAGACTATAACTCACTAAAGGAGTAACATATAGGCAGTGGGTAGAATGAAAAGCTTCATAGGTGGAGTTTAGCTTGGTAGTCCTATAACATCCCTCATAGATGTGGTACTGCTATGGACAGTGCAGATGGTCTGTCCAGAAAGAAAATGGAATAGTATACCAAAAGAGTCTACCCTCATCTCAAGCTCTGTTTCTTGAGGACAGCCTCCAGAAGACTTGCATGATGCTGTCATAGGGGAGAATTATTTATTTGTTATTCAACATTTGTTTGCCAGGATAGTCCAAATGGATGACAAGTGTCTGTTTTCAGCGGAGTCCTGGGGAGAAAAACTCCATAAGTTTACAGAGAGAGGAAAAATTTACAAGAGAGACATTACAGAGTAGCATACAGATGGTAGACTTTACAGCTGTTAGTATACAATAAGAGGATATTCCCTCTTTTGGTTAAAAATACAAGTGTACAGAATATACAATGAGAGTAGATAAGAACCTGGTAGAGCATTGCAAGATATTTCACAATTGAATAAGAGTATATAAATGTTTAAGTTTTCCATATATACATTCAAGCAAATATACATGCAAGAGTATACATACATATATATGTATACACTCACACTAATATATATATATATATATATATATATATATATATATATATACATATATATATATATATATATATATATATATATATATATATATATATAGATATATATATATAGATATATATATATATATATATATATATATATATATATATATATATATATATATACATACACATACATACATATATACACACACACACATACATACACTCATATACAGTTTATTGCTCACACATAGATAGGTATAGTTAGATGGTGTTGTTCGTGTTATCCAGGACAGATGGGGTATAGAAATAGTAAGCGAACGAGGCTTCAGGAGGTCAATTATAGGTGCAGAGATGGTTGGTGAAGAGGTATGTTTTAAGTAAGCTTTTGAAGGAGGGTGTGGAGTTTTGCAGTCTGAGGTCAGGGGGAAGGTTGTTCCATATTTTTGCTAATTCATGGGCAAATAGTGATTCCCCGGAGTTATTTTTGCATGTGATGGTTTTAATTAAGGCTTTGTTGGAGGACCGAAGTTGTCTATTTGAATTGTAGAAGTTCAGCATGCCAGTCAGGTCAGGGTTTTCTCAGGATAGTACAGAATTAGATGAGCTAAGCTGAGTTGATAGTATCTTAATAGGTTCGGAAATTCAAGCCAGTGCAAGGCTTGTAGGGAAAGGCAGTGGTAGGATCATGATTTGGCATTGGTAGTGAATCTAGCAATTTTGTTGTAAAAGATGGAAAGTTTATCAAGGTCATTTTTGTAAAGATTAGTTAGAATTGGGGATGCATAAAGTAGAGTAGATAGGAGGTGGGTTCTGGCTATTGCAATTCAAGATTCTGTGGTTAGATAACTTTTACAGCGATAGAGGGACCCTAGCTTTTTGCGAACTTTAGTGATGGTTGTTATGTGCTTTGTGAATTTGAGTTGCTGGTCAAGGGTAGCTCCTAAGAGTTTAACCTCAGTGACAGGGGTGATCTGTGATTGAGGGGTAAAGAAAACTTACTTAAAATACGGTGTCTGTACTTTACTACTTTTTTTTAATTCAGGTAGCAACACTTCTGTAAGCTATACTTTAGTTTTGTAAAATATTCACTTGAAAATTACACTGTGAAATTACATTTATAGGATGCCCTTGCATTGAGAGGAGAGCTGTAATTGTATTTGTTCTTTTACGTAGTCTATACAAAAATATGTTTGAAAGCAATAATTTTATTCTGCATTAATTTTGTGATGTTTCTGCATTAATAGGAAAGCCCAAGTTGCTGGCATGTAATAAGTCATAAAAGAGTTTGCCATTCAGGAAACTATAAAAAGAGACAGGAATTAACATTAATGTTAAATTTCATTAGCTACTCTTTCTGGTGCTTTACTATATGCAAGAAAGAACTAAATTAAATAACCCCAGTTCCTTGGAAACAAAATATAAGATAAAATGTTTTGAGTAAGTGTAGAAGTCAGTCTTGCTGACTGATAAACATTAAGATGATTTATATATATATATATATATATATATATATATATATATATATATATATATATATATATATATACATTTGTTGTTTTGTAATCTTTTATATTATTTTAGTACTTAGCTAAGGGTTTAGTATTATTTCACTTAGAGACAGCTATGGTCTTTATCAAGCTTGGTTAGTTTTTTTTTTAAGTATTCTCTCTGTGTAACTGATTATTATTTTTCTATTCTTTGTGCAACTGTCATTACCTCAACATATTTAATTTCTATCAGCACTTACTTAATTTTCCATTCTGTACATAAAGTTTTGATTTATTCACTTTAAGATCCATTGTCTGGTACTTATTTATGTGTTATTTAGTATTTGAGGAGAAGGTCTTGTATAACAATTTTATATTGTAAAACTGCCAGCTCCAATTGGCCTGATTACTCTACATATTACTATTTTGTGTTTATTATTGTATTTGGCTATAAAGCAAGAATGACACAGGAATTGCATTGGTCCACAGTCACATCTATAATATTGGTAGTACTACCTTACTAGGATGAAACCTGTAGGGTATTGGAGAATTCTATCAGTCTTCCCTTAGAATTGTGTGTGTGTGTGTGTGTGTGTGTGTGTGTGTGTGTGTGTGTGTGTGTGTGTGTGTGTGTGTGTGTGTGTGTGTGTGTATGTATGCTCACTCACATGCAAACGTGTGTGTCTGTGCATGTGCACTCGCGCATCCGTGTGTGCTTCCAAATTATAATTTGTTTGAAAGGTAGTAGCTATGAATAAGGGCTACTGGAAGGCACCGATATTCACAGGGAGAGAGAACGGTGAAAAGGGGACTGGTGTGGTAGGCCAAAGGCTCAACTCACTAAGTGGTCACTGTTTAGTCCTGATCTGGGTGTTGGAAGTCCATACCCAGAGCAGCAGTGCATATTACCTATATGCTCTTATGTCAGTTTGGATTCACTGAATTGGCTAGTGACTCATATTTGTGTGCATGTTTTTTTGTTTAACCTATGATGTGATATGAGATATCATTTCTCTCGTGGTCATCAAACATATTTGGGGCAATGATGCAAATCTGAGAACTGTAGCCCCTGTTCCTCATCTATCTCATATGACGTTTCATTGACAATGGTGGGATTCAAACCTCTCCAGTGGTTGCCCAGTCATCTTCCACTACTGTAGTGCCTGAGCAATATGTTATGCTGTTTCCAAGATGTCCAGCTCATAAAGTAATGTCACGAGCCTTTATCTGCTTATGTGATTTTTCTTTTTTTTTACTGTAGTTGTACCTTTACACAGGTACCAGAGTACCAGGTATTAATGTCTAAAAGGTTTGGCTTGCATACTTTTCTAGTGAGTTTCATGATCAGAGCTGCAAAATGCTGGTGCAAAATTGTTAAATATGTTGTGTAATTATGGAAGTCTTCTGTGTATTGTAAGAATAGATATATGTGTGTTTGCCAAAATAAATCCTACATCAACTACAGTTCTTCATTTAGTATTTCATATTTTGAGGTAACTGGAGAAGTAAATCCCTGTTTAGGCATCTCAGGAGCAGTTGCAATATCAGGTTTCACATAAATGTAGTTTGTTAGATATAAATACATTTTGTTTGCACAGGCCCAGAAATGCAGATATATTAAAGCATGCCTATATCTTCATTTTGTAGTTCACATTTTTCAATAGAAAGGAATGTTTCAGCAAAGGATACAAATGATCTCAGAGAAATGAACTTCAGTGTGAAGTACTGCTTAAGAATGAAATATGCTAAAAGAATGCACATAACATCTGGGGTACAAACAGAGCTTGTTTAGACAGTACAAGGCTTGGGTACCAAGGTAAAACGTGTGCAAAACTTGTAGGAAACTTACAGGGTTTTACTATTATGAGAGATGCTTTCCAGAGAAGTCAGTTCAGTTTGGAGAAAAACAGCAGTCAATTCAGTTCAGTTCATTACTGATATACATGAAACTGAGTACAAAAATTCAAGTTCATTTAAGAATGAGTACAGAAGTCAGGTCAAATACCCAGCCATTCAGAAATTACAGTAAGCAGTTCAGTTTGTATTAATTCTGCCATTACAGAGGGGAAAAAAACAATTCTGAGTTCAGAGTTACTACAGACAGTATAATTCAATCTGTTTCAGTTTATCAGCACTATTTGAGACTGTAAGACTTGCTCGGATCTTGCTGAATTACTTCATGTACCTCCACTGTATGTTGCTACTACCTAATAAACCACCATTATCATAATTATGGTGTGTGCAGACATTTATTCTCAAATATATAGGTAGGTTTGGCACTTGTTCAGCACAGCACCAGGTAATTAAATGATAAAGGCATTCATTTCAGTTCTTTACAATTATTATACATACCATAAGAAGGTGTTATTAGTTGTTAATTAACAGACTTTATTCTGTTTAAACATACTGGGTCACCATTTCAAGTCTTATTTTCAAACAGTAATTGAATCACAGAATATTAAATGCCTCTACAAGTTATTCAGTTTTATCATTTTAGTATACTTGACTTTACATTTAAAATCTCCCTTTCAGGACAGAAAGTGAACAGCGTGGATAAATTATATTCTAAAGAGGTCATCTCACTTCTGTTTGACTGAATCACAATTATTAGGACATTAAGTTATTGGGAGCTATTAAGGTGCAATAATGGCACCCCATTATCTTTTTACCCCATTCTTGTTTTAAGTTACCATGATCGCTTTGAAAAGCATTGCAACATTTCATTGTAAAATACCATAGGAATTAATGAGCATTTTGCCAGAAATTGGTCATAACTTTTGCATCATTCATGACATTTTCACAAATTTTTAAATGGTTAATGCATTATACACATCCATATGCAATAAAACCTGATATGGCTCATAGAAACTTAAATTCTGCTTGGTCTAGCACCAGTGAGAGAACATTTGTATTATTTACAATGGTAGGCATTCATTCTACCACTGTGAGGTTGTTTTTCATTTATTTATTTATTTACTTATTAGGCAGAATATCTCCATTACTGCTGGTTTGAGTCACATGACATTCAACATAACCTCAGTCCTTACACTGTATGACACTGCATACACAATTACATGACAGTCAACCAAAACAGACAGAAGTTTTTCATGGTAAATATTTGACCTCATCACAGAAGCTGAAAGTAAACCCTGTCTGTTAGCATGCACCCCGGTGTTAGTAATTTCTGGTAAAACATGTAACACAGCACAACTTGTTTTGTGCTTCGCATAGCATAGTTGAAGGCAATACTCTACCATCTTACATATATGTAGTAAAGCACAAATAATGGAACACTAGAGAAGCAAAGCTAAATTTAAACAAGAAATATGTGTAAAACAGTTCATGTTCTCTGGCTTTACAGTTTGTATTCACCTTAGATAACCCAGGTGAGATATCATGCATAATTTTCATTTTTAGTCTTGTTATAACTTTCTTTTTATAGTGCATTCATTAAGCATGTTAAAAAGCAATATAAACCAATATTCTATTTTCACAGGAAATGGACTTTTAACCAAGACGCAGCATGGCACTGTTTTAACCCAGAGGGAGCATGGTGCTGTTTTAACCCAGATGGGGCACGGTGCTGTTTTAACCCAGATGGAGCACGGTGCTGTTTTAACCCAGATGGGGCATAGTAGTGTTTAACCCAGATGGAGCATGGTGCTGTTTTAACCCAGATGGAGCACGGTGCTGTTTTAACCCAGATGGGGCACAGTACTGTTTTAACCCAAATGGAGCATGGTACTGTTCTAACCCAGATGGGGCACGGTACTGTTTTAACCCAGAAGGAGCATGGTAGTGTTTTAACCAGAGGGAGCACGGTGCTGTTTTATCCCAGAGGGAGGACGGTGGTGTTTTAATCCAGAGGGAGCACAATGCTGTTTTAACCCAGGAGGAGCAGAGTGCTGTTTTAACCCAGAGGGAGCACAGTGCTAAGCATCACACACAGTATGAGCAGGAGAGATCAAGGTGAGCTTGATTCTTGAGACAAAAAGGTATAGATGTTTACACAGCATTCATTCCATTTAATAAATGCAGCAGTCCTATAAAAATGCTGGGATGGCTTCATATAGACATACGATCTGGTGTTGCACTTCAGATATGAAGATGTAAAGAACTAATAAGGAAGCATCTTCATAAGAATATGTTTTTTTTTTAATTATTATTATTTTGATAGTTCTCTTACTTTGTGAAAGTTGTCACTGTGAATAAATTTGCTCTTATTAAATATCATTAGCAAAGTGTTTTGCTCTGTGTGGGACTTCAGCTTGGATTCCATTTTATTTTTATATAGTTATTTCTGAAAGTCCAATAAACTACACTGTCTAGAAATTAGCAGGCTCTTAATTGTTAATTTTGTCTGATATTTGGAACATGACTCACATACAGTTTTCTAGGTCAGAATTATTTTGTTCAGTATATTACAATATGGTTCTTCACCAAGATCTTGATGAATATTTTTCCTTGTTGAATAAATCGTGAGATATCTTTCCTAGAAATCAAAATATATGGTTTATAATATCATTTGTTAATTTCACAGCCCTTCCTAAGTGGTCCTGTTGGTGTCATCATTAACCACATTGCATAACATTCTAGCCCAGAGAAGAATCATTTTCACAAGTAAAATAATATCTTAATTATGCTGTAGAAAGCAACAAATGTCGTTATAGTAATACAGGTGTCAAGCCACAGGAATAAAAAAAGACCCAAATGTTGCATAAAGCCAGAAACCAGCCAACATGTCACCAAGCCAAATAATTCACTGCAGTATTACACTAAGCATTATAGCATGAGCAGAGCTGGGCGGAGGGGGGGGGGTCCTCTGCCCTGTCCCTCACAACCCAACTAGTAAAAGGTTTAAATGTTTTTGCAGAAACTAAATAGCCACTCAATGAAGAAGTGAAATGTGAAATGAGACAAATATTCTCCATATATCCAACACAGACACCTGCCCATGAACCAAACTAACATGCAAATCTGTATTTTGTATACCACAAAAAGGATTAGTAGCAATGCTACAGTTCTGAAAATGATTCAGACTGTGTTTTAATTGGGCTTCAGTTCCCAAATAAATTTACAGAATGAAAATCCTCCATCATCTTCCCTGATGAAACATACTTACAAATTAACTGTGTGATGATTAGACCTTTTTCAGAAGGCTTTTTGAGTCACTTTTTAAAAAGTTAACACTATATGTATAAATATATTACTGTCCTGTCAGTAGCTGATGTCTTCACAATGTAGCAAACCTCAAAATTTAAATATGTAATCCCTTACAGTGATATTTACATTATACAGGCTAGTGCAAGTTATAGGAGTACAAGTACAGTCTGGAAGTTATAGAAACAAGCCGTAAACTAATCTGGTATAACATAGAGGATTATGAGAGGCTTGCCAATGCATCTACAACCCCTTTTTCCATTTTTGCACGTGGGGTTGGGGTCTCACTTCAACAATGACAATCATCTAGAGCTGAGTTTACACCACTCAGCTAGCCCTTGCGCAGTACTTCTTTTACACCACACACTCACACCTATGGACAATTTAGAGTGTCCAGTCCACCTACTGCATGTCTTTGGAGTGTGGGAGGAAACCAGAGCACCCAGAGGAAATCCACACAAACATAGGGAGGATATGCAGACTCTGCACAGAAGGTACTCGAGCTGGGAATTGAACCAGCGAACCTCTTGCTGTGAGGTGGCTCACCAATCATAACTGCTTATTATGTTTGAGACATGGATGCCAAGAATTTCACCTCATGAGCAAATCTTGGCATCCATGTTGAGAGCACATAATAAAGGGTTATGATTGGAGACCTGATTATAATTCTTTGTAGTGCAGGGATCTTCATCTGCTCCATATACTACCAAGTATTTTGCCAGTTTTTAAAGCCATAAAGCACTTAGTGAGCATTGTCAGAAAGCAGCTTATACTCACCTTGTCATAACTCAGATTTTCACATCCAGATTTTAGCCTCATTCTGTTTGGCTTGTTCCGCATAAAAGTTGTGTTTTTCTGACAAATAACGGAGGCTTGAAGTCACTAAATAATGACATACATTTGCGTTTCAGACTTTATATCCTTCAGAAAATGCAGGCCAACACAAATCCTGTTATTCTAGCAACTTTCTAAGTTTATAAGAACAAGTCAGGTGCACATTACCAGCACAGACAGAAGGCAGAAACAAAGCTGTTTTTTCATTCTGCCTCTGTCATTTGCTGGTTAGTACTGACAGATTTGACTGCCTAGCATGAGACTAGACGTTAACAAGTTAAGCAGAGGGTACATAACATTTGTTAAGATCACATGTTACTCTACAGAAGTGCTTAACTGATTTGTCTTTTTATGAATATCAGAGTAATTACTGCAGTCCATGCACTGCAAGCATATTCCATTCCAAACACTTGCTTAACGTAACCCTCCTGATAACAACAGGTCACACCAGAAAGAGTCAATAGAGTTAGCAAATTTCAAAAAGATGCTAAACACTGGCTTTAAAGGGAACCAAGAAATTAGGTGGCTAGAATGTAACGTGCTTATAGATATGTTTCAGAAAAGTGTTTTAGATCATTTATGTTTTATTCAACTCTTTATACAGACCTGGGACCATACAACAAAAAGAAGAACCGTGCTTCATCAGGCAGTGTTAGTTCAAAAGGTACCCTACTCAGACATCAATTCAATCTCATACAGCAAAGCAGTCAGTTAAAGAAGTCACATTCTTCCTGCTGCAAAGTTAAAAATTTTTCTAAATACATTTCTCATTACTTAATAATAATGTCTAACGTGCAGCACTGACTGCCTGCATTCAGCTATGTAATGATAATACCCAGTTCTTGCTCCACCAGAGAAACTGTAGGAACAAACAATAATAATCCTTTACTGTGAGCCAGAACTACATGAAGCAAGGCCAGAATGCAGAAATACTGCCACTTAAACCTTTTTAGTACTGGAGATAGCTGTTTCCAATAAATAGATATGTCTATGTGTGCACATGGGGGGTGTCTCTACAAACATGATGCATTGGCAGCTAGTGATAATTAGCATAAGGGCTGCTGAGCTGGATTTGTTAGCACTTGCAGCAATCACGGAGTGATTTAGAGATATGCAAATTACTTGACAATGAGGTCTTCTGTCACTGCAACTAATGTGCCTCTGAATTGCTAGTTTCCATAATTGTGATAAAAGGCCCTTTTTGCAGCAGCTTTACCACTTGCATCTGGCCTGTCTTTGAATCTTTCAGTGTTTCTCAATAACCTCTTATCAGACTGAGCATTCACACACCATAGAACACATTAATGACATACAGAGCTAGAACAAGACATGAGTTTTCATGCCATACAAGGTAAACATGCTGCTATTTTATGTTACTATTAACCTTGAAAGTTAGATATGGTACATTTTAGAAATATATGTTGTAAACGTTATTGTTTTTATCTCACACTGTACGATTTTTAATTGTGATTACTATTGCAACTTATATAATACATTTATTCATTACAACAGATATGAACAGCATGTATGTTTTCAGATTTGTACTTTGTTATGATTCCTGGACTGTACCTGAAATAGATCAGTGTTTTCTACCCCAACTTACAAATACAAATAAATAAACAAAGAAATTAAAAAATTCCCACAGCTTAGCAGCTTACTGTTCAGGTAAGACAAGTCAGAAATATAAAAATGTATGCTTGAATGTATAATTAGCAATATAAATAACACTAAATATTTGTCAAGATGTGTAACTGACAGGGGAAATTTAAAACAGTTTTCTTCGACAACATCTAAGGTTTCACATGATGTCATGCAACAATTTCTACATGACCTGTGTCTGACGTATTAAGTACATATGAAAATATTGTTTATTTTCATAATTATTAGCAAATGAAAAGCAATATATTAAGTATAGATTTAGGTATAGTGTGATGTAAATGGACACTGACAATGAATTTTCCTGTCTCCCAGCATAGCACATCTCACCATACCCTTCAATATCATGTATGAACATATGAGTAATAAGTGATAAACAGTTATTAATTTCTCTACTGCAGGACATGCTAGTTTTACAATCTTGGTGTCATTTCATTAATAACCCCTTGCACTTTCTAATAATACCTATTATTAGCTGGAAGGTCAGTTAAAAAATGAAGCCAGACCAAAAAGAGTTCTGGACACCATAAAGAACTATTAGTGTGAACTGGAAGTATCCAAAAAGCTTGATACAGACTTGAACAAATTAAAGGTTTTTTTTTCTGTAACTTACCTGACAGTTCACTATACTACCTTATAACAGATTGACTAACAGAATGATAGTAGATGAAGTCTATGAAGGTGAAAAGAACTGTGGAGATGTTAGGTTGGATTCCTGTTAAGCCACTGTTCATAGTTTTGGTGAAGGCAAAACTACTGAGGGCCATTCACTGAAACTACTTTAGTCAGCAGTGGGCGTTTCAACTTTTTCCACTGTTGTGTGATCTCAGTGTTGGTATATATAAGTTTGGGTGGTATCCCCCTGCATTTGGAGTGCATAAGAGCTTGTTCCCTGCAAAGAGATACGAGTCTGAGGTTCAATGCAAGTAGTTTTAGTGAACGGCTCTCGATTTATTTTCATTTGTCAAAACTGTTGTTGATGAGTTGACATTTATCTGATGTGGACAGGATGAATGAAATAATTCTGTTGCCATTGAAAAAGCTCACAGAACAGTTTGAAGTGCAGGAAATTGCTTGTGAGATAGGTTAAAGTAAAAATGGGTAATATAGATAAAAATGCAGCTTGGCAGCTTTAGAAAGTATTAAAAGCAGGAAGACATTTTACTCGTAAGTTCTGCATAAGTTGTGGTTATAATAACAACAAAAAAATTCCTTAAGATAAATGGAGTGCATAGAAATTGTGGAAGTTTGCACAGAAGATTAAGGAGTTGTTTAACCAAATAGTGCTCCTGGGTGACTCCTGAAAAGGGACATTTGTATCCAATAGACTTACTCAGTTAACACACAAAAAGAATACAATTGCATGTCTTTGATCACTAAGACAGCCACCACCATTGTATTGTTTCACATCTCAGTAGTCGCAATGTTTGGGAAATGAATGGATAAACTCCCATTTGGTATGGCAGCTAGCACACAGGATTATGGCTGTTATTAACTGTTAAGGAATTACCTGTTGTCCAGAGTCTGATTCCATTGTCCTACATTTTAGTACTGTATGTTTCTGAGCAATTCACTTAACTGTACAGTGCAAGTGGAAAACTGGACTAGGCTCTTCAATGGATTCCTGGATCACATGCCTTGTGACTACCTATGCACCCAAGAAGTAGTGTGTAAAATTAAAGAAAGATACTTCCTTTGAAAGTACTGCATTTAGTGGAACAAAGTCACGACAACTGATTTGTTTTGGACATTATTTGTGTTGAGAATGTATACAAAATTTGTGGTATGCAAGAAAAGAACAAACACAATATGTGCTCAGAGAATCAGATGGAAAATAATAAAAAGACTGTGGTGTTTGGAATTAATGTTGATACAAGGTACAATAATATAGGCATGTGTAGAAAGGTGAACTGTAATAAGCATTTTAGGTTTGCTCAGCAATAAATACTAAAGAGGGTAAATTGCAGTCATCAGCATGTAAATTGCTTACTTATTCAGGTTATCTTGTAAAACCTTTGGATTAGAAAGTGCTTACCAGTGCTAATCACAAAAAATTAAGAGTCTATTTTAGATAGTTGATACAATGGCCACATTACTGAGTTTGGATCGTTTCAGAAGTCAGAGGCTTGGCAAAATTTTGTGACACGAATTCACATCTTGTTCATCTGTATTATGAATTTGGTCAAAATATGCAGCCTGGTGACTTACCTAAATAGTGCAAATATTTATTTATTAATTTGGACTGCTTGCCAGCCCAGATCTTTCATTGTTACCAGTAGTGCCCATCCAAAGGAAAGTTCCAGAACAGCTGAAGAGTAGACTCAAGGAGGAGATGAACCATGTGGAGCATGTGAATGTGATTAAGAAACTACTGTTATGAAACCAAATAACATTTGCATTTGTACAAGTCCATAAAAGTCTTAATAAAACTGTAAAGTGAGAGCACAAGCCACTTTGTACAGTTGAAGAAGTAGCATTTGCTATTGCTATGCTTTGATCAGCTGTGTTTGATCATTTTTATGAATTTGGTCAAATTAAGCTTGATGAGTGACGTTCCAAATTTTGCAGATTTAATTTGTCTTTGAGAAGATGCAGATTTCTCAGCACTGAATTTGGGATATAATCAACATCTAAAGTATTTCTGAGAGATGGTACAAAGATGATAAGGGGCTTTATGGTGGCATTAATATTATACAGGGCATATTATCATGCGTCAGATCAAAAAAGGGCATTATATGAGACTGAGTTATTAAAGAGATTGAGACAAAACAACCTTAACCTGGACAAGGGTAGTGGCTATTTCTTAAAATCTGAAGGCTTGAAGTCAGACAATGTGGAAGTCAAAGCAGAAGTGTAAGCGCCTTCTCCAGGATATAAACATGTCCTTCTAAGATTTCTTAATATGATGCAGTATCTTTCAAAACATATTCCATTTCTTTCAAAAATAAGTCTGCCATCATCAAAGATTTGAACAAGGTTAAAGATAAGTGTAACAGACCTATTTGCCATAGTTTTAGACTTTGTCATTAAAAGGTACTGTGCAGTCTAGCAGTTGTATATTATCAATGCAATGTCTCCCATATTGTTTTGTATCTCACTGTCATACTACAGTTAATACTTTATTTACACATGGTACCCAGATAAATACAGGGCCAGATTCTAAAAAGTTCAAGGTATCATGGTAGATATCTGTTATCAAACAATGCTACCTTGAACCTATGACTCTATCCTTGTCCCTCTTGCCTGATGTCAAAGTGGGGAAGAGTGCACCTAAGTTATGCCAGAAGCTATGATAGAATTAACACTCCATATATGGCAAGCCATAGTATATACAGTGTGATTCAAAAACATTGTATATTAATAAATCATAATAGTTCTTCATGGCATGCTAAAAGCCAGATGATTCAAAGTGTGTCTCCTGACAGAATCCATAAAAAAGCTGTCCCAACAGTGCCATTTGTATATCAGTTGTACTGCTGTAGGCATTCTTCAAAGTCTTGTACAGATACACTGCCAACTAAATGGAGCATTTGGTCATAAAAGGGTGTAGAACTTCCTTTTTTTCAAATTTTTTATCCATAATGATTTCTAATCGTCCTTTCCCCCACAACCCGTGTGACTCATTTGTTCCAGATGGGTATAGATCTGCCTCTAGGCAAGCCATCGACACTATGAAGGCTAGTTGCAAGGCCATCATCCTGGCATCCATCAACGTCTTTTTCTTATTATGCCCTACTAACATTTCCCCTCCCTGGTCAGCCTATATTGTCCAATGGGATGCATGCAATTTGCTTGTGGCGTAATTGTTCATGCCTCTGCATTCAACCAAAGCCCTATGCTACTTATGGATGACACATCTGCATGATCCTGGTCTTCACCAGTGGTTCTGTTAAGGTGTTTCTTGGCAAGCACCCCACCCCAGTTCCTCCTTCTGGATGGATGAGCTAAAACAATCTGCTTATTCCAAACCCACCACCTGGCTCCTCCCGCACTCAAGCCACTAATCAGACTTGAGCTCTCTGGACTGCAGTTAGGGCTTCACCCCTTTGTGCCACAGAGCTGTATAACAGGAACAGAACTTAATGCTATAAACTCCCAAGTAACAAAGTATTATATTACTGAGTACAGTAGAAAGTGGGAGGTCAACACAAAGGATAAAACCAATTTTATCTAGTCTGATTTTTTTTTTCAAAATTGTCCACAATTACTTGTCTCCTTACTCCAATAAAATGACTCCTCCTGGCTGCATTACAATATGGCTGTTTATCTTCCTAGATGTTTACCACTGTTGCTTTTGTAATTACAGTGTTTTCTGTATTCTGTGGCAAAGGCAGAACAGGTGGTTGTGACTGACTGTGTCAGTGAGTGAGTGATGATTACATGGCTGAATTATTTGTTTAATTTTTGTACAGATAGCAGACCAGAATAGACTCATGAAGTGAATTTTTGTTTCCAAGTGGGGTAAAACAGGACAAGACAAGGGGAACAAAGGAAATCGCAGTCACTCACACACAAGCGGGACCCCAGCACGAGGAAATGTGTGGAGTAGAAAGTGAAAAAAAAAAGTAGAAATGGAAGTCTGAAAATGAACAAGACCAGTATTCTATGAAGAGACAAGGAATCTATGGATTGCAATGAGAAACTTCGAGGCAGAAGTGAAGTTTCCCCAGTAGGCGGTCTAAAAATAGACACAGACACACACGCGCATGCCACTGCAAACATTTAGAATACTCCAGAAAGTAACATTTTTAAGATAGCTGAATTGCACTGAAGGCTACACCATATATCTCACAGTCCTGCTATACTTACAAAGTCACTTGAGCAGCATAACCAAACATGAGATTTAGAGAGAATTTGCTACAGTCTATTACAACACTGTTATGATATGTGCTATAACCTGTATATTAGCTTCTCTTGCGGAGTCCCATTCCGAATCCAAAGCTGTACTGGAGCTTCCTGTACAGATGCTGCAGGTAAGTAGCTGTTATTTCATTATTAAGTCATAATTGTTACTTTTTCTTTAATTACCCAGACATGACAGTATATTTAGTGTACTCTGAGGTTCACGTTCAAAGTCTTAATTTGGAACTGGTTTTATCCCCTGGCATGCTGGTGCAGTTAAGTGCTGAATCATGCAGGCATGTATACCATCAAAGCTGAGAAAGAAGGTCCATCTTCCCAGGCTGGATAAGTGTCACTGACAAAGATTAATCAAATATTGCCCCCCCCCCCCCCCACACACACACACACACACACAAACATCCATAAATACTATAGGAGTGAAATGTGCAATCACTGTCCTGTTGCAATGAATGTTGGTATTGGATCAACAACATTGAACATCAAAACTTACTATGTAGACAGTATGTTAACTAAAACATGTAGCAGCCATGATGGTGATTGATGCAGGGCTAAATGTGAGTAATATTGTTTAGTAGCAGATCACTGACTCAGAAAGTGACTCCCCAACAACACCACTCTATACAAAATACAGTAAAATGCCAAGATCCACTCCTCTACCAAACAAAATGCTAAGAAACGTCATAACAGTCATATATTTGCACAAACATGTTCCTTCTAGTGGTGTTATAAAGATTTATTTTTTGTTGACTGGATTAGGTCCACTAAGCAGTCTATTTTCCTTGGAGACCTGAAGTGATATTCATATTAACCACAACCGGGAAAATCTCCTAGTCCGTCCTTCCTGTTTGTTGTGAGAGAGGAAAGGAGGCATGATCATACCTCTTAAGTTCCAAGTGCAAGAAATTTGGACAAAGCCAAAATAGTGGGGGTGAGGTAAACAAATGACCAAAAATAGGGACAATGTTTAAATACTGGTCTTATAAACTTAGAATATTGACAGAATAACAAGTTTTGTGTTAGCATGTATTTTCTGAAGGATATGATGTCTGAAACTCAAATGTATGTCATTACTGACTTCAGTCCTCAATGATTTACTAGAAAAGCACAAATTTTATGAGGAACAGACCAAAAATATGAGGTAAAAATGTGGGCTTTCTGCAAAAATCTGAACAGTTGGGCATGGTGGAGGAGCTTGAGAAAGTCAAATCACCTATAATGGCTGATACCCACTTCTATCTCTCTGCAGAAGTGGAAGTAATTAATTTGGAGCATAGAGGACTTCTGGCTAAATAATTGTTGAGACTGGATGCTGAAGAACAGTTTTCACACTCAAAATCTGAGCAGACATGGGCTAGGATTAAGGAAAGGGATATTGAGAGTGACACACCTCTCCAGATGTCTTCTGAAAATGCAGTTGGTCTTCCTAGAACAGGTTGGATGCCTTTAGGTCAGCCATTCATTTTGATGAGTGCAGAGAATACTGATGACCAGCATGTTATTCCATAGGCAGTGGAGAGATAGGCTGCAGGATTAGAAACCATACACAGCAGCAGCAACTTTAAAGGAGAACAACGAGATTCTATTACTAAATGCTCAACTTCTCTGTCCTGTTTCTCCCTATTTATTGTCCCTGCCATGAATAAACACCAATACAGCATTTAAAATATTTTAAATTGACTGTTTCTCTCCACTAGAACAGTACCTTACTGAACTGCAGTGGTTTCACTTTCAAAAACTTTTATCCTCCTCTGGAAAAGCCTGCTGCAGTCTACAATTCATTGATGTCATTCATCAAAGCCAATAATACAGGTAGATTTCTGGCCAATTTCCTCCTCAAACTGACATCACCACAACTGTCCTAAAAACCTAACCATGCTGTGATGTCACACCTCCCTGGTCCTTCAACTACCCATACTGAAAGTAAATGCTAGAACAAGGAAACAGTACATGAGTCAAGTCTCCTGCTGTGAGCTGTCAATCGCAGCAGGTAACAGCTCAAATTACCCCTAGCACTTTGACAGCTAAAGAAGTTAGGTGTGAACGGGGATGGGAGATGAAAGCAATACAATTCAGACCACAAAAGACTGCAGTTTAGCCATTCTAAAAAGAAGCAGCAGTAAAAAGCACTTTGAAAGTCTGTTCTGTGGCATTTGTACTGTTTGTGTTTTAAGTAGTCATTGAACAGCATGAGATGTTACTTAAAACTAACTGACTGAAAGACAGCAGTGTACACATGTAAAATTACTGCAATGACAGGAGCTTTTGGAAGAAAGAAGCCTGCGCGATGGATTTTTTTTTTACAGACAAGCATTGCACTGTGGGATACCTAGAGGCAGACTAAACAATCAGAATTACTTCAAGATGCCAGACTCCATGTGGTCAGACTCAGAAATTATGTATAAAAATATTTAAAAATCTGTAAAAAGTCCCAGAGTGGTGTTAAAATGTAGGAAACACCAAATCATGATAAAATAAACATGCCTGTGGGTGCAGTTCTCCTTTAAATAGAAAAAGGGTAAAACAAATAGGACAATGCACTTATGAGACTATTAAGTAATACACAATGGGAGCAGTTTCTAATTGCCTTTATTTTTGGGAGAAGACACTTAAAATAACTGGTATTAAAGTGAATTGGGAAAAGCGAATTCTTATATTTCTTTGAGCAAGCAGGGCCATTGGATTTTACTGATTTTTTATGAGAGATATAAAGAGGACAAATAGTGGTGTGATTTTTCAAAGGTTAGATGATTTTTTAACAAAAATGAAGAAAGTGATTCTTCTGTTGCGGAAACAAAACATGGACTCTTAGAAAACTGTAGATGTTATAGGCATCTAGACTTGGAGGAAGGAGGGTTTTGGAGGGGGAGGGGTCTGAAAAAAATGATGGTGTGACTTGTTTGCTTAACATTTTAAGTTAAGCAAGAACCACCCTGCCAAGAAAATATGGCTTTTCTGTGGTGAAAGGAGACATGCGGTACACAAGTACTACCATAAAAAAGTGTGTGAACAGCATAGCCAAAGATGGCATACAAATGTAACCTGTAAATTCTATGTAAAAGACAGAAATTTTTCTATGGACTATGTGGTACATCTAGGAGACAGAAAAATAGGAAAAAAAAAAAAAAATATATATATATATATATATATATATATATATACATACAGATGGATACGCACACACTACATGGTTCCAGATGGAATCATCAATGTTAAGGTACATTGAGTTTCAATATGTTAAATTACAGCTCATCATGGATTCCACTGCACTCACTGAAAAACCTTAAACCTTAGCAAAATAACAAAAGTGTGCAAAATAAAAAGTGTTTTTGCATGATGGGGGTGGGATGTTCCAGGCACAACATCTCAACCACGAGATTTCACAATTGCGAGGAAAAGTGCAAATTCCCTTTCCCTACTGTCTGCCAGTCTCAGAGAAAACACATACTGTGCCTCAAAATAACAATGGAAGCGATCTGTGCATGCCCACGCATTTGTACTGCTCCAATCAAAAAAGCTATACTTCTTCCTTAAAATGCAGCATTCACTGAAATAAAATTTGATTGAATTCTGGAAAAATAAATTTGGACAGTCAGACTTGAATAAAATAATGATACTGCGTGTGTGTGCATGTGTGTGTGTGTGTGTGTGTGTGTGTGTGTGTGTGTGTGTGTGTGTGTGTGTGTGTGTGTGTGTGTGTGTGTAGATGGATTCACTTTATAATCTCGAAATACTGAAATATCGAGTTTCAATATTTCGAGACCATAAAGTCGAATGTTCCAAATCCTGAAACCCCATAAAACACAAAATCACACACATAAAGACACCATACACCATGCAACACATACATCATCCAACCCACACCACAAAAAAAAAAACACACACAAACACAAAAACACAAGCAAACAAACCTACACTACATATAAGCAGGGGGGCAATCCCCCTTGCACCCCCATATCCCCTACTTCTATATACTAACTCCGAGATTGCACAAACAGGAAAGGACAGTAAACTCACACCTAGACATTCTACAGTCCTTTGCACACAGACACACACATCAGACATATACAAACAGCAACACATCCAACACTTACACACTCATACTTTCACCTACCTACCCTAACCCACACGTACAACTTACAAATACACTCACTTACATTCAAAATCCCACCCCAAACCTTTACAAAACACTTACTTACCTTAAATCACACATATATCCAAACACAACACCATCCACCATCCACAAAAAACAGCAAACTCACACCCAGACATTCTACAGTCCCTTGCACACAGACACACACATCACACAAATACAAACAGCAACACATCCAACACTTACACACTCATACTTCAAGCACTGTGGTAATTAAGCTTAAAGCCGTAACTGCACGAATTTGAGATATTCAAATTCGCTATTATGGACTTTCGCTATTTTAAAAATTCCACTTTATAGTCTTGAGATACTGAAATTTGAAATTTCAGTATTTTGAGATTATACAGTGTAACCGTGTAGATATATATATTGTGACACCTGTGCCCTGGCCCAGCAATCAAAGAGCCTCAATCCTCACCACTAACATCAGTGGGAGGCGTCCATATATGGAAAGGATAATAAATACACACACAGTAAAGTACAATTTCCCTTAAGAGCACACAGAGATCACAGTCAGTCTGGGGCTGGTTTCTCCCCTTCCTTCCAGATCCCCAATAAGACTCCCCACTGGCATAGCTATAGGGTTAAGATTCCAGCCGAGTAGGCAAGTCAAAACCTCCAGTACCCTCTCTGTCTTACCAGTGCTTCACGTCCCTGCCCAAGTAGCTGACAGACACACACACTTTGAGATATGAGTTATATGCAAACACACAGACACTCCTGTGGGAGGCTAGCACAGGTTCTCCAGCTATGCCCCCTTCTGTCCAGATTATAAGGCAGTAGAGACCTGCCACCATCTACTCCTATCAGCTACTAAAAAGGCCATTCTGAAAGGTGTCCAATTATTACTATGCAATATTATTATACAACTGGTAAATGTGACTGAACAGTCAAGGCTTATTAGAGTAACTTGGTACAGTATCACTATATACATGCAATGTACTCTAGAGCTTAAATTAACTCTACATAAAACAGCCACAGTTGAAAGGTTCAAAAATATTTAAAATAATAAAAACACAAGACAATACTTCTTACTAAACAGTGCTAGTCAAGAGTTCAGAGATGACAGAGAAATACTTAAAATAATATGGTAGAAAACTTCTGACATCACAGAAAAACTAGCCTAATCTTATTATTTCCTAGCTATACCTAAGAGAAATCACAGTTCTAATTAACTTATATAAAGAGCAAAACAGTGCTGGTGATGTTGGATGTTTTCAAGACAAATACTCTGAGCTCTCTGATTCCCTCTCTTTAAATTGATAACACAGAGCTGCTTCACATGACATCATTCTTCACACTTCTCTGGTGTTCCCAGGCTAACAGAAACTACATTTATGTTTTTTTACATCTGGTCAAAACCAGAGCAATAACTGACATTTATACATCCAAATTCTAGCCATTAACTCTGGTCTTAAACAATAGACAGGATGCCTCCCTCAAGACATATTGGCTCCGAATTTTGACATCAAAGACAGTCATAAAATGCTTGACTTAGCTTTCTTACAGCAGAGTGCCCCGTTGTTACATTTTTGCAGTTCAATATCCAATGCAGTCTTTTCCTGTGCCTGTGGCTTACATTAATATTTACAAATGACAGAATTATCTACAAATATCTGGCTAGGCTGGCAGCCTTCACCTATCTTCACACATCTCCCTCCCTGGAGAACTCAAGCTAGTTTTTCAAGTGACCCTTAAGAAACGTTGCTTGAGAGGGTTAGTTCTATCTGAGTATACCTTACCCCATTCCCTATCTTGAGAGCCCATCTGCACTGGCATTGCTAATCTCACTGTGGTGCTGCACTAACATATCATATGCTTGCAACCCTAGGTTCCATCTTAGAAACTTGGCATTTTGCTGGCTGGCTCTGTTCTTCCTTGTCAGGTCTGTAAGGGGAGCAGCTATGGTGCTATAACTGGGGATGAACTTTCTGTAGTACCCTGCTGTCCCTAAGAATGTCCTCACCTGCTTTTTGGTAACAGGTGCAGGCCATGCCTGAATTGTTTCTACTTTGGCAGGTTCTACCCTGATCTTACCACTCCCCATTCTATGTCCCAGGTAGGAGACCTATGCCATATCTACCTGACATTTGCTTGGCTTAATGGTCACCCCTGCCCTCTTTAGTTTGCCCAGCACATCCCTGACATGTTGAAGGTGCTCTTGCCAGAATGGCTGTGATGGCAATATCATCTAGGTAAGCAAGGGAAAACTCTCCTGCTATTGCTAGGTTATGATCTATCAGCCTCTGGAAAGTCACTGGGGCATTTTTCATCCCAAAGGGCATCTTTGTGAACTCATACAAGCCAAAAGGAGTCACAAAGACTGACTTCTCTGTAGCAGTGGGAGTCAAGGGCACCTGCCAGAAACCCTTGGTAAGATCAGTAGTTAATTTTATTTTATTTATTTTACATTTGTTAACCAGGAGTGTCTAAATGAGACAAAGAGGCCCTTTTTCAGCAGAGTCCTGGGAGAAAAGCTCCACACAGAAAAATAATTGCAGATACATTTAGATATTTAGACATGATCACTATACACACAAATTACAATAGACATGTTTTGACAGTGGTATGCAGCATATATCAGCAGTTACAATGGAGAGAAGAAACAAGAAAACATTAATTTAAAAATAAAGGCAATTAATAGACTTGTGGTGTACAGCTAAAATTTGGAACATAGGTAGAATACATACATAGTACACAGGTACAGTACATACATTGTACATTAGCCAGTGTTTGTGAATAAGACAGAAAACTGTTATCAAGTACTCTAGGCTTAGTATGTGTACCTTATCCACTTTCACTAGCCTGGGGAACAGTCATGGCACTCCCAGCTTTGTTTGAGATGTTGCCTAATGAAGAAGGAGGCTTTAAAGGGGGCTTTGGAAAATGTGTTTTGCATGCTAGTGGGGAGAGTTTCATTTTTTAGTCACTGAACTACTATCTAGTGTATCTCCAAAGCTATTAATGCTGTTGGTGACTTCTAGTAGCAGTTTGCTTGATGATCTAAGAGGTATTTTGGTGGAGTGATGAACTAGATTTTTGAGGGCAGGACACTTATTGGGGAGGTAATAGATAGAGTGACAGAGGCAGAGCTGATTGTAGATTAGGAGGTTGGGCAGTTCAAGCCAGTGGAGCTGGCTCAAAGCAGTACAGTGATGAGTTCTATATGAGCAATTTGCAGCAAAGCAGGCAATTCTGTTATAGCAGGCTTCCATTTTGCTTAGTTCAGTTTTGTTGAGATTAGTCAGAATGGGAGATGCATAGAGTAAGGTATATAGAAGCTGGGAGCGAGCAATGACTAATCTTGTGTTGTTGGTAAGAAATGGTTTGATACAATAGAGTGATCACAGTTTGACATCTACTTTTTAATAGTTAAGTTGAGATGACTATCAAATTTTAGGTGGGAGTCTATGGTTATTCCCAATAGCTTAGCCTGTGCCACTGGAGCAATTGGAGAAGCATTTGTGGAGTAGAAAGTGAACTGACTGTTAGTGTTTTTGTTAGAACTGGTTATAATCATAAGATGAGTTTTCTTTGGATTGAGGATAAGTTGGGCTTTGGTAAGGTAGTTTTCAATGTCAGAGAATGCTAGTTGAGTTGTTTGCAGGAGGGTTGGAGTATTTTGTGCAGCACAGATTAAGGTAGTACCGTCTGGATACTGAATGATAGATGCATGCTGTGTGGAGGTATGGAGGTCATTTGTGAAGATTGTGAACAGTAGTTGTCCTAAGATAGAACCCTGTGGGATTCCTGTAGTTATGGGCAACTGAGGAGAGAGAGAATTGTCCCATTTCACAGCCTGATACCAGTCGGTTAAGTATCTTTGGAACCAGGTAAGAGTGGAATTTGATAGGTGATATTGGTTTAGTTTGTTTAGCAGGATTTGGTGTGAGACTATGTCAAATGCTTTGGACATATCCAAAAAAAGAGTTGACATCTGCAGGGCTTCATTTTTGAGATGGTTTACTGTATCTGTGAAGCAGAGGAGGGCTCTAGTGGTACTATGGGCAGGTCTGAAACCATGTTGAGTAGGTGAGAGGATGTTGTTGTCTAGGAGATAGTTTAGCACCTGGGTATGGATGCATTTTTCTAGGATTTTGGCCAGGGGGGAGAGTATAGCAATGGGTCTATAGTTTTTAAGTGCAGTGGAGGTACCACCTTTATATATGGGTGCAACATAGGCTATTTTCTAGAGTTTGGGCACATAGTTTTCAACAATTGATCTGTTTATGAGAGTAGAGATTGGGATAGCAATAACATCTGCTGTGAGTTTCAAGAAATAGCTGGGGAGTAGGTTGGCTGCTGTTGACGAGGTTTTTAGTTTGGAAAGCATGCTTTTGTTTGAGGTGGTGGAAACTGTTTTGAGGGTAAAGCTTGTATTAGTATTATTTGGGTTGAGGGGGATAGTAAGACTGGAACTGTCCTGTGATACTATGGAAAGAACTGAGTTCACAAAGTGGGAGTTGAATTGTGTTTCGATGGGAACTTTCGTGTCAGGGGTGATGGGTTTTAGTAGCTGGTTTACATTTTTCCAAAATTTTTGGGGGTTGTAAGATACTTAGCCCCACTCAGATGCTCAAGGCATGCGGTAAGCATCTGACTATGTGTGACTATTTAATTTCCTGTAGTCCACACAGAACCTGGTGCTGCCAACCTTCTTTGGCACCAGCACCACTGGGGTGGCCCAGGGACAGTTGGACTCTTGAATTACCCCTAGTTCCAACATTTCCTGCATCTCCCCCCTCACAGTCTGTTTGACTCTCTCAGGCACCCAATAAAGGGCCTGCCTAATAGGCCTTTGGGGTCCTGTATCCACCTGGTGCTGCACCAGGTGGATGCACCCTGGTTTCCCAGTGAACATGTCTCCAAACTCCTTTAACACTGCTCGGATTTCTTGAACCTGGGTAGGAAATAGCTGCTGGGACATTGCTACCCCTTCCACTGAGGTGTCAGTCCAAGCCTCACTGAAGGGATCAGTCACCAGATCTCCCTCAGACTCCTCCTGCAATCCACTGCAAATGCCCAGCACAAGGGCCTCCCTATCATGGTAAGATTTCATCATGTTAACATGGTACAATTAGTGTCCTTGCCTCCTGCCTAGTCATTCCACCATGTAGTTAACATCACTTACCTTTCTTACCACCTTGTAGGGTCCCTCCCAAGCTGCTTGCAGTCTGACAGGAATGAGAACCATTACCTGCTGCCCTACAGCATACTCTCTAGCTTGAGCATTCCTGTCATACCATACCTTTTTCTGTTGTTGGGCGTCTGCCAGGTTCTCCTGGGCCAAGCCCATGAGTTCCCTGAGCCTTGTCCTAAGGTTTAGGACATATGCCACAACAGCCTCCTTGTGAGGTTCACACTCACCTTCCCACTCATCTCAAATTAAATCTAGAGGTCCCCTCTCCCTGTGTCCATACAGCAACTGAAAGGGTGAAAAATCTGTGGATTCCTGGGGAACCTCTCTGTAAGCAAATAACAGATGGGGCAAATATTTGTCTCACTCCCTCTTAAACTAGTCTGCAAATGCCTATAGTATGGACTTGATTGTAGAGTTTAACCTCTCAACAAGACCATTAGTCTGGGGATGGTAGGGGGTGGTCCTTCATGTGTTTCACCCCACAGTACTGCCACAGACAAGCCAGCAGGTCTGACATGAAATTGGCACCTCTGTCAGTCAGTATTTCATTTGGGAAACCTACCCTGCTGAAAATCTCTAACAAAGCATTTGCCACATTTTCTGCCTCAATGGAGGAGAGAGCCACTGCCTCAGGGTATCATGTAGCATAATCCACTACCATTAGGATATACTTTTTCCCTGTGGAACTTGGGGTACTCAGAGGCCCCACAATATCCATAGCTACCCTTTGAAATGGCTCCTCAATCACAGGCAAAGGCATCAAAGGAGCTATCACCTTGTCTCCTGCCTTGCCTACCTTTTGGCACTGCTCACAGGTCCTGCAGTACCCTGTTACATCTCTGGAAATTCCAGGCCAATAGAAGTTCTGCATAATACATCTCTTTGTACATTTTATGCCCATATGACCTGCAAAGGGAATGTCATGGGCTATGGCTAGAAGCGCGAGATGGTAGGGTCTAGGCACTACCAACTGCTGCACCGTCTCACCTTCTAGCCCTCCCTCAGGGGTCCAACTCTCTATACAGTAACCCTTTGTCCCAGTATACAGATTCTCCCTTCCCTTGAGAATCAGGTGCCTCGCTAGCTACCTGCCTCAGGCCTTACAATGTAGGGTCTGAGAGCTGAGCCTGTCTCAATTCTCTCTTTGTAACCCTTCCCAGTTCCCCTTCCACAGGAAGTCTGGCATTCTCTGACAGTGGTGCCTCACTGCCAGCCTGGGTACTACTACTCACCTCTACCTCTGCAGACACTCTGTCCAAGGGAACATCAGTACCCACAAGCAGATGTGGCTCACCTTCAGTTACTGCTACAGAGTAGCTCCCTCCCTGAAGTAACCACCTCACCAGTTCTGGCTGCAAGTATGCAGTCTGTCTGGGTCTACCAGACCCATATGCTTGTCTCCAAGCCTGACTGCATGTACCTGCATAAGCACATAGTACTGCCACATCCAAATCCTTCCCTATCAAGACATCTGCAGGATGGTAGTTTGGTACCCTGGTTGTCTCAAGACAACCTACTATTGGCATTTTGTCTTCTCCACTTACTGGCTCTCTCACCCTTTGTTCCTCACCTTGCCTCCGTGGACATATGTTTGCCACATGACCCCGCTGGTTGCATTCAAAACATTTAACCCTAGGTCCTGGATGTGTACCTGGACTAGTGGCTTCCCCTACTACTGGCAGATTCTGTTGGGGCAGTCTGTGCTGCCCACCATGGGTTCATTTAAACCCATGAGCAGTACAGGGGCTCCCATTCTTGTGCAGGGATGCCCTGCTTGTTGGGGCAGTCTGTGCTGCCCACCATTGGTTCCTTTAGACCCATGAGCAGCCCAGGGGGTCCCTTTCTTGTGCAGGGATGCCCTGCTTGCTAGGTATAGGTCTCCTTTCTTCCCCAACTCATCTGAAATAACACATTGTCTATCAGCTAACCAGATCCTCATGTCCTCAGGCAAAGTGCTAAGGGCTTGTTCCCTCACCAAAAGGTCTGCCAGCCCTTCAAAAGTGGTGACCTGACATCTACTCACCCACCTATGAAAATAAGTGCTAACTTCAGCAACATATTCATACGCACTTTCATCTGCCTTGCGTCTATGCTCATAAAACTTTTTCCTATACGTTTCAGGTGTTAGCTTAAAACATTCTAACAAATGATTTTTAACAGCAGTATAATCAAACTATTCACAATCAGCAAGTTTAGACAACACAGTTACTGCTTTTGCATGGAGTAAGGGGGTCAGGAACCGTACCTAGAGCCTTTGGTCAACATCATACTGTTTAAATACCCTCTTAAACATATGAACGAAACTATCAAAATTATCCCCCTCTTTAAACTGCAGAAGAAATTTACTGACCTTTTGTGCTTCTGGGGTCCAGTTACTCCCGTCTCCATTACCTCCATGACACTGGCGAAGAGTCAGCATCTCCTTCTCATGCTGCCTCTGCCTCTCCTTTTCCTCAGCTTCCAGGAATAGCAGGTTCTCATGCTCCTCACTCTCAAGATGCCTCAGTCTCTCTGCTGCTTCTATTTCCACACGCCTGGCCTCCAACTCAAGCCTCTTTAGTTCCAGATAGATTTTTAAGTCCTCTGCACAAAGGTTGAGCTGTCCATTCTCTGAGGGTGGTACATTTCCACTGCCAGTCTGATCATCCTCCTGGTTGCTGTTTTCTGATGCAGCTGTGACCAAAGCTGCAATCATGTCTGTCTTAGTCAGGTTTCCATGCACCAGTGCTCTAGCTGGCACAGCTCAGTCAGCTGGCTCCTTGTCAGCTTTCCGTACTCCTCTGCTGACATGCTGCCTGCTCTCCCTGACTAACTAAGCTAACAAAAGAAATAAAACAATTATGATCTAAACACTGAGTATTCACTGTGTGGCCAATTTAGAGTGCAAAACACCTTCAGTGATCACTGTACACAAATTACAGGAATTCACTCTACCCACACCATTACAAGCCACTTAGCATTTGCCAGCAATTAATATGTGGTGTAGATATCCCACCACTGCTAAACAATTAATATGTGACACCCATGCACTGGCCCAGCAATCAAGGAGCCTCAATCCCCAACACTAACACCAGTGAGGGGCGTCCATATAGGGTAAGGATAATAAATACACACACAGTAAAGTACAATTTCCCTGAAGAGCACACAGAGATCACAGTCAGTCTGGGGCTGGATTTTCCCTTTCTCTCCAGGTCCCCAATAAGACTCCCCAGTGACACAGCTATAGGGTCCAGATCTCAGCCTAGTGGGCAAGCTAAAAACTCCAGCACCCTCTCTGTCCAACCAGTGCTTTGTGTCCCTGCCCAAGTAGCTGACACACACACTTTGAGATCAGAGTTATATACAACCACACAGACAATCCTGGGGAAGGCTGGCACAGGTTCTCCAGCTGTGCCCCTTTTCTGCCCAGTCTAAAAGGTAGTACCAGCTGCCACCACCCATTAATATCAGCCACTCAAAGGCCCTTCTGAAGGGTGTCCAATTATTACTGTGCAATATTATTATCCAACTGGTAAGTGTGACTGAACAGTCAAGGCTTATTAGAGTAACTAGGTAGAGTATTACTATATACATGCAATGTACTCTAGAGCTTATATTAACTTTACATGAAACAGCCGTAGTTGAAAGGTTAAAAAAATTAATAATAAATAATAAAAACACAATGTTAGTCAAGAGTTCAGAGATCCCAGAGAAATACTGACATCACAGAAAACAAACTAGTCTAATCTTATTATTTCCTAGCTATATCTAAGAGAAAACACAGTTCTAAATAACTTACATAAAGAGCAAAACAGTGCTGGTGATGTTGGATGTTTTCAAGGCAAATGCTCTGAGCTCTCCGATTCTCTCTCTTTAAATTGATAATATAGAGCTGCTTCACATGACATCATTCTTCACACTTCTCTGGTGTTCCCAGGCTAACAGAAACTACATTTACATTATTTACACCTGGTCAAAAACCAGAGCAATAAAGGACATTTATACATCCAAATTCTAGCCATTAACTCTGGTTGTAAAACAATAGGCAGGATGCCTCCCTCCAGACATATCGGCTCCAAATTTTGACATCAAAGACAGTCATAAAATGCTTGACTTAGCTTCCTTACAGCAGAGTGCATTGTTGTTACATTTTTGCAGTTCACTATCCAATGCAGTCTTTACCCATTTAAGAGAACAAGCCTGTGGCTTACATTAATATTTACAAATGACAGAATTATCTACAGACTTTTTTCTGACTAGGCTGTCAGCCTTCACCTATCTTCACATATATGGATCTACTTTTAAATCCTGTAATTTCAGAATCCCAAAGATGAAAATACCGACACAAGAATCATAAAACTTAAAATACTGAACCAGATAAGTTTTCCCAGGGCAAGTAAAGACTTTCCCAATGTGGGGAATTATGCCCTTTCTTCAGTGTAGTGCAATTCTGGAGTTGGTATATATAGTTACTAGTGTGTGGTGGGTGGGGGCTAGGTGAGGGTGGCATATCCCCCACCTAGGTGGGTTTTAGATAGTGTGGTGTGTTTTACGGTTGTGTTGTGCAAGTGTTTACTTATGTAGTTTGCATTTTAAGTTTCAAGATTCTAGTCTCTGTATTTTTGTGTTTGAGATTCTGAAATTATGGGATTTAGAAGCAGATATATATATATATATATATATATATATATATATATATATATATATATATATATATACACACACACACACACACACACACACACACACACACACACACACACACACACACACACACATACACACACACACACACACATATACTTGCAGGTCAAAACAGTTAACGATCATATGAGCAAATTCTTTTTCAGGCTGTGAGTAAGAGTGAACACTTATATTAGTGAACACTGTTTTCAAAGGAGTTTTTTGCTGGCAGTCTCTTGTATGGGATCATTGTGTACTGGTGTAAAGGAATTTGCCTTTACTGCTCTGTTGTGTGATCTTGGAGTTTATATTTATAATTGGCATTGACTGTGTGTGTTGGGGGGACTTGTCTCCTCAAAAAATTGTTTTACTTTTTGTTGTTTTTGATCATTTTAGATTCAGTTTAAAATTATTTTTTTATACATATACATAAACATAAGCATTTATATAACAACATATTCATGCATGCAGTCTTAGAATAAGTCAGTATTCTAAACATACTACAAATTATTGACTGGTGTACCACTTGTGATTGTGTGTATACAGTCTATATCAAACTACAATTAACAAGATAATATGGATGCATTTCATCTTAAATGGTGCCTTCCTCCAAGTCACCTTTTACTTTTAGCTCCCAATACTCTTCTTAGGAGCAAAAAAAATTAAAGACTTCAAACACAGTGAAACTATTACTGAACATCAGAAACAAAAGAACACAAAAACCTTATCTTAAAACATCCTATAATGAGACAATTAGATGTTATTCTCTCAGATAAATATTAGAAGGCATGTCACCAGTAAGGTCCTATCTCAACACAAGCTATGTTACAAGAACAGACATCTTCTCTCACCTGCTGCTCATTTAGCAATTGCCTCAAAAATCATAATGTCTTAACAGGAATATGGTCTTACAGTCCTTGTAAACCACTCAGTGCACAACACCCATAAAATGCAGATTGCTCAGAATAAAATCTGCAGATTTATTTTCCTATCAGACCCCTTGCTGCACCACTGCAAGCTACTCCAGTGAACTAATTGGCTATCTGTACATATCAGGGCAATACTTCCTCTTAGTATATTAATGTTTATGATATTATATCAAGGCTACCTCCCCCCTTGGAGTTAGAAGTCTTAGTACTTGAAAACACATATGGTCTTGTACACTCTCAGTATAATACAAACATGGTCTTGTACACTCACACACATAATTTTTCCTTGGTATGGCCTCCATTTAAATCTGCTGTAGGGGAAACAGCCTTCACTAGACTTGCACTTGGTATATGGAACTACATCTCTTAGTCAAAAATTTCTGCAGCTTCTACTAAGACCAAGGTTAACCTCACACATGATAGTACTTGTTGATCCAAAGGGACACTATGCTTATCACCCTTATAATAATATTTATTATTACTGTGTTCATTAAAATTTTTTATGCATACACCCATACATTTTTTTGCATTAGATGTTTGTAATACTTTACATATTGTAATGTTTTTTAGTCTGGGTGTAAACATCCTAAGAACAGAAGTGCTATTTGGTGGCAGGAAACAATTTGCTGCTGTTTATGAGGACAGACATAATTGATGTACTGCTATTTTCTTATTGATTTTTTACTTTATTCCCCAGCTTAACAGTGGGTGGTGCTGTGCCAAGTGATGCTATATTTGACAGATGCAGGGTCTTTCATTTAATTCTCTCTTGGGAACTTTAACTCCGCCTTCCAGTTATTGAGGACTTTCATCTTCATATGATGACAGAGACTTCTTCCGAGTAACATTTCAGGAAACACGCACATTTTGATACAAGACAAATTTATAACAGCACCTCCCAAATCTGCATCTTTTTTAATGTCTTTCAATTTCAGATTGTTTCTTAAAGAGATATAATAATTAAGAAATTAATCCATTGTTGCTTTCAATGTTGCCATTCTACTTCATATTTCTTTAGTAGGGTTTTAAAAATCCCCATCTGTAATATTCAACTCCATGTAACCAAAAACAAGAAAACCTATATTTTCTGAATATTGTAAATTAAACTGCACCTGTACAATACTTTTTCTGTATGTCTCTTTTTGAGAACATAGATATGGACACATATCTGTAGGCACAGTTTATTTTCAGTCTTACCCATATTAATAAGATATTGTTGCAACTAGAAAGATAAATAATCCCACTCATTAAGTTTTAAAATGTTAACATGTAAATATGGAACATCAAATATTGTGAAAAGTTTTCTTTTACCAATGAATGTTTCAGGTTGTCTGTCAGGTTGCAACACAGGACTACATTTTTCTTTTTCCTCTTTTATTTTAATGGAGGAAAGCTGATAACAGGGAAATAAAAGGTAGAGTACTGGTTTCTTCAAGGCTAAAAGTTAATGATTTCTAAAAATATGCAAGTAGTTTTCACATATGAGGTAGGAGGAAAAATAAAAAAAAAAGAAGAGATGACCAATTAGTGTAATTAGAAGCACAGGCAATAACATTTCTTTCATGTTAATTAGAGTCTGTGTTGGCAACTGTCCATTTGACACAAATGTTCCTATTAGGAAGATTAAGCTTCATTATTTTAAGATGTATGTAGCTATAAATGTCTGTATTAAGTTAACAGGTTATAGGGGTGTTATAGGGATACATTTGTTTTTTTGTTTGAGGGTTTTATTAAAACAAAAAGTCCTGTAAAATGTGACATACATTCCAATGCTAATAAGAAAAAATGTATAAAGGATTAACCTGCCAAACATTAATGGGTGCATGCATCACTAAAACTGGAAAAATACATTAAAACAAGCCACCATATATAATAGGTGGAAATAATGACTTCTTACCATAATGGCAACACTTCCCACATTATCTTTGAATGTAAATGATCTCACAGACATAGACAAAAAGGAAATAATACTTAATTATATTAAGAAATACAGAGTACAAATAGCAACATTATTAGGAGACACATTTGGAAAGAACAGAGCATGTGAATTTGCTAAAGAAAGGATTTCAGGATGGATATTCTGCAGAATATCAGGGGCAAAGGAAAAGAAGAGTACTTATATTAATTGCTACCGGAGCTCCAATAGTGATAGAAAAAGGAAAACATATAATAATGGTAGATTTGTAGTAATAAGGGGCTATGGCAAGGAATGAGGATTACACTGGCATGCATTTATATTCCACATAAAACTGCTATTTTGGAACTTAACAAATTTTAGGAGAAATGATCAGCTTTTAGCAGGGAATATTACTCGGATGTGGGGACTGGAATTTGATTTGCAATAATGATGATGCATTTGGGGGCCTAGAAGAGAAAATATAACAAAAGAGGGTAGAGTTCTGAAGAAATGTATGAAAATATTTGGTATGAAAGTCATGACTTCAGTAATAGGAATTAGGAGATAATTTACATATTATTCCCCAAGGTACAGTAACTGGGCTAAATTTGAAAGAAATTATATTTCAAAGGAACACATGCATTAAATTGAAAACTTTGGTATACATCCAATAACTATTTCAGGTCATGTGCCAATAATTACTGCATGAAAAATGCAGGGTAATGAAGCAGAGATGAGACACTAGCACACCCCCACCTACTCGTTAAAGGGGCATTATCTCAGATTTCTTGCTAGCATAGAGTTTGTTTACATTTTAGTACTGTGCAAGTCACATGTTCACCTAGAGGCAAGGTTTTCAAAGAGCCTTTTTAGCATACTGCAAGTCAAATTACACAAACTCTCAGTGGGGGTTGTTATAGCTACACACACATATAGATATATATATATATATATATATATATATATATATATATATATATATATATATATATATATATATGTTACAGCTCGATATATATATATATATATATATATATATACATATGTCTATATTGTAACATATATGTTACTGTATAGACATACTGTATATCCATTTGTTATCCTTCTCAACTAAAACCAGGCAAAGACATATAGTAAATCAATTTGTTATTCTTCTCAACTATAGCGAGCATCATCTGCTCTCTCACAGCCTTTATTCTACATCTCTCTGCTTTTACTCTGATAGTAAATATTTCACAGGAATCCTAAACTTAGGAATATCTTCTAAAATTTAATATTATATTGTAGAGAATGAATGTATCCTATCTGTTACTTAATATGTATGTCAAAGTCTCTTCTATGGAAATTGTATGTCAAAAGTCTGTCCTTAAAACTACATTTTTTAAAAAAATTGTTCGCTTGGAGCTTTTCTCCTCGGGCCTCCACTGAAAATGGACTTGTAATCCAGTTGGACTCTCCCGGTCAACAAATGTAAAATAAATAAATAGACAGTAAGTAAAATAAATAAATAGCACCACCAAATGGTAAAATCCACTGCGGAAACCAAAATGTAAAATGTAACAAACGTAAACACAGCTCTGCAGCAGTTACCCACGGTGACAAAAAACTCTGCTCATTGCTCCAGGAAAAAAAATATCTATACTCCAAAACGTTAAGCAGTTAAAAACAAGTTTAAAACAGTTAATCAGAGAATCACAGGTGTGGACTTCTGTGTACAGTCCAAATTTTTATTAACAGTTAGCGCTTTCACCTACAGGCTTCATCAGACTATTAAAAATAAGGCAGATGTACCATTTAAATAACATTTAAACTACAGTGATAGGGCAATAAATCAATGACATCACATCCACTTTCCTAAACTGAAACCATTCCATGGAAATTCCATAGAAAGCAAAATACACATAAAAAGCAAAATACACATAAAATTGGTAATTGCACATACACAAGTACATTCTAAAATTAGATTAATACATAGATAAAAACAAAGATACATATATATATATAAAAATATAAAAAACATAAAATCAATAGATGTTATTCCCTCTTCCTGACAGACAACCTCCTGTTTTTAAGGAAAGGTTTAAGGGGAATGTTATCATTAAGTCACGGGGGACATCGGCTCTAAATCTGATCATCCATCTCAGCTCACACTCCTCGGTGTGATTAGTAATGTCCCCCCCCTATTGCCTAGCTATTCATTTAAGAATAGGAAGAGGTTGGGAGGGTGGCCTAATGGTTAAGGTGTTTGCCTTACAAACACAAGGTACAGGGTTTCAATCTCACAGGGGATAATTGTCTAGGCTTAAAATGGCTTGCAAAGGCACTTAGCCTAGTATGAACCTATGAATTTGAAACGGCTTCTTTGTTATCAGTCATTAGACCAGAGTGTTTATGAACAGTTAGAAAATAGAGTGAACACCAAACCGTGTGGTCACTGTGGACAGTGTGCCTTCATAGATACTAGCTGTACTTCTGTACATCCATGTACAGGGGTGGTGTACAGCTTTAGTACCAATACCACATGTCAAAGTAAGAACTTAGATTTTTCTTGAAGAATGCTAATGAGGAACTTTGCTTGACATAGATGGGATAGCTTGTTTTAGAGTATGGGAAGTCTCTGGGACAGGAATCTATCCCTCCAGCATGTCCTGTTTATTGCGGTGACAAGGTTTAGGTCCCTAGAGCGTGTAGCTCGGAAGGATTGGGATTTTTTAGGTGTAGCATGTCCAACAGCTCTGGGTTTGATATAGCTTTATATGTTAGGCAGAGATCACCTCAGAGTAGGCGATATGCTACAGAGTAAAGCTGGAGTTTTTTGAGATGGTCAGTGCAGGGCATCTGTTTGAAGCCAGTAATCCTCTTTGTGAGGTACTCCTGTGGCCTTTCCAGCTGCTGCAGATGTCTTGTGAGGTACATTCCAAAAAGGGCGTTGCACTCTATAATGGGTCTAATGAGCGTCGAGTAGAAGGGAACAATGACTTCTTTTTTCCTGGATGAGAACCCTTTTGTGATGTGGTGTGCCATGTAGAAGGACTTCCTGACTACTGTGGCGATGTGATTAGCAAAGGAGAGACTACTGACCACCTGGGCCCCAAGGTCTCTTATCACAAATTCAGAGTTAAGTAGACTGCTGCCTATGTGGTAGTTCATTGGTACAGAGTTTTTACCAAAGAGGATGACAGTGCACTTTTTGGCATTGAGCTTGAGGCCATGGCTCTGAAACCAGGCATCTGTCTCAGTGAGGCCCTTCTGTAGACTATCCACATCCTTTGGGGACTCGACTATGGCTCCTAGTTTGCAGTCATCTGCAAACTTCATTAGCTAGAGGCCTTCTGTGTTAGCCTGTACTTCAGAGACGTAGATACCAAACAGGAGAAGTCCCTGGACTGAACCCTGTGGTACTCCACTTGTCACTGGTTTGAAGCCAGATTTGGAGTCTGCAACTTTTACAGTGTGGGTTCTGTCAGTGAGCCAGCTGGCAACCCAGCTTGTGATGTATGGATTTATACAACGTTTAGTGAGTTTAGCTATAACTGCAGAATGGGGGATGGTGTTGAAAGCCCTGGCGAGGTCAAGATAGGATGTGTGAACCACCTTACCCTCGTCTATGGCTTTGGTGACTGCCTCAAAGAAGTTGATCAGGTTCAGGAGGCATGATCTGCCTTTCACAAACCCGAACTGGGTGGGGTAGAGAGTTTGGAGGTTACTGATGTCTTTGTTTATGAGTTCCACGATAATACTTTCCATGGCCTTGCAGACCAGGCTCATCAGGCTAATAGGGCGATAGTTCCCGGGATCAGTGGTGACTCCCCCTTTGTGGAGTGGGATAACTGTTGCTGTGTGCCATTCAGTGGGCACAAAGCCTGATGTGAGGCTATGATTGAACATGGTGCTTAGGTGGGGAGCCAGTTCATTCTGAAGTTCATGTAAAACACAGCCTGAAATGTTGTCTGGTCCCATGGATGCTGTGTTTTTGGCTTTAGAGAGTGCAGCTTTTACCTGCATAGTTGTGATTACAGGGACTCTGCATTCTTCCTGTATAGATATGGGCCCTTTAGAGGGTGAGAGGGGGGTAAAGTTAGCACAGACCCTATCTGCCAGGATGTTGACAATATCAGCTGTTTCTATAATGTTCATGCCATTGTGCTGTAACTCAGAGCAGATCTGGGTGTTGCCATTGAGATTCTTGACATAGCTATAGAATGCTTTGTCATTATCCTTAGAATCAGTGGTGATTTTGTTTTTGTAGCTAGCTTTGGAGGATCTTATAAGAGATCGCAGCTTCTTGCTGAGGCTGACCAGGGAGCTCCTCCACCCATGGGATTTCACTCTGTTTTGCAACAGTTTCTTCCTTCTGTTGTACAGTTTGTTTATGGCAGGGGACCACTAGATTGGCTTCCTTTTTTTGGAGGCTAGCATCTTGGGTCTGTTTGGGAATAGCACAATCCGTGTAGGTGCTTATAGAGTGCATTTGTGTAGGATTCAGCAGTTGTGACTGTATTGTTCATCTGCACGGATGTCATGAAGTTTGCCACTTCTGTCTTATGAAGCATGAAGTTGGCTTTGGAGAATTTTTTTACCATGGTTTCCTTAATGGGTGGGGTGGGGGCAGGATGTTGATATCTAGGGTGATTAGCTTATGGTCGGATTGGACCAATGAGGAGTTGACTTCAGGTGTGGAACACTAGTCACTCATGTTGGTAATGACTAGGTGTAGGATATTGTTGCCCCTGGTCGGGGTGTGGATAAGTTGATCCAGGGCATTGTAATTTATGAATTCCAGAAAGTGTTGAGTGAAGGAGTTGGTACATGAGTTTTCCCAGTTAATGGTGGGGTAGTTGAAATCGCCCATTATTAGGGTGTTTGTTGAACCCTAATATTTTCCAGTATATCAAGAAAAGAGGAGAGGAAATCCTGCGTCATGGTGGGGGATCTGTAGCAAGCTACAATTTAGATTGCAGTTTTGTCCAGAGTTAGTTGCACTTGGATAACCACGGATGCATTATGCTGAGCAACTAGCCTGGAGGTGTGGATATCCTTAATGAATATGGACACACCTCCACCTTTGGTCTTCTGGTCCAGGTTACATGACAGAAAAGTGTGTTATGCGTTATAGCCTGGTAGTGCAGGGGTGCTCTCTGGAGCCTTGAACCAGGTCTCAGTCACTGCACAGATATCGATGTTCTCCATTTTAAGGAGTGCCTCGAGTGAGTGCATTTTGAGATTTAGACTTCTAGCATTGAGTAGCATTACCCTCAGTTTTTGCTTGCCTGTACCTGTTACGGTGGAGAATTTGTCATTTGAACCTTGCCTAAAAAAGGCACTATAGGGGCGCCAAGAGCCTCAGCTATCTTGTCATACACAGACCTGGTGCCTCTTTAGCAATTAAATGACATCTACTTTGTGTACTTGTTTTTGCAAAACTGTGTCTAATAATTATGCTGGCATAGGTAATATTTTATGCTTGTTGCTACAAATCTTTTCCCCTCCACTCGCACATGGTCTGTTATTAGTGTTGCTTGTTAGTGTGTGTGAGTGTGTGTGTGTTCATGTAGGTGCACTTTTATAATCATACAGATCTTCCTTGCAAATTGGCTGATGCACCGGTGTATGGGATGGGTGTCCCCTTATGTCTAGCACATATCCTAGTTGCATGTTCATGTGTAAAGGAAGTCCAGTGGTCTCTAAAGTCTATGATTCCAGGTCAGCTTATGTTGCTTTCTGCTAGGAAGATAAGTTCCCTTTGAGGACAAAAAAATCTTCCACTTTAGAAAATTGTTTATTAATATTTTCTTCTTCAGAAAAAATTATCTTAACACTGCAAGTTTGAGTTTGAACGGTCTGTCATGAGACTGCATTGGACTTTTAAACAAGAACACTCTTTTTTTCTGTAAGTTTAAAAGGTGTTTTAATTAACTGAAAACATTTTTCTGTAGAGAAATTGTGTTTATTTTACTTTGTGGATCTGGCAAGATTTTAAAATGCTCCCTATTGAAATGTCCGCACTTTAAGTTGTGAGTGCCGATAAGTGGAAAAAATAACAAAAAACACAGACCCCCCCCCCAAACTTATATATACCAACAGAGAGCTCACCATACCTCAGAGAAAAGGGAATTTTATGAGAAATGGCATCTCTGACTTAGTTTATGTAAGTTCATTCTATCAGCTGTTCAGTCTCCAAGTTTCAGGACTCATTCTAATGGTTTCAGACTTTTCAAATTGTGACCATTTTAAAGTGCTTTTTACTTTGTTTTTGTGCAGAAAAAGTGACTTTTAAAGACTAAGTTTAATCAGCTTTTGTTGCTTATTTTTTGCTTGATCATGGAACAAACTGCAAGTCCCACAGCCAGGTTTTCTTCTAGCCACAAAAAGAAAAATGTAAGCAAACATCCTTTGAGACAACAGCAGCCTAGTACTTTGCCTCAGATGCAAGTGGGTGACTCTGCTGTGACTGTACCTTCGACCACTCATCTTTTATATACGCATGCACACACACACACACACACACACACACACATATATATATATATATATATATATATATATATATATATATATATATATATATATATATATATGGGTCCCCTTCAGTACACCGACACGCCAGAAGGCCAACACTCTACAGAAGGAGACGAGAAGACTGACAACGCAGATGATCGACAAGGTGAGATTCCAACAGACGAAAAACCGACATGGGCAAGATGTGAGCGCGACTCGGTAAGTGTGTGATAGAGTGAGGGATTTAGTGTTAGGGAGCGGACAGGTAAGTGTGCGACAGTGAGGGACTGTAGTTTTAGGGGCGGGTTAAGTGAGTTAGGGTTAGGGTGCGGGTAGGGTGAGTGTGGGATAGTGACGGACTATATGTTTAAGGGTGGGTTAAGTGAGTTAGGGTTGGGGTGCAGGTAGGGTATGTGTGCGATAGTGACGGACTGTAGGTTTAGGGGTGGGTTAAGTGAGTTAGGGTTAGAGTGCGGGTAGGGTAAGTGTGCGGTTGTGTCGGACCTTAGGGTTAGGGTTTGGGTTAAGGTTAGTGCATGTATAGTTGTGTGTAATGTGTAGTTTACGTTTTGTGTGTCGGTGTTTTGGGTGTTGGTGTTATGGTGTTCGGTTTTGTGCGTTGTCGGTCTTTTGGTGTCGGTGTTTTGGGTGTCAGCTTTGTGGCGTGTTGGTGTAGTGAAGGGGATCCATATACATATATATATATATATATATATATATATATATATATATATCTACACATATACGCATATGCAGGCACACACAAGCGCATACACACGTGCACATACAGAGAGACACACACACACACACACACATGTGTATATATATATATATATATATATATATATATATATATATATATACATATACACACACACACACACACCCACACACACACACACACACACACACACACACACACACACACACACACACACACATGGAAAGATGATAAAATTGGCAAGCAAAGGAGAGTAGTATTGCTGGAATTTAATTTACCCTTAAGTATTGGTAAGTACCTTCACAAGGTGGCCCTTGCTTTTTTTGGACAAAATCTCACCAAGGCATCACTTATATATAGATTGTGTTTTATATAGCATATATCATGGAGAGAAGGTTAAAAAAGACAGCTGGGTGCACACGTCCTGGGATAAATTAGTGTGCAATCCTGGCAGGCAAACAAGACACACAACAATTTTTACAATGGGGTTAGACCAGGCGTAGGAGGAGGGGGATGCCCTCCCCCCCATTTAAGAAGGTAGCAGTAGTCCACAAAAATCACAAAAACTGATAGGCCAAAAAGAGCCATAAAGCTGACAGAGTGGATTTTTGAAGATAAGAAATTCTGTATTGTTACTATTATGCAAGAAGCCCAGAATTTCCAGACAGAAGATATACACACATACACTGTCTACTGTTTACTATAAAAATCATGAAGCCCAAAATCATAATCCCCAAACTAAAGAGAAAAAAAGTCACAAAGACAAATGATGCAGTAAAAACAGCAAGGAGGACCCAGCCAAGCTAGAGTATTCACTGGATAATACCTTACATCTCCTATAATGTAGGTGGACATAACAGTGTTTTATCTGCATTGTTTCTGAATGTCCATGACTTTTTTCTTTTCTTGTCTTGTCGGAATGGGTACAGTCATGCCAATAAAGCCAAATCCCCTAGTTGTAGATGTGTGATGTTTCAAGCAAAAAAAATGAAGACCACAATAACTAAAAACCTTGGATACTGAATCGCCCTACCACTGTGCACCTAGGAACAAGTGTTATCAATGGCCCTTCAGGAGTGCAGATCCAGGAATGAGTACTAGCAAGGGTCGTGCCGAGTGGCAAGTCCAGGAGTTTGTCTTCAGCATTTTGATCCCTTGATATTATGGTCTTGGGATTATGATTCTCAAGACTGTGGGCTTCAGGAATTTAATAGTAAATCATTTCAAAGCTATGAAAACAACAACGGGAAACCCAACAAGGATGCCCGCTGTACCCAGGATTATTCATTCTGGTGATATATGTTGGCCATATGTATCAAGGAACAGCTAAAAAGGTTAAAGGAGGAAAAAACAAGTAAAATTATGTTTGTTGGGTGCATGCATGAGGATGCATGCTTCTCCCTGATAATATAGTGATGGTTTTGAAACAAATCCTCCCTGTGTTTGATTCCTTTACACAAGTCTCAGGTTTAAAATGCAATAAGGAGACAATAGTGCTGGTAAGAATAAGGAGGTCTAAAGAAAAGGGGGTGCATAGAAAAATAAGAGAAGTTGGGCACTTTAAATACCTAGAAATCAGGATAGAAAGCACACTAAAGATACAACACAGAAAAACATTGAGGAAATGAAAACAAAACCCAGAAGTGCTTTTCAAGAGGGGGAACCTATGTACAGCTTGGAAGAATGAATGTAATACGAAAGATAGTACTCTGGTAACAATATACACACAGACACATACACACACACACACACACACACACACACACACACACACACACACACACTGCAAAACTTCCCAGTGAATTAGAGAGAGGAGACCCTGAAAAAGTTACTACAAAAAATTGTGCAATGGGTTCAGGAGGGACCGGAGGAAAGAATATTAAAAAACAAAAAACCTTAAACTAAGAAGGAATGAAAGGAGATGGGGATTCCTGCTTATACCTAGGCATTAGCATAACACATCAACAGGTGGATAAAGGGGAGGGAAAAGGAACTGAGCTGGGGTATGGGGGTAGAGCACAATGATGGGCAAACTAAAAGGAAAATACACGGAGAACCAACAGGTGATATGAAAAGCATGACATGGGAAAAGGAAAACAAATGGAGAGCCAACAGGTGATATGAAAAGCATGACATGGGAAAAGGAAAACAAATGGAGAGCCAACAGGTGATATGAAAAGCATGACATGGGAAAAGGAAAACAAATGGAGAGCCAACAGGTGATATGAAAAGCATGACATGGGAAAAGGAAAACAAATGGAGAGCCAACAGGTGATATGAAAAGCATGACATGGGAAAAGGAAAACAGAAGGAATTTCTGTGGAGAGAAGGGACGAGAGAAAGCAATAAGAAACTGACAGAAACAGAGAAGAAGAAATGACAAAGATGTGGATGGGGGAACTGGGGTGTTCAATTTCCTAGAAGATCCACAACAGCAGTTTGAGCTGCTGAGAAAACAATGGTGGAGACACCTGCAGCTGTTGGAAAATTCTTGATAATATGAGAGGCATAACTATAAAGCAGTGGAAAGGGAGAAAGCAAAAAGAGGGAAGAGACACCATGAAGGAAAATAAGTGAGCAAAACCAACAAATAAACAGTATTATATATGAAGACCTAAGGGAAAAACAGGAAGAAGACACATTCAGATAAATGAGGTAAGGGTGGAAGATGGAAGAACTACAGACCAATTAAAGTGGAGTGGTACAAAGCCATGAAGGCAAGAAATGTAGACTGTTGGTGGTCAGGGGAAAGAGGCAGGGATGATTCATATGTGCAGGGGGTGCATGGCACAGGCAGTCTGGAGTAAAGCAATAAAGGTTTGGCAGGGAATACACCAAAATGTTGAGGAACTTACGTGGAAATTCTGCATGCGCGGCACAGAGATCGAGAGAAGGCAAAGGGATGAAAGGGGGTCAGAGACAAAAGGAAAGATGACTACAGAGATTAATATCTTCAATGTATGGAACTGTGGAAAAGTAGTGAAATACTAACTCAGAAGATACAGGGGAAGTTTCTAGAAGTGCTGTCAAAGGTAAAAAAAAAAAAAAAGCCGGCAGGGAAAATATGGGAACATTGAAAGGAAACGATGGCATACTACAAGGTAAGCTTCAGAGACTACTCCCCTTCACGACTGCAATTTCCATGTCTGCCTTATTAATTTTAATCTGTATTACTTTGGCTTCAAAGGAACTTTTTGTCAGGCACATCACTCCAAGATAATGCAGCATCATTTAAGAAACATCTCAGTCAGACTAAGGGTCTAAGTCTAACTACCACTGTTGTCTGTAATCCATCATCTTTTCCTAAAAGCTGATAGACTGTAGGAAGGATATCAGGACATTTTGAGTTAAAATAAAGAAATTCCATAAAAATCAAGGATAGTGTGTTTTAAGCCTATCTTAACCTTTAGAAAATGCATACAGTAAATTAAGAACAATGTCCATGGAACGGTGAGCAATTTTGGAAAATGTATCTGCTTTTATCAGAAGAACAAATATGTAATTGAAGCTACAATGAATTAAATAAAGTTGTACAGAATAAAAGTTTTAAGCAGGTCAAAGCTCTTTCCCTCTGTACTAACACTTTTTTTTAACTACATAAGGGAAGAAGTTCTTCTTGTACTAAAAGCACATTTGTACAACCTAGACATATAACCTCTCAGTTTCTCTTCTCAAACAATTCCTCACACAGCTAAAAATAATGGGAGAACAAAATCTTAAAATCGGAGACAACTGATAAACATTATTCTACCCCAGTTGAGTTAAGCAAACAATTTTAGCATCAACATGCTCTCTCTGAACAATAATGGAAGTCTGAGACTATAGTACTGGTTGGCAGTATTTGGTGGACTATAATTCTTAGCGATTTACCAGAAAGTAAAAGAAATGCTACAGAAAAGGCAAGCCCAAAGGTAAAATCAGGGACCTTCTGCAAAGTAAGTCAGTTGAGAGGTATCTAATCCACTCACTCTCGAGAACGAATGGACCACTCTTTCAAGTCTAACCAGCCAAACAGCTGATAATGAAATATTTACGATAACACCACACTCATGGGAAACTACCAGTCAGTGAAAAAAAGATTCTATATAATAAAATACAACCATTTATACTACATTTCAGTAGTAGTAGTTTACCATGAGTGTGGTGCTATTGAAAATATTTCTTTATCCACTGTTAGACTCGAGAGAGGGGCACATTAATTCTCGAGAGTGAGTTATTTTGATTACTACCAGCGCCTTACTACCTACCATAAGACCCAAAAAAAAAAAAAAAAACAGACTTGTACAAAATGATGACTTGACAGACACACAATAAATGTTAAATGATGCGTGTGCTGTGCAGAATTTACATTTCCTCATTTTATATTCAACAGCAAAGCTACTGATCGTTTCAGATATTGCTTTCCTTTCTGTAAGTGTCAGTCTTTTGCTTTACGCAGCCTTTATTGTGATCTTTAGTAACACACGCAACGGAAAAGAAAAGGAATGCAATATCTGTAGCTAGCAGAAGCTTTGACGTTCAATATAAGAAGAGAAAATGTAAATCCTGCACCGGTCCATAATATATATATATATATATATATATATATATATATATATATATATATATATATATATATATATATAAAATATATTATTCGGAGAGAAAATGCCGTTTTTGTGAAGACATTTGGATGCTAGCATAGACTTTTGCACAAAATTTGTAGATATTCCATACATTAGTATTTACCTCAAAGAAATGCAGAAACAAGTATGGAGCGCTGTATGAAGTAAGGAACCCAAGTGTTATGTGTCTTATTCTGGAGGGAAGTAAAACAGAAGTGGAATACAGATTTGCATGCATTTTAAAGAAACTCAGTGTTGTGGGTGGGATTGTTAGAATGTCATTACTAATATCACAGGCAGGGAGGTGATTTGCTAAGTGTATGGCAGTATTTCATCTTCAGTCTGATTCAGAAATGTGATCTTAGTAATGAAATTAATGAAGCTGATAGTAAACCTTGTCTGTTAGCATAAAACCACATGCTAGTAATTTTTGGCAAACAAAGTACATAATACAGTGTACATGTTTATGCTTAGCATAACATAGCTGAAGGCAGTTCACAACTATCCTAGCCTCTGGTGGTAAAACACAAGTAATGGAACACTCCAGAAGCAGAATATAACTTTTAAAGTATAAAGCAGTTCACATTCTCCCCTTTAACAAATTGTATTCACCTTAGATAACACAAGTGAAGTATAAACTATTTTCATTGCTAGTCCCGTTACAATTTACTTTCTATAGCACATTCAGAAAAAGTTTTTTAAATACTATGTGAACCAATATTCTGTTTCCAAAGGAATTGGACTTTTATTGCACTTAAAGAGATGTACTGAGATACTCCCCTATGAGAATAAAATATCCAGTGCTTTGCAGCATTTTGATCTTAGGATGAATAGAAATTATAGTATGCGGCATCAGTAGAAGTTGTCATACGGCTGACACATTCTAGGGGGACCACGGCACCAACTCTTTTAATGCATGATAATGACAGATCAAGGTGAGCTTGGTTCTTGAGGCAGAAAGTTTCCTGATGTTTACACAACATCTATTCCATTTAGTAAATACAGGGATGAATTCAGACATAAATGGCTGCTGTTGCACTTCAAATGTAAAACTGTAATGAACTAATAAGAAAGTGTCTTCATAAGACTATGGCCGTGTTTTGTTATTTTTTAGAGAATGGGCAAACTGTACATCAGCCCTCCAGCAGGGTATTAATGTGCAAGTAATGCCCACTGAAAAATCTTTCCGCCACTTCACAGCAGCATATCAAGCTGTCATGGAGCTCGGACTGAAAAAACCCAGTGCCTGCCATTATTGCACTTATAAACTTAGAAAGTTGCTAGAACAACAGAGTTTCCATTAGCATGTATTATGTGAAGGAAACAAAGTCTGAAACTCAAATGCCTGCCATTATTTAATGACTTAAATCCCCACTGATCTGCCAGAAAACTACACAATTTATGAGGATGGGGCCAAACATACGAGCCAAAAATCTGGACAGTTGAAAGGTATGCTGAGTTGACTCTCGGCTCAAAATATCTGGATAAACCTAAAATAAACGGGGTACAAAGGCTCAAAACAGAAACATATTTTACTTGATTATTAGGATTTATGTTAGCATACATTTTCTGAAACAGAGGTGTGCATGAGAGACTAAGTGAGAGTGCCAGTAAAGACGTTTGCATACCTCTGGAGATTTCAGCTGAAGAAATCTGGATAAAGCCTAAAATAAAGAGGGAAAAAAGGTTTAAAAATAGGAAAAGATTTTAATTACTGCTCTTATAAAATTACAAACTTGCTTAATTAAAAGGATTTGCGTTAGTATGAATTTTCTGAAGAAAATAACAGTCTGAAACTCAAATGTATGCCATTATTTAGTAACTTCAATCTTCATTGACTGGCAACAAACCAAGGGTTTTAGGAGTAAGGGACCAAAAAAAGTAAAGTAAACATCTGGATATTTTTAGGTGTTATATTTTGTATGTAAAATGCTTCCTCCAACACCATTAACATATACTACAGCAAGTTTGTAACATTAGGCAGAGGAACTATTTTACATCAAAAATACATAAAAAAATAAGTACAATAATGCCCTCCAGGGTGTATGTTAATATGTAATTAACACCCTTCCTGGGGTGTAGAGGCCCTCTGCCTGTGATGTTCAGCCTCATAACACCCCTGGGCCAGCATTAATTACACATTAACATACACCCTTGTTGGGCATTACTGCTTGCAAAGTTCTCTTACTTTTCTGATAGATGTCACTGTGGATAAATTAATGCTTACTAACTTCAACCCTGACACATTCAATAACTCTCTCTCTGCAACTGACTGGTCCTTCCTCTCATCCTTACCTCTTGATGAAGCTGTTCTACAATTCACCTCCATCTTCATAAACACAATGAACTCTACTGCCCCTCCCAGAATAGTCAAAGTCAAATCTTGATGCTCTCCATGGCTTACAAACTCTACTCGGTCCCTTATACAACTCAGAGATTCTGCCTGGAAACTCCGGACCAAGACCAAATCTCCCACTCACTAACAAAATTACAGAAAACTCTGCAATTTGACCAAAAAACACAAACATTGATGAAAAGAACTTCTAGCACACATCCCAATCTACTGAACCCAGAAACCCCCCAAAAATTCTGGAACACTATTAACCAAATCCTCCACCTATGGAATCCATCAACCCCCAACCCTTACCCCAGTAAGACAGCCCCAAAAATGCATCCATTTTTAATTCATACTTCATTGATACCATCAGTAAACTTATACAGACCTCCAACCAAACCAATCACCCACGCCCCATCATACCCCTACTACAAAAATGCCCAGTCTCACTAAACTTGATTCCTACCAGCTTTAGAAAAAAATTATCCTCAAACTCAAGCCCTGTTCTCCATCTGCCGATAACCTCCCACCTCTCTTCCTAAAGGCTGCTGCTATCTCCATAGCATATCCCATTCTCCATCTTAATAAACCTCTCTATCAGTGAATCCCCTGTCCCTGCTCTCTGGAAAAAAATCCATACAATACCTATCCACAAAGAAGGGCTTTCTGTAGACTTCTCTAACTATTGACCAATCACCATACTTTCCCCTCTCTAAAATTCTTGAACACTGTGTTCACAAACAAATTATGGCCTATGTCATTAAAGAAACCCTCATCACTCCCACCCAACATGGCTTCTGTCCACACCACAGCACTCCTTTCCTTCACCAACTCCATCTCCCTAGCCAGAGACAACAATACGATAGTGTCCTGTCTCTTCTTAGATCTCTCCAAAGCCTTTGACACTGTCTCACACCCTATCCTTCTCTCCATACTCTCTCAACTCAACCTCTAATCATCAACTATCTCTTGGTTCAACAGCTACCTCACAGGCAGGCAGCAATCAGTCAAATGTCTCTCTGCTCTCCCTACCTTTCTCCCCATCAAAATGAGTGTCCCTCAAGACTCAATTCTAGGTTCACTTCTTTTTAACATCTTTACTAATCAGCTCCACACTTCCTGTCCTCAGTCATCCCTCATACAGTATGCCAATGACTTGACAATCATCTCATCGTGGACAACCCATCAGACCTGCATACTATGACACAAAAATCTTTTAACCTCACTGAAACGTGGCTTACTAACCATCAACTCATACTAAACCCCCAAAAGACAAAACTTCTTCTCTTCCTCCCCAAATCTCTCTACCACTTTAAATCCTCATTCACCATCTACTCCCTTAAAACACAACTATCTCAGCTGATACCCACACTAAGCTTCTGGGAGTAATCATTGTCGACCAACTTAAATTTGACCACCATGTACTTCATTGTATCAAAAAAAACCCACCAAAAACTTGACCTACTGTATAGAAATAAAAGGTTCTTCATGCTTGTCTCCAGAAACTCACTTGCCCAACCTTACCTTCTCCCTAACCTTCTCTATGGCTCACAGGTCTTAACCAACTTACATACCTCATTACTTTGCAAACTTGAAATCACCTACAACAAAGTGCCAAGATTTGCTGCTAATTTACCATCTAAATCACACCACTGCCACACTCTCAGGACTCTTAACTGTCCCGAGTTTCCTAATCAACTCCCCATCATCCATTCTGTAATGAACAAGCCCACCCCTCCTGCCCTAACATCTCCTCACTAATTTCTCACTATACTCCCCTTGGTCTCTCAGAAGCTCAGACCAATGTCTCTTACAGATTCACAAACCTAAAAAATCTATTAGACAGAAACTCTATAGCTATTTCCCTGCTCTGTCTTGGAACAAACTACCCCTGTCCCTTAGAAACATTACACCCATACCCATGAATTCAAGAAAACTCTCAAAAAGTTATCACCCCACTTGAACCCTGTTCTCCCTTCTCCATTACTTACCTAACTCCTCCCTTTCCATTCTTTCCCTTCCTTCCTCTAATTACCTCTTTATTACCTACCTTCTATCATCGTATGGCAATCACCTACTTCTCTCCTGCTAACTTCAGTTCCTTGTCCAGGTAACCTGCTACTCCCATCCCATTGGCTATGTATAGCCACTATATTATCTACACCAAACTTAACTCATAAAACAATATGCTTTAAATATTACTTTCGTGCACTGATGACAATCATAATGTGATTATCCCAGCTTTGCAATTACCTTTGCAATTACCTGTTTATACTATTACTGCTTTGTATAAGTGTACTATGGTAATGTTGTACTCTTAATAGCTACTTGGTTTGTCATATTGTATTGCTTCTATATAATTTACTTAATTGTACAGTGGAGCGTTTCTCCCCAGGCCTCCGCTGAAATAGGGCATTTGGTCAGTCGGACTATCCCAGTCAAGAAATGTCAAATAAATAAATAAAATGATTCTTCTTATTTTAACATGGGCAAAGTAACACTCCAGACCAGATATTTTGTGAGGGAAGCCTGGAATTCACTTTATTCATTACTTAGTCATAAAGTCATAGCCTGCATTAGGCCCCCACCAAACCCGCAGCTGCAGGGAGCCTCCGATTATCTCTCCACGTATGAGGGCCCCCACATGAACCAGCCACGGGTTTCTCGTCTCCTCTGCTCTTTGTACACAAGGATCTGGGGAAAAAAAATGTTATTTGTTCTATTTGTAGGTGAAGAATCAACATACTTTCATCAAAAAAAAAGAGAAAGTGTGTGCGTGTTAGTGTATGTGTATGTGTCTGGTTCTCTGCGAGTGTCCATGAATGCATGTATGCCAGTGTTTAAAAGTACATGTATGTGGCTGCATGCAAGTGCATGTGCATATGCAGGTGTGCGTGAGTGCATGTGTATATGCAAGTCTGTGTGAGTGCATGTATGTGAATGTGTGCCAGTGTGTTCATGCTAGTGTAGGACTATGTGTATATGCAAATGTGTGCAAGTGAGAGTGTGCGTTAGTGCATGTATGCGAGTGTGTGATTACATGTATACTACTGTGTGCAAAGAGTCTATATTATAATCATGAAAGTCCATTTCAGTGAATACGAAAATAGCGACACATATTACGTGAACCGCGAATATACCGAACGTCATAAACTGCGAAATTCAAAATCTCCAATCATCATAGTTGGTCAACCCCACCACCTGCTACATGTTACCTACCCAAACAAAATAAATAAACCACATACATACACTAAACAAAACCCTACTTCTAACCCTAAAGTAAAGCTTGCATATACTACCATGTATGCACTTACCTTAACCCGCACCCTAAGGTCCGTAACTATCGCACACTTACCTTAAGGAGCTATACCCAAACAAAATAAATAAGCCACACACATACACTTAACAAAACCCTACTTCTAACCCTACATTAAACCTTGCATACATCACTATCTATGCACTTACCTTAACCCGCATCCTAACCCTAAGATCTGTAACTACTTAAGGAGCTATACCGCAGAAGGGCCAACTATGATGATTCGACATTTAGAATTTCACACTTCAGGACAATCGGTGTTTTCACGGTTCGCTGAATACATTTCGACATTTTCGAATTCATGTAAGTGGACATTCGAGGTTCTAATAGGGAACCGTGTGCGAATCCATGTGTATATGTGAGTGTGAGCGAGTGCCAGTATGCGAGTATGTGTGAGTACATGTGGGCATGCACAAGTATGCAGAGGGCTCAGAATTATTATATGGATCCTTAAGTTTGATAAAATCAGCTGGTTTTAGAAAACACGTTTTGTTATGAAGATCTATTTTTGCCAGTCCTTGGAGCTAAAGGCTGAGAAAAATAGTTAAAAGAATTTGTTTCACATGCTACATATGCAAGCTATATAGAGAAAGGGTATAAGATATGTCGGAAGAGAGACAATTTCAGTAAATTCATTCAATATTTCTAACAGTTTAGTTTACAGATGACTTCACTGATGCTACTTTGATGCATTTATCTGTGCTTCAGCTTATTGTAATAGGAATTGCTTGGTAATATTCTTGATATAATGTTCATTTTACAAATAAATACTGTTAACCAAAATTGAAAAGACTTCTGAATGATTTTTATATTGAAAGTTCATTGTTTGAATCCAGCAATCAGAAGGTATGGTATTTGAATATTGGAGTCAACTAGATAAATCTTTCAATGATGACCTTTGCAGTCAGTATGAATATTAAGGTACAGTAAAAGTAATTTCCAGAACCCTGTGCAAACTGATTTTTTCACAAAGTGTCAGTTGTACATCTTAAGTTATGGGTAAATGAACAGTGAGGAGACAACAGACTAGCAGTGCTGTCCTGAAGCTTGGGATCTATTTGAAGTGTATCCGAGAATAATTCTCCAAGGAACAAGATGCCCCCGCAAGATATCACTGTGATGTGAGACAGGTGAATGAATGAAGCGAGAAAATTCAAGCAGGTTGAGCGATGATTGGCCACTAGATCAACACTTATTTAAAACCTTGAGTAGGCATTCAGTTTATATTTCAATGGATTTTGTAGCTAAGTCAGCCAGTAACTGTTCAGAAATTTCAGACATTTCTTTACAATCACACATAGTTTGAAATTATGGACTGGGTCATGTAGAAGTGTAAACAGTATGATTTGTTTGCAAAAAAAATGCAAAGATTTAGGTTATCAATAAAAGCAATGTAAGCATGCATGACTGTATGTTACACTGAAAGGTTAATGATGAGTAGAGTAACAAAACTGTTATTCAGATACCAGTGCTAGCAGCAAGTACAATGACAACAGCAGATGCGTTATAAATTCTAGCAGGAACGTTAGAGGCATCTTGGAAGAAGGTTCATCCAGAATTGTTAAATGATTTTTGAGACATGTTTGTTAAAGGCTTCTCAGAAAAGGGTTCATCCAAAATTGTTAAATGACTATGAGACATTTCTGTCTAAATGGAATAATGCAGATGGAAAAGAAAAATGGAACAAAATGTTAGAAAATTATAAAAAGCAGCTTGAGGAAAAGGATCAGAATTGAACAACTTTCAGACAAGACAGAAGTGAAGTAGTAAGTGTGATAAGATAATTTCTTAAATGTAATAAATAGTTATTAAAAGTAGGTGTGAAAGATCAGAATGTCCAAAGATGAGCATCACATTAATCAGGAAGTCAGGTACAAAACCAATCAGTGTAACAGCAGTACAAAGGTTCTATCACAGATCTAGGCTGTCACACTTGTTATCTAAACAGAAAGATGAGAAAGGATTATTTCAGAATCGTGTGATATTTGAACACTTGTCCAGCAATACAGGGTAACTTGGGAGCAAGAACTGTAGAATTTCTCAAAGCTTTTTTTTTTTCTAAAAACCCACAAGACCTACTTTGAGTTACTAGAATTATCATAAGGGAAAGAGTACATGCAACATTGCAGGCACCAGCATTGAAGACTTGTTTTGATCCTAGGTTATTAAATCAATTTCCCAACTCCCACCCTGGCAGTCTCTTATCCCTTCCAGAAAGTCAGATTCTCCATGTCTGTCTCTTTGGCAACAGGTTGTTTCAGACTAATGGGTTCTGAGACTAACTCAGTTGGAAGAGATCCCTTCTTTGCAGGGAATTATTCCACACGTTCCCATACCAAATCCTTCTGTTCCCTTGTCTTACAGCACATGCTTTATCAGGAGAGGGTAATATGAATACTTCCTTTTTACCAGTGGGGAAGAGGTTTTGATTCAAGAAAGTTTCTGAAGCCAAAAAAATAAAAATAAATAAAATGCCTGGAGATTAGTTATGGACCTTTTCCTTAAACCAGTTTGTGATAGTGCCCAAGTTGAAGATCCTTTTACAACACAATCTCTTACTCCTTCTTCCTCATTTTAGATTTTTGGTAATCTTAGATTTAAAAGATGCTTATCATTACATTCCTATCCATTAAGACTGCAGATGTTTCTTAAGGGTTTTGTATCTGGATCATATTATCCATTTTCTGCCTTAGCCTTTGGGTTATCCACGACCCAAGAGTATTCACAAAGTGTCAAGCTCCTGTTATAGCACATTGTAGGTTACATGGCATCTGCATTTTTTCATATTTAGATGTCCTGCTTATCTATGCAGACTCTTTTTCAAAGTGTCAAGAATCTCTCTCTTTAGTGAGAGATCTCATATGCAGGCTGGGATTCCAAGAGAATCTCAGTATAAAAAGCTTTTCTTCCACAGGAAAAGTATATCTACATTTAGATCCATTTCATTGTTTTTCCCTGATCTCTCTGGTTTTACACATACAGCCACTATGGACTGGGGGTTAGCAATGTCTTCTGTGACTGTTGTGGTCCTCTAAATGGGCAAGAGAGGGAATACCTCAGAATTCTGAGTCTCATGGCATCTATGATTCTCATGATATCCCTTTCAAGACTCCACATGAGAAAGATGCAATGGTATCTGAAGTCTGTTTGGTACCAACACCTGTTATCTTTTTGGATTCCAGTTCTGGGATGTGTGAGAAGAGAAATCACTTGGTGCTTCATCAAGTACCCTGAATCCAGGTCTCTCCCTCTTCCCTCCTGCTCCAAAACAGTCAGTCACCACAGTTACCTTGCACTTTGCTAGGGGAATAAAAGTGCAAGGTAACTGGGACAATAAACACAAGACACAACCCCATATATGTAAGGGAGGAAAACAAAGACGGACAACCACATAAATGTAAAGGAGAAGTTTACCCGTATTAAAACACTCAACTCTTTAAATCACCTTTGGTCCCCAGAACCATTTCAAGTTGTTATGGACAATAACACAGTGATGTGGTACATAAAAAAGCAAGGGATAACCAGGTCTTACCTCCTTTGCAGACTAGACACGTTATCATGAGATAGAGCTTTACAACAGAATCTCACTCTACTTCCTACATTCCTTCAGAGCAAAACTGTGTGGCAGACAAGCTGAGCAGGACAACGGCAGACCTTCATGAACGGAAACTAGATCCCGGGGTCTTCCAAGATTTGATCCATCTGTAGGAGGTTCCTCAAGTAGGCCTTTTTGCCTTTCTAATGAACAATCACCTGGCAAAATTCTATTCCAAGTCTTCATGCAAGAAGGTCTGGAAGGCAGATGCCTTTTCCTTTTCTTGGACAGGATTATTCCTGTATGTTTTCTACCCTTTCTGATATTCAAGGTAATTTTGAAGATTCAGAAGGAGTCCTCCAAGATCATTGTGGTGACTCCCTTCTGGCCCAGACAACAGTGTTTTTCCCTTCTTTTGGAATTGTCCAGGGGCAATTAGGAACTTGTTTACTGAGGATGTGCAGGAGGTACTAATGAGGGCAAGAAAGCCCTCTACTAGGAAATTGCATATTAGCAAAATGAAAATGTTTTCTAGTTGGTGCTAAAAACATAATCTGAACCCATTCAGAGTAGTGTTTCACTTGTTTTATGATATTTGTGAGTTGCTTTAATATTTGCCTGTTTTAGTCCTCTACCATGGTTCATTTGTTTGCCGTTTCAGCATGTCTGCCCATGTCAACATATTTTTTTAAAGAGGTTTGCATAAAAGACCACCAATAAAACCAGTGGTTCCTCCCTGGACATTCATTTTATGTCAGAGAAGCTAACACTTACTCCATTTGAACCAGCTCATCTGGCTGACTCGAAGCTCTTAACATGGATCTATTATCGTTCTTTCATCTTTATTAGTTCATAAGCACAATGTTTTAAATCCCTAATGTTATGCTTTTGTCTTGTTTTATATTTTGTTTTTACCTCATCTAGAATTGTGCTAAGATATTGGGGGTTGGGGGGTTGCAAGAATTCTGCAGAATGTACTGATTATTTTAATGAATGCTAATGCAAAACCCTGTTATTCTAATATCTTTATAAGTTTATCACAGCAAAGTTTGTAACTCTCCCTGATGTTACACCTTTGGTCTGTGGTTGTTTCTGGCTTTGGAATTATGCTGAGAGGTTAGGAGTTTTGTAGGGGCTTTGAGAATGTTGCACAATGTCTTTGTGTACTTCTGTGGGACTGGCTACCTTGATGTGGTACAGGGGCTTGTCATAATATTAACACTGGTACTACGTGCCAGTCAGTGTGTGCATGTACCTCTGTGCATGGCTACCTTGCTGTGGTACAGGGACTTGTCGTCATGTAACATTGGTACTAAATGCCAGTCAGTGTGTGTACCCTGGCACTTCAAGTTTTTTAATGGTCTGAATGCAGTAACACTGTGCAGTGATCATTAAACTGTGCTGAGTGAGCTTGACAGGGAAAAGAGTGTGACAGCAATGTGGTCACATTTTATATTCTCCTGGGTAGGGCCCCCAACTTGAAACTTTCTGGGGGCCCCCAAAATGCTAGCACCAGCCCTGCATCAAGTGAAACTTCCAGTAAACTCCAGTCTGTAAATTAGCAGGCTCTTAACAGTTAATAATGCTTGATTTTTGGAGAATGACTCAGACACAGTAGTGTACATCAGAATTGTCTTGTTCAGTATATATTCTGAGTTGTTCAGCATAGAATAGTCTAATGTATTTTTTTCATCAAGATTGTGATGAATAATTTCTATAGTTGAATAAACAGTGAGATATCCTTGTCAGAAAAAGAGCAGGAACTAGGCAAAGGTCCTCTATAAGAAAAACAACAATATTTTTCAGAAGACCAAAGAGGACCAACCACAGCTTAAACTATAACAGCTTTAATAAAACAAAAATGAGAGCAAGTGCTTTCACGACTTCCCAGTCGCTTCTTCAGACTCAAATACAAAAAGGAACAGCATCAAGGCACTTAAAAGACTGCCCAATTTTAGGCAATTAACAAATTAGTCAGCTTAAAAGCATATTTCCAGAAACTATTAAGAAAAAAAATTACATTTCATATAATCACCAGGTCAGTAAATAAGTAACATCATACAAGACATACATTTAGTTAAAAAACTTTTTAAAACCACTTTACTCAGTGGAGGAGTGTGCATGTGCATAATACCGATTTAATAGATACAGCATCATTAATGCCTGGTTTCTTGTCTGCATTAAAATGTACTATCCATCTAAACTATCCATCTAAGTTCAGCTAATTCTGTTCTATTCTTTGTGTCCCCCCTTCCTCAAGCTCTCTAACTATTTCAAGGACTAAAAATCTAAAGGCATGATGCATGCCAAATTCCTTAGTGTGCTTTCCTAGTGCATTACTCTCTTTATTGTTCCTAATATCTCTAAGATGTTCCATGATATGCTCCCTTAAGGACCTATTCATTTTACCAATGTAGAATGCTGAACATTCCATATAATAACTGTAGTATACTACATTCCTTGTTGAGCAATCTGCATAAAAAGTATGTTTCATCACTATCGCTTTATGCATATGTATAAATGATGGTCCCATGTGTATAGAATTACAGGCACTACAATTCCTACAAGGGTACGCGCCTTGTCTCTGCGAGATAACAAGTGGTTTATTCACTCCTGTCCTGTAACAGAGCTGTCTATAAATAAATTGTCTTTAAATGAAAATAGTGGCAAGTCACTAACAATTCTATCTATCTCTTCAGAGGCTTTCAAAATGTTCCAATTATTTTAATAATTTCACAACAGGTATTAATATTACTAGAAAAAGTCATAGGTACTCTGATATTCCTTTCAGTATTCATAACAGGTCTTACATTCTCACCCATCACTGGTTCAGAGAAATAAGGTCTACCCTTCGTTTTTCTTTCTCTTAAAAGTAGAGAAATGCAATTGTCTATTTATTTTTTCAAGTAAAATCCATTTAGAAAATCCCTACTGAGGTCACAAAGTGCTTCCATCAAGGAATGTTCTTCATTATGTAGCCTTATAATATGCAAAATCTGTCCCTTCAAAACATTCCTAGGCACATGCCTAGGATGCATACTATTTTTACAAAGTAGTGTGTTCTTCCTAGTTGGCTTTCTATATAAACTTGTTCTCAAAGAACCCTTTCCTGTTTTCTTTACTGTCACATCTTGGAAATCTACCTGTTCCCTAGAAAATTTAGCTGCAAACATATGGAAGGAAGCAGTGTTACCAAGATATTCAATAAATTCTAGAATAAGTTCTTCTGAACCACTCCTTAAAAGAAATATGTCATCCACAAATCTCATGTACCATAGTACATAATCTGTGTATCTATTATTTCACACAACACACATTTCCTCCCATTGCAGCAATGCCATATTGGCGTAGCTATTGGCACAAGCTGTTTTCTTTTAAAAACAACTTATCTATAAAGAGACAACTCTGTTATAGGACAGGAGTGAATAAACCACTTGTCACCTCACAGAGGCAAGGAACATACCCTTGTAGGAATTGTAGTGCTTGTAATTCTATACACATAGGACCATCATTTATACATATGCATAAAGGGATAGTGATAAGACATACTTTTTATGCAGATAGCTTAACATGGAATGTAGTATATTATAGTTACTGTATGGAATGTTCAGCATTCTACATCGGTAAAATGAACAGGTCCTTAAGGGAGAGTATCACAGAGCATCTTAGAGATATTAGGAACAATAAAGAGAGTAATGCACTCACAAGGCACACTAAGTAATTTGGCATGCATTATGCCTTTAGATTTTTAGTACTTGAAATAGTTAGAGAGCTTGAGGAAGAGGACACAAAGAATAGAACAGAATTAGCTGAGCTTAGATGGATAGTACATTTTAATGCAGACAAGAAACCAGGCATTAATGATGCTGTATCTGTTAAACCGGTACTATGCACATGCACACTCCTCCACTGAGTAAAGTGGTTTTAAAAAGATTTTAACTAAATGTATGTCTTATATGATGTTACTTATTTACTGACATGGTGACTATATGAAATGTATTTTTTTTCTTAATAGTTTCTGGAGATATGCTTTTAAGCTGACTAATTCGTTAATTGCTTAAAATTGGGCAGTCTTTTTAAGTGACTTGTTGCTGTTCTTTTTGTATTTGAGTCTGAAGAAGTGACTGGGAAGTCGTGAAAGCGCTTACTCTCCTTTCTTGTTCTATTAAAGCTGTTATAGTTTAAGCCGTGGTTGGTCCTCTTTGGTCTTTTGAAAAAAAGTGAGATATTCTTCCTTGGTTTGAAGAGATGATAAGATACAGCTTATGATACAGTTTGTTACTTAATTTAATAAAGAAAAATTAGCATCATGGTCTAGCCCAGAGCAGAATGCACATCACAAGTGAAACAAATCATTACAGAAATACAGAAGTTCTGCAGGGGTTGGGAGGATAAATGCTGCATAAAACCAGAACCCACCCCCATTTCACCTAGTCCAAAAATTAATTGCAGTAGCAATATTAGGCTAAGAATTACATAAAGAGTAGAGGTTTTCCACCATCCTCTCCCTCATCTTATTACATGTGATAGGTTTCAGTGCTTCAGCAGAAATTACAACTCCAGGCACTCAATGAAGAAATGAAATGTCAAATGAGACAAACATTTTCCATACATCTAACACAAGCACCTTTCTATAAACTAGACTAATATGCAAATTTGTGTCTTGAATGGTTTATAGGTTCATAGGTTGGTACTAGGCTATCGGCCCTAGGGCCTATACAAGCCTAGCCATAACAATTCCCTGGATATTTCTTCCCACAATATTTACTTCCCTGGACCCCTGTCTAGCAGGGCGACTGACGTGATCCCCAGGGTGAATTTCCTATCTCCCATCCGATTGTCAAGGTTCCTTTTGAAGCGGGCCAAGGAGGCACTCTGCTTGACATGTATGGGCAGTCTATTCCAGAGTATGGAGAGTCTCTGGGTCAGGAGCCTATCCCTCCAGCATGTTTTGTTCACTGTGATGACAAGGTTTAGATCCCTGGAGCATGTGGCTCTGAGGGATTGGGATTTCTTTAAGTGGAGCATGTCCAACAGCTTAGGGTTTGACATGGCCTTGTATGTTAAGCAGAGATCACCTCTGAGTAGATGATATGCCACAGAGTATAGCTGGAGTTTTTTTAGATGGTCGGTATAGGGCATCTGCTTTAGGCCTGTGATTCTTTTAGTGAGGTATTTCTGTGGCCTTTCCAGATGTTGCAGATGTCTTGTGAGGTACATACCAAATGGGGCGTTGTACTCTATAATGGGTCCAATGAGGGATGAGTACAGTGGGACAATGACCTCCTTTTTTCTGGATGAAAAGCCCTTAGTGATGAGGTGTGCTACATAGAAGGATTTCCTGACTGTTGTGGCGATATGGTTATCGAAGGTGAGACCACTGTCCACCTGTGTACCTAAGTCTCTCATCACACTTTCAGTGTTTAGTGTACTGCCACCTATGTGGTCATTCATGGGTACATGTTTTTTCCCAAAGGGGATAACTATACATTTCTTGGCATTAAGCTTGAGCCCATGGCTCTGGCACCAAGCATCTGTTTCTGTAAGGCCCTTTTGTAGAATATCCACATCATTTGGGGATTCAATAATGGTTCCCAGCTTGCAGTCATCTGTGAACTTTGTTAGCCAAAGTCCCTTAGTGTTGGCCTGTACTTCAGAGAAGTAGATGCCAAACAAGAGCGGTCCCAGGACTGAACCCTGAGGTACTCCACTTGTCACTTGTCTGGAGCTGAATTTGGAGTCAGCTACTTTTACAGTCTGGGTTCTGTCAGTAAGCCAGTTGGCAACCCATCGAGTGACATAGGGATTTATGACCAGCTAAATAAGTTTATCTATGATTCCAGAGTGGGGGATGGTGTTGAAGGCCTTGGCGAGGTCCAGATAGGCTGTGTGGACCGCCTTACCCTCGTCCACAGCTCTGGAGACTGATTCGAAGAAGTCAATCAAGTTCAGGAGACAAGATCGGCCCTTCACGAACCCAAATTGGGTGGGGTCCAGTGTTTGAAGGTTGCCAATGTCTTTGTTTATAAGTTCCATGATAATGCGTTCCATGCCCTTGCAGATCAGGCTTGTCAGACTGATGGGACGATAGTTCCCGGGATCCAAGTTGGATCCCCCCTTGTGGAGTGGGATAACTGTAGCTGTGTGCCACTCAGTGGGCATGAAGCCTGAGGTGAGGCTATGATTAAACATGACACTTTGGTGAGGTGCCAGTTCGTTTTGTAGTTCATTTAGTACACAGCCCGGTATGTCATCTGGTACCATGGATGCTGTATTCTTAGCTTTGAAGAGTGCAGTTTCTACCTGTGTGGTCGTGATTACTGAAATTTGGCAATATTTTGGTATTGAGATGGGCCATTTAGGGGGTGAGAGGGGGGTGAAGTTGGCACTAAATCGATCTGCCAGGATATTGACAATATCCTTGGGATCAGTATATTTAATGCCATTCTGCTGTAGCGCAGAGCATATCTGAGCATTGCCATTTAGATTCTTGACATAACTATAGAATGCCTTGTGGTCGTCTTTGAAATTTTTGGCAATTTTATTTTCGTAACTAGCTTTGAAGGATTTTATGAGGGATCTCAGCTTCTTACTGAGGCTGGTAAGGGTGTTTTTTGCATCCTGGGATTTTCCTCTTTTCTGCAACAGTTTCTTTCTTCTGTTGTATAGTTTGTTTATGGCAGGGGACCACCAGATTGGCTTCCTTTTTTGAGGAGAGCGTCTTGGTTCTATTTGGGATGGCATGATTCATGCATGAGTGGATGTGCTTGTACAGTGCCTTAGTGTAGGATTCAGCAGTTGAACTTTCAGCTCTCGTCTGCATGGGTGTCATGAAGTTTGTCACTTCTGAACTGACTAGCATGAAGTTGGCTTTGGAGAAGTTTTTTTACGGAGGTTTCCTTACTGAGGGGTGGAGTGGGATGTGGATGTCAAGGGTGATTTGCTTATGGTCAGACCTGACCAATGAGGGGGTGACCACTGGTGTGGAGCATCTATCTCCCATGTTGGTAATGACCAGGTCTAGGATATTGGAGCCCCTGGTGGGATAATGGATTAGTTGATCCAGGGCATTGGAATTTATGAATTCCTAGAACCATTGGGAAAAGGTGCTGGTACCCGAGTAGTTTTCCCAGTTAATGGCAGGGTAGTTGAAATCACCCACTGTTAGGGTGTTTGATTGTATCTTAATATTTTCCAGTATGTTTAGAAAGGTGTAGTGAGAATTTTGGGGCATGGTGGGGGATCTGTAGCAAGCTACAATTTGGATTGCAGTCTTACCTAGTGTTAGTTGCACCTGGAGAATTTCAGATGCATTGTGTTGGGCAACTAGCCTGGAGGTGTGAATATCCTTGGTGAATATGGACACTCCTCCACCTTAAGTGTTTCGGTCTTGATTTGGTGGCCGAAAAGTGTGGTAAGAGTTGTAGTCTGGTATTGCAGGGGTGCTCTCTGGAGCCTTGAACCAGGTCTCATTTACTGCACAGATATCGATGTTCTCCATTTTTAGGAGTGCATTTTGAGGTTTAGACTTCTAGCATTGAGTAGCATTACTTTCAGATTTTGCATGCTTGTATCTGTTACGGTGGTGGTTTTGTCCTTTGAACCTTGCCTAAAAAAGGCACTATAGGGGTAACGAGAGCTTTAGCCAGTAACCTGAATCCCAGGGATGACAGGTGCAGACCATCTCTGGCAAAGCATCGTGATTTGTCGATCATGTCGTCTCAGGCATGTTACAGTTCTGCAGAAGAGTCAGACGATTCTTAAGTTGTGCTTTACCTCCTGAATATGTCTCCTGAATGGAAAATCTTATATCATTCCAGATAAAATACACTTACAGATTAACTAGGTGATGATTAGACCTTCTTCAGAAGGCTTTCAAAATAATTTTTAAAACAGTTAACACTATGTGTGTAAATATATTACTATTTTTGTTTTGTAAATGATCAATGTCCAAATAATACCTTGACACTCAAAATTCAAATGTGTAGTTTTACACAGTAGAATTAACGTAGCACCTGCATGTGCATGACACATGACACATGACTACCAGTACAGTCTGGATGTTACAACAATAAGCTGTAAACAAATCAGGTATAACAAGCATATTCCATTCCAGACAACTTGCTTAGCTTAACCTTCCTGATAAGTCACACCAGATAGAGTTAGTAACATCAGCAGATTTCAAAAAAGATGCTAAGCAATGACTTAAAATGGAACCAAGAAAATAAGTGACTAGGGTGTAAACTGCCTTATAGATTTGCTGCATAAAGTGTTTTATATCATGTCTTGTTCTGTTTGATACAGATTTGAGATGATATTACAAAACAATGTTTCAGCAGGTAGTTAGTTCAAAAGGTACCACACCCCTGATGTCACTGGTGACCTGCTAAATACAATACAATCTCATGATGTAAAACAATCAAAGAAGTCACTTTCCTCCTGTAAAGTTAGCTATTTTTAAATAAATTTACCATTACCTTATAATAATGTCAAACAGGCAGCACATTGTTGCCTGCACTTAGCACGGCAGTTTTAATAAACAACTCTTGATCTAAAACAGGAACAAACCTTCATAATAATTTCTCACTGTATTGTGAGCTAGGACTATACGAATGAAGGTCAGGATTCAAAAATGTTACCACCAGCAGTAATCCTTTTTACCACTGGCAGTAACCATTTCTTATTCTTAGACTGCTTTACAGCACTGCTTTTCTAGAAGATAATGAGGCATTTTGGGGTGAGGAATATAATAATGTGTCATGTGTTCTTCCCAGGAGATGCCTGCAGTAAGTGATTTATGAAGCTGAGTGATTCATAGAAGTGCTTGGCTACATAATTCTCTACCAGACAAATGTTCAGATTCATTTAATTCCTTTAATGAGGAAGATCATGACAGAGGTAAGTGCTGGGAAATTTAGCAGACAGGGAGCATTAAGGTGTGTTTGTGAGTATGTCTGTTTGTGACTGGCTGTATTTGTGAGTGTATAGGTATCAGTGATGTTAGATGTATGTGTGTGTGTGAAGTTAGAGGGATTCCATATCTCTCAACTCTCCACAGACTAACGGGTAGTGGTTGTATTCTGGGGGGAGGACAGTAGATGTCTGGGGAAACTTTTTAAATATTACTGAAATTAGTTTAAAAGTTATTAAAACAGCAGGGATTGTCAGTTAAAAGCTGCAAATCAAAATTAAGAAGTATGAAACTCTAGTGTCTGCCATTATTAACTGACCTTAAGGGTCTGGTAGAAGCAACAGGGCAGTGCAAAAGGGAAATTCATGGATATTTGGTGACAGCAGGAGAGTGTGTGTGTGTGTGTGTGTGTGTGTGTGTGTGTGTGTGTGTGTGTGTGTGTGTGTGTGTGTGTGTGTGTGTGTGTGTGTGTGTGTCTTTGTATGGGGAGGGACTGGATGAGAGGGTGGCACCTGTGCTAACATGATGAATTGTCTGCTGTAGTTTTTAATCAAAGAGCAGGAGAAAAAGACCTGATAGCACTTGCAGTAACCACAGAGCAATTCAGAGATGTGCAAATTAGGTCTTTCCTCATTGCAGCTAATGTCTGTGAATTCCTGGTTTCTGCAGTCTCTTTATTCCTTGTAAACATATGTTCTACAATTAATTTTTATCTCAATCTGTATGTTTTTCTTTGTGATTACTCTCTCTGTTATTAAACATGAATGATGTATGTACAAATAACATGCATGTTTCCAGATTTGCACTTTGTTCTGTTTCTTTGGGCTGAACCTGAAGCAGATCTGAATGGATCAGTGTTCCAGCCTAACAAATGTAAGCAAACACAAAGAAAGAAAGAAAGAAAACACAAAGAAAGAAAGAAAGAAAGAAAGAAAGAAAGAAATATACAAATACATTTCCACAGCTTACCAGTTTAACAGCTTCCTGGGCAGGTAACTCAAGTCAGCAGGTTCAGGGCGATTGCTGAAAACTAAACCACAAGGATTCCACAAGAAATAAATAAAGAATGAATACTGTACACCAGTGTTTATACTTCACATTTGAATCACATCACTACATTATTAAGTGCTATCAAAATAGTCTGTATTTCTAATGAGTCTCTTCACTTCATAATTTCTTTCCCTTCTAAGTCTTGCATAAATGGCACATGGACAGAAACCCTCAATGTCCACCAAAAAACAGAGAAGTAACTGATAGAGATGACATTCTGATACAAAAGACATCACAACAGATGGAGCATTTTCTACAAAAACTGAGCATTTAGCATATGTGGTTGTTACTTCCCTTGCCAGCACCGAGTGAAAGATAAATACCCTTGATATGACATATATTTTCCAAGTTACAATGGGGGATCACTAAATCAGACTGTCAGGGCCCCATATAGGTAGACTGCATACAGTATTTTCACCAGTGGATAGTACTACTTTGGCTATTATTATTATGATTATTATGATTATCTTTTTTTGTAGCACCATCTGATAAACATACCACATAGTTAGGAGGTCATATTAAAAATACCTGTGGAGCAGTTAGATTCTCTTTATTCCATGAAAAAATGTTTAATAAACCCACAGATTGAATAGGTTTAAAGGTCTTATAACATATTCACTAGTAGTGTCACAATAGACAAATTTTGTGAAGATGAGAAGATCTGTGGAGATGTTTTGCCAAAGTCTAATAACATACTCCTTAACATAAAAATGTATGTAGTAAAAAACATATTCCTTAGATCATCACAGGCTACATTTTGAAAGATGGTCATGGAGTTGAGAAATGGCTATAGACTCTAGAATTATAGAAAATGAGGAACAAAGTTTGATAGACTGAGAGAGGAAAGGACACACCAAGAAAAGAAAGAGAGATGGCAATTGCTACTGACATCAGAAGAGTTATCTTTGGGGAGACCCATGATAAGGCCCTGTTTTTACAGATCTTAGAAGGTTTCTAAAGTGAGAAATATGTTAATTATGTAGGCCGTAAGGGCAAAGATAAAAGGCCCACTGGACTGCTATGTGCTAACAGCTTCACTGAAACATTATTAGTATATCTGTATGTGCAATACACGTGAAATGGGGAGTTTGGTTGATGCAGAAGGAGGTGGTGGGAAGGTAGACTGATGAACAGATTAATAAGAGGCAGAGACAACCTGGGGATTATTTCTACTGCAAAATCTCTCGTGCTTAAATCATATTGAGAGGCTAAGACAATAACTTTAAAGTATATTAGGCATAGGTGGTGTTTCTTCTGATCATACTAATAGGCTGAGACCATAAGATTACAATGTGTTATACATGGGTGTTTATTCTAAAAAAAGCACAAATGCTTATCACACTAGGAGGATGAGACCATAGGATTAAAGTATGTTATACATGGATAGTGATGTTCACAGGGGTCATTTGCATACATCCCATGTGCCTCTGTTACAGGGGGTTTGGGAGGTCACTCATTGGAAGTTCTAGCTTGGCTGGAGTTTTCATTTAGTTTTTTCTGATTGTTTTTTCAGTGTGACCTTCTAACTTTTTGTTTTAATTTGTTATTTGGGATGTTTTGCAGTCACCCTAATGAAAATGGACATCAGCTGGGTATAACAACCCTGTGTTTCTTATGCTTAGTCAAACAGTCTGCTTATGCTATGCTGAAGAGTCATAAGGCCGAAATATGCATATCTATAGCTAGTGGTGTTTGTCTTTATTAGCCTGAAATTATCCATTAAAATGACTTCAAATGTAAAAGTCATGGCCAATCAGAATTGCCATATATCTGAAACACCTGATGTTCATAGGGGTCATTTGCATACATCCCATGTGCCTCTGTTACAGGAGGTTTGGGAAGTCACTCGTTGGAAGCTCTAGCTTGGGTGGATTTTTCATATATTTTTTTCTGATTGGGTTTTCAGTGTGACCTTCAAATTCTTTGTTCTTCTGCAGAGACATGAGAGCTTATCATACTAGGAGACTAACACCACAGGATTAAAGTATGCAGCACATGGGTGCTGTTTCTTCAGCAGAAACACAAGTGCTTATCATACTAGGAGGCTGATGCAAGAAGTTTAAAGCATATTTGACATGGTGTTATTTTCTTCAAAGAAATACAAGTATTTATTTCATACTAAACTGAGTACTGTGTTCAGAGCAGAGTCATTGTGAAATGGAACACTAGGCAGGGTGATGGACTGCCCCCCTCCTTTTGTCAAACCAGTATCCCATTACATGGATGTCGCTCCTCGATTATCTTAAAGCAATGTTCAAACCTGCCAGCGTCATTTTTTTACTTCTACAATGATCACATATATTTGCATTTAAAATTGTAATTTCAAAGTTTGCAGCAAAACACTGACAGACATTTGAAAAACAAAAAGAAAACTTTCACACTGAAAACATACTTAGCATAAGCAACAGTGATCTTCCCTTAAAATTCACTTTCATTGAAAATGCAACTGGCAATCCATTAAACTACAAGACATGCTGAGACCCATAGTCAAAGAGCGTATAGTTAATCACTAATTAGCATCTATCTGAAGAGTGAAGGAAATTCAGAAGACAAATGCACAGTGTGTTTGCTAACAGCTTTGCCATATTCATCCGAACTAGGTACCAGACAGTGTTGTAGCTGAACACAATGCATTTCTCATCTGTGTGCCTTGGAAAAGCAATGTTAATTAAAAATGTATTCATAGTTAAAATATTAACATTAAACTCAGAATTCATGCTGTCCTGTTTATTCACAGCCATATAATAAACACACTGTCAAAAGTGAAGGATCAAGGAAACCAAGGATCACAACATCTCATTTGACGATTATCCAAATTACTACAACCAAGTCCTTCCTTTACACTATAACTACTGTTGGTTGCAGGAACCAAGTGTTTGCAGCCACACACGCAAACCATCAAATTACAGCCATTTGAAAGACTGCACACCTCAAATAACTGCTTGAGAACAAGTGAATGAGTACATTCATAAATAATGGTCCAGAAACCCTTTACAAACCCACTCTGTCCTCTCAACTTCTTAGCTCAAATCAGAGACAAAGACCTAAAGATCAGGAAAAGATTTTAAATGTTTCTTTCTTATATACCTAGAAAACTGATAGAATAAAAAAATGTTGCATTAGCAAACATTTTTGAAGGATACAAAGTTTCGAGCTCATGTCTGTCATTATTTAATTCCAATAGTTGACAACAGTTTGCCAGAATTTCACACATTTTACATGGAATGGGCAAAAATACCTCTGAATTTTCTTACACAGCAATTCTGGGCCAATAATAATTTATAGGTGGTAACATGGTGACAAAGACTACATTTTAAATACCATTTCCTTTTAACTATTTGCTAACAAGGAAAAAACTAAATGAAAACTACAACATATCCCTTTGCAGGTATAACCAAGGAGCACTGTCTAAATAACTTACTCAAAGGCACACAGTAGGCAAACAGATGTGAAAGGATTCAAACCCTGTATTTTTGATTACAGCAAAAAGCTTGATAATAGGTCAGGGCCTCAAGTGCCAGGCAACTCTAACTTAAAATACATGACTAGAATTATTAACTTACTGTCATCCTCAGTTATTTATCAGAAACTGAAGATGTTAAGGAAGCTCTGGAAATTAGTGCAGTGGATTAAGGCTATAAACTCTTAATGAGCTGTTTACTGTAGTTAGTTGTACAGGGTTTGATTCCTTCTAGCTCCATTTGTCTACTGTGTGACTTTGAGTAAGTCATTTAGCCAGACATTGAACCTGAGACTTTGAAAATAAAATACTTATTTTCTGAGTAAGATTAACTATAACACTATAATTACTGGCATTACTAACTTATTGTAACCTCAGTGATTTACATCATTTTCTGATTTTGGAGGGCAGTTTGTGTAACCATCTTTGCAGGGCAGTCTCTAAATTCAAACTGCAAGGGCAGTCTGTGTAATTATCCTTGGATGGTAGGCACCCTATGTAATCATTTTTGAAGGGGTGGCTGTGTAGTCTGTAGATCCATGGACACACACACACACACACACACACACACACACACACACACACACACACACACACACACACACACACACACACACACACCCCTGTATGTGAAACTTTTCTCCCATGTTCTGAACATCACATTCCCCTCACATTGCACTGCTAAAATCAATCTTCCATGCACATCTCACACTACAAATTAAATCAAATCAGAGAGCTAATCATCCCTCTCTCTGCACATCTTACACTGCTAAAAATCAAATCACACAGCTAATTTCCTGTGCTGTGGCTGTGAAGGTCCAACTGATCTCCTCCCATTATAAAACAAATCCCGCATGTAGCAGATTTGCATCCAGACTGATGAAAATTGAGTAATACTTCTGGCTGATGAAAGTGAAATAAATCTCCTGGGCTTGTGCTGATGTTGGAAGATAGTGGAACTTTTTTTTTTTTTTTAATTCTTAAGGCCAGGCCCTCCAGCCTGCAAAGGGCCCTTGGCTGTTGCCTAAGTTACCTTGTGCTGGATACAGGCCTGACTGTGTTTTGAAAAATTATTCTTTTTTCCAGATTCATCAAAGATCGATAAATGTCAAACATTTGAATTTTTTGTAGAAAAAAATACAATCACTAGTAGTTTTAGAGTAATAGAAGCCTTGAAGATGATTAATTTAAGTAATAAATTGTGTGGAGGTGAGGGGGTCTTGTCTCCCACATGAATCACCAACTATGGAAAATGTCACAAGTCAGCTACACTAGCAAAGTGGGATAAAACCCTGACTATGGAGTAGATAACATGGGATTGATCTGTGGCTCAAACATCTGCAGTAGCTGGTATGGGGGAAGAGAAAGAAATGACAGCATATAGTCTGCTTATCTGTCTTGCAGAGAAGATGGAAATGATATGCTGAGGGAGAGTCGAGCTGTGAACAGCAGCTGGGCTAGGTGAAACAGGCAAGACCTGGACAATGGCTGGGTGAAACAGGCAGGACCTGGGCACTGTTGCTGTGTTGAGAGTGCATGCCTAAGAACCATGTCTCATGGTTTACATTATCCTAGCTGTAATCTTCTGCCACTTTTTAAACAATTTTCAGATATTATACCTAACTGTGTTGCAACTAGTTTTGTTGAACTATTGGCTATGTATTGTGATATTATTACATCACCACATTTATCCATGTTTGGTCAGTTGCTTAACCTAATCATCCACAATGCAAGATGTGACAAAAGTAGTGGCATCTATACATGCATTTATTTTGCACTTGTATGTTTTTTTGCTCAGGTCCTCCTCTGATCTTTAAGCTAACACTCTAGTCACCTTATTGAGCCATTCATTCCCTCCGGGCAAGAGTCTCATGGTTCATTTTTAATTTGTAGGTAAGGATGAATGGACCAGGAGTGGTCCAGTCATTCAGGATGAGTATGTAGGGTTCCTCATTAAGACCGTACCTTTTCACTCACACAGTATGGATGGTCAGACCTCCACATGATGTGATCAATAGGCTTGACCCTCCTTGAAAACTGGGATCAACAGGCCCAATCCCTCCTTGTAAACTGGTAATCTCTTGTAGGCCAGGTCTTCACTGAGGATTCTGCCATAAAGAGTAGGCCCCAATGTATGCCACTCCCCCAATCCTGAAGATAAGTTAGCATTATTCCTCTTCTCCCCCACACCATCTTCATAAAGTACCTGAAATGCTAATCAAAGTTGTGTCCCCTGAGTCATACTCAGGGGAGATGGCATTCTGCACTTGTTTCGTAGTGTTTAACTGCATTTGGCCAGGGTCATGGCTGAAAAGAATCCTTGGGCCAAAGCATTTATATTATGAAATGTTAGAAAATAAACAAAATGTCCTTTATACTTCAAATGACTATGTGAAGTGTTACACCATCCTCTATAAATATTAATTCTGTGAGTATATGTTCAGTCATCTGATCAGTTTAAAGTATACTGACTGACATTCTTTCTTATGAATGATCATAACATACATTCAAAGTATATGCAGCATCTAATAATTTCAGTACTGGATTGTAAGAACTAACCTTCATTTTCTATCCCATCTTGACTGATTATCCAACTCTATAACCTTTATCTTCATAAGCACAATATGTTTTGGCGGGTTTATATTAGAAGAACAAAACGACGAAAGAGTGAATGCTCTTTTGTTGACATGTAAAACCTGAACTCTGAAAACAGCAAAGTTATGGAACAGCGATTTTTTTCCCAGGGAAAAAAATCGCTGTTCCAAAAAAAAAAATTCTAAAGACAAAATAAAGTGGGGGGCTTCGCCCCCCCCCCCACTTAAATATACCAACTCTGAGATCGCACCACAGTGGAGAAAACAGCAAAGTCACGAGAATGGTCTAGTGATTGTTTTCGCTGGGGAAAGAAAATCACTGTTCCATAACTTTGCTGTTTTCAGACTTCGGGTTTTACGTGTTGACAAAAGAGCATTCACTCTTGAGTCACTTTGCTCTTCTAATATAGACCCGTTTTGGCAAGGTTGTACTGATATATATGCTAAAATAACCATTAAACTCTGAGAAGAATAGTAAAAATGAAAGAAAACACTTGTAATATATTTATATATATATATATATATATATATATATATATATATATATATATAAATAATACTTTATTAGCATATTAGCAAAACCTTCTATGTTATTCTTAATTCTTACCCAGCTGGACCAACCCGGTTAACAAATGCAAAAAAATCTATACTGACAAGTATATGTGTGTATGTGTCTGTGTCTATATACAAACACACACACACACATATATATATATATATATATATAAGTGTGTGTGTGTGTGTGTGTGCATCTATATAGCTGTATGTGTGTGTAGAGATATACATTTGTGTCAACAAGAAGGGGGAGGTGGTGTCACCTTAAGAGTAATCTAGATAAGAAAGAAAAATGTAGCTTTTTTTTTAGGGGGGAGCAATAATTTTTTTTTTCTGAATATATATGTGTGTCAAAGACCAACTATATACTAACAACTATATCCTAACTACGACATTTATTTTCTTTATATTATAGTTTTCTGCCTACAGAATGCTTGCAATACTTCCAGGTATTAAAACAGCAGGCACTAGCAGGTTTTACCTCTGTGGCATTGCTGTCCTTGTCAGCTTCATCACTGCATGTCATTGCAGTGTCAGTGGTGTTGCAGGTAGTGCACTCACCTTTGGTGCTGGAAGACCAGAAGGCTGTGGGTTCTAATTCCACTCCAGGTGATGAGATTGCTGACAGTGCAGTGCAGCATTAGGGGGTACTGCACTCTTGAGTGTGTTGTTATTCAGATGGGATGTTAAACTGAGATCCCATCTGCTTGAACTGTTAATAATACTGATGGGTGTAAAAGATCCCCTATTGAAAAGAGTAGGGTAAGTTCCCTGATGTCCTGCCCAAATTTTACCAAGTGGTATAAACACTACCTTGGGTCTACTGTGACAAAAGATTGTAACCATAGTGGGACTAACCGGATAGTGAGGGAGAAAAACTGAAAATGAAAAAGGATTAATAAAACAGAAAAGAAACATCATTACAGTATTAAGTAGACAAATGAAAACAATATCAATAAATGACTTTTCTGCAAATGAAAAGAACAAGTAATGAAAAGGAAGAACTTACTCATATCGAATAAAGTTTAATAAAATGAAAAAAAAGGAATTACAACATTAACAGAATGGATAGATATCATATGCTACTAAGTTTGGAATAAGAAAGGAAAGAAACTGATGGTCCCTTGGCCAGAAGCAATATTATAGGGCAGCAGTTTAGGTTAAATTATATTTGCCAGACAGCAGGAAAATAAATGATTAGCCTCCCTAAACATCTCTTTAACTGCATTTGTTATTCCACCTTCTCCCCACATCACTCTCTTTTTCTCTAACTCTTTCTCTACCTGTTAATGCTAATTTGAATGCCTCTGTAGATTAACTCTCTGCCACACATTCCATTACTCTATTCCCTACTTTCATAATCCACTCCACGAAGTACTTTCATAAATCCAGGAAGTTCTTGGACTCTACAATTTAGTGACTGTTTCCCTTCCTCTCCTTTTTTTGTATTGCTGTTTAAGGTGATCTATAAAGTCAGAATAACATGCTCTGTTACACAAGTATTGTGTTTTTTCTGAAAACAGATGCAGCTCCTCTATTGATTATGTCCTTTTCTTCCATCCCACTCACCATTTGAGTCATTTTTTTTCTGGACTCTTTCCTGATGTCCATTTGTTGTATGGTCTTTAGAACTGCACAACTTTGTCAAGGTGTACCTAGGATTCAGCAAAGCAAAAACAGTCCATTTTTCCTTGAGAGTATTATTCCTGTGAGGCTACATCCCAGCATTTTGTTTACTGCTCCCAGTGCCCTCTCATTATATCCTTGAAGGTCTAGCCTAAGTGTGATCAACACTCTATATTCTCTTCTAATGCTATTACCATCTGTTCTGTCTCCTTGAGCTGATATCTTACATCAAGATTGTTGTGGGTTAAGTACACATCTTTGAATTTATCTTCAATGACCTCAACAGCTAACATTTTGCCCAAAAGTCTGTCTTTCCATATCATTGCTTAGGCTTTTCCCCACCTTCCACTGTTGCACTTCTCTTGGTGCAAACAGCTAAAATGATCCATCTTTTCTTTTTTTCTTTAAATATGTCAGAAATAAAGATACTAAATAGGTCTGACCCCTTTAGAACATTATAGGCTTGTCCTGTATTTCTTACGTCATCCCTGTCAATGTACCCCTTTGTATCCTGCCTTCCGCTGTGCAGCAAATCATACTTCAGCCTTGGCCGTCCTCCAATCCCTGCAATTTCTGAGCAATTGCCTCTGCAGGCCGAAGTCAAAGGCCTTGGTAAAGTCCAGATTGACTTGTGATGCCATTTCAAGTTCTTCTGTAAGTTAAATATAAAAACACAATTTTATTTGAATGAAGTCTCTTTCTAGCTATGAAAATAAATCACAAATATTTTTAATTGCATATGTCGTCCAATGCACATATGTCATGCGTTACTACCATTACTATGGCTTCTTTACAATAGAGCACCAAGTATACAAAATGTATGTAAAAATATTTCTGTTGTCACTTTGTCTTATTTGTGTGTCAGTAAAATTTCTGTAAAGCTTTTTTTCCCCCTGGCCTCCATTGAAAATGGAATTTTGCCCAGTCAGACTTTTCTGGTCAATAAAACAAACAAACTAAATAAACAACAGAAACAAAAATATGGGTTTGCCTAAGGGAATGCAACAAATGATTCTTCAGCCCACCATTCATTGTAAATTACATAGTAAAAATGGTGAACCGAAAAACCAAAAAAAAAAGTGTACACACACCCCGAAATTATATATACCAACTCCATGGTCACACCACAGTGAAGAAAATGGGGAAAAATGAAAAGTGCACTTCCAGCTTGCACAAAACACACTATAGTGAAACGAACTGCAATATTAAATCCCTGCACTAAAGCTGCTCAGCAAAAGTAAAAGCACAAACATGTAGGTAAGCCCAAAAGGATGTGCTATTCTTATTCTTTATTGAAATGTCACAATAAACATAAACAAATGTTAAGAAAGCAAAGTATAAAGAAAAATGGTCAAATACAAAGAAACTTTGCAGACTGCAAAACTGCAAAAGATTTGCTGCTGTGCAGTTTACTCCTGAACTATGCAGGTGGGGTTCGTTTAGGGTTGTTCTACGTATACAAATAGCATATACTTGACTAGACTGATTTAGAATTCACTTCGACTAACGGATGACATGGCATGTATTGCTAGAACTGCAGAGATGCATTCCGGTAATTACTGACAAGCACCATGTTAGTCGGTAGATACATTTAATAAACTGGTGCACAGATACTGGCATTGAGTGAGATGGGCACCAATGAATACAGTTATTCAGATGTATGAATGTTACACAGAGAGAGAGAATGAAAAAGGTTTTCATCTCGTATCATTCTGTTACTTGCTAAAAGGAAATCACAAAAATCTTTTTTTAGAGTAACAGCCTCAGAAAGAAATGTTTTTGAGTTTGTACCTGTGGGTAAAAGTTTAAATGGAATATAAACAATTCATTTTACTGTTAGATTTTGCTGTGTCTGTGTTTATTATCTCTTCATGATCCACAGAACAAGGATTTTTGCCTAGTTGTTGAACATGTAGGAAATATAACTGAATTAAAATGTTGCACCTGCATATGGGCTTTATCCCCTTACATGCCCTGATATGGGAGCTATAGATAATAGGTTGTATACAGTTATTCTGTGTAGAACTCCATCTACTACACTGGAGTAGTATATAGGCATTTGCACTTGTAGTTCTACACTTTCAAGCACTGTAACTGAGGTCCTTGTAACAGCACCCATGACATAAAAAACAGAGAGAAATTCCTAAACAAAGATTTGCAACTTTTTATTCAAACATAACATTGTGTGCACTGAGAAACTTGAACAGCATAGATACACCACTGATGGGGAAAGAAGACATTTGCTGTTTAAGGTATGGTTATCCCTTTTTTATCCTTCAGTATTGCCACCTTTGCATTTATTGCCTTGTGTCTTATCAGTTCATACACTGCTGGGTGACATTCCTGATTCCAGCTGTCACCTACTGTAATACCATAAAGATGTTATATTTGGTTTATGCCTTATTGGCATGCATGCTTTGTCACTGGCCCAGAACCTAGATAATCGGATGGCTTTCTGCAAATTTTTCACCCTGGGATGACATGTTGTGTCATCCTGAAAATGGGAGGTACACCTTGAGAGCAGATATTGTCAAGGCACAAATGGTCTCTTGATTTGTCTTGAAACTCCTATGATTCTATAGTCATATGACAGTTCTACAGATTAAAATGAGTTGCGTTTATAATCTGTTATTTTTATTTTTATGAAGACTTTTAAAGTGGCTGCAGGGTTGTATGACAATCGAGTCAAAGATGGTTTCTGCCACTGCAGTGTAACAGATGGAGTACTGTGCTAAATAACTGTGTACAGCCTGTTGTCTACCTTCATGATATTTTCACTGCCTGTTTAATTGGTTAGTATTTCATGATGAAATTTCAAAGCACTTATCTTTCAAATACCAGCTAGTCAGTGTCAGGAGCTGCATGGAAGCCTAGTCACATGGTACAAACAACTCCTGAGCTAACCCTTCAGTTTTCCAGATGCATTACAATAGGCAGAAAGAGTAGCAAACCGTTTTGTTAATGAAATAAGCTAGCTGGACAGCTTGCTATAAATTGGATAGATACAGATATCCAGCGTATCCAACGTTGTCTTTAGGCAGAAGCACCTGTGGAAAAAATAGATTGTGGAGTCTAGTATGTTAGAATACTATTTGTACAGCTTACTTCACAATAATAAAGGCACTTAAACAAAAATTATAATTACAATAATTAGGTTAAACCTAATAAGTTAAAAAAACATGATTAGTGCACAAAAAAGAAAAAAAAAAAAAAACAACATAACATATTTCTGAATGGCACTGTCTGTAGAGCTGTGATTTCAGGGGAGAAAATTTTAGATAGCACACTAGAAGGGTGCCAGTCCAAAGCAGAAGCAGTTTTAGTATGACTAATGTCAGATCACAGGCAAATTAGATTTCATATCAGCATACAGTGGTAACAGATGTTGCTGACTGAGGCAAGGACGGTAACTGTTTGCATCTGCTATGGGTCAGAAATGCATTTTTAAGAATTGAGAAAGCTGAGTAATGCTTTATGGACCTCTTGTAGTACTGAACTCAGTTTCTAGGAAATGACTAGCCTGGTACTCAGTTTTCTGTTTGCCTTGGTTGACAGATTTAAGTGATCTGTTGAGTTGCTGCCTGGGTACTTTTCCATTATACCCCTACCATGTCTTGCACCACTGGTCCTGCTGTCTTTTCTTATTATGCAGTGTTTTATGCAGGACTAAGAAATGGTTATTGTTAAAGTAATGAGTCTACCAAACAATATGACAGAACCAGCAGTTTTAACTGCTAGTGCAGCCGATTTTGTTTGGTGTATATATTTTTGCAGCCACGGATATAGGCCACAACCTTCTAGCTCCAAAATATGGAGCACTAATTACCTCGCCTTATGTGGAATACATACAAAAAGTAACTAACAGGTAAAAAGCTGACAGGAGGGTTAAAATATTTTACTTTGTGAATAGTGAATCGTATTAATATTGTATGTATATGGGTTAAAATAATTCTTGAAACTGTATATGATGGGCCGTTTCATTGTGGGACTGCCAAGACCGTTAACTTTATAAGACTTACAAATGAGAAGCGGTCCTTAAAATGAGGTACACTAGAGGTGAAAGTATTTTGGTCACTATGTTACATCTTTTCAGCGGGCACATGCCTTATACATTTTCTGACAGTCTATAATTCCTGAATTATAGGCATTAAGTGTAATTTACCCTTTCTGGAAAAGTCTCCATTTTGGGGGGGGGGGGGGTTAAGACAGACAAAAATCTTCAGTGAAAATCAGGTGTATATGACAGGCAAAATGTTACCGTAAAATAAACTTTATGAATATTTAAATGACGTGCCAACAGGAAAACTCAAGAAAAGAAAAAGGCAGCAGCACCAGCGGTGCAAAGACGTGGTAGGGTATAACGGAAAAGTACTGCTGCCTGTTAAGTAGGTACTTCAGGTGAGGACACTGATTTTTATGAGTCAGACTATGGCTGAATTGCATTTGGGTCAGGAGAATTTTGTTGCTTATTTATAGCTATCCTAGCTTATCCCAAATGGTGCTATGTAGAATGTAAACACTGGCAGTAAAAATGTGTTTTTGTTGTCTGTCTTTGACAGTTTTCATCAGTTACCACAATCAGGCCACACTGATGTAAGACTACAAAGTTAGTGGTGTTTTCCTTAATACAGTGTTTTTACCACTGTCTTTGCCAAGCACCTATACACAAAAAAGAACACTAACATCACCTACCTGTAAGCCCTACCACTTCAGATATTCTAGCTACACTGTGTATTACTGCCTAAATGCAGCTTGCAAGCAAGTGCAACCCTAAAAGGTGGAAATGCATTAGAACGCAATCATACCCATTCTGTACATCAATATTCTAGAAGGCTACATGCAGATCCTTCTGAGCTGTGGGCATCTTTGAAATGCTTAGACCTCTGTTCTCCATTCCCTTCTACATGAGGTTTCCATAACTAGGTTGCCGTTATCACAGGAATAAAGTTGCATTTGTTCTGGTAGTCATGTGTACCTGTCGTATCAGGAAATAAAATCACAGTATATTTAAACAGGCCATCTGTGATGCAGCACTGCTTAATATCACAAAACATTAGAATAACAAATACACAAGCTATACTTAGAGCACGTCTAGAATATGAAAATCTGTTTCTGACCAGAGTATGCACATCGAGTGAAACAAAAAGATCTCAGGCATTTATACTTAAACATTCAAGCTATACATATGGAAACCATTCCTTTATAACACATCCCAGGACTGTGTAATAATTCTATTTATTTTTTTGGTGTTTGAATTTCTATGGTTAAATTAAAACTGGACAGCAGAGAATAATGCAGTGCAGGAACAATTTCAGAATCATATAGAACAGCTATGAAAACTGAATAAATATTTTGTTTAAAATGCACTCTCCTTTTAATTTGTTTTAGTTTAGTTTTTAAATTAATTATCGCATGTTTGCGTTTGCCTTCTGCATGCATTTTCAGATATAGACATTTACTTACTGTTTTGCTCGGTAACTAAAACTGTTTCTTCTTCAGCTACAGACTGTTCTGACTGCTGACTGTCAATCAGCCATCCGATTGTCAGTTTACATGTCTGGAAATACTGCTATGGACAACACCTGGTCAGCCTTTCTTATATGGGGAGGTAAGTACTTTGTTTTTCAAAATAAATGGATAGGACTATTTCAATGTAAAAAAATTATATTCTAAACCAAGAATGAAGACAAGGGTAAATCCAGTTGTGGTACAAAAACACCAACAGCAGAAATCACAAACCATGATCAGGAACTATGGAAAACTTGAAAAAGCACTTGTTATAAGTGCAAAAGTGCTCGTTCTGAATAAACATGTTTAATTCTTCTTATCCATGGCTCCTGTTCATGGTTTTTGATTTTTACTAATGTAGAGAAATTACATAAAGATCACTTGTGCTGCAGACAAATTATCTGTGCTGAAATGTAACAAGCTTCTTAATGTTACAACATAGCTTCTTCTTGTTATACAGAAAACAGCTTTCCTTGTGCATCTGCTATTGAAGATTAGCATTAATATTACGTTCCACTGCTTTTTTCCTTTTCTTTTTTGTCTTCATCTTCCCCTCATCAGTTTTAGTGCTGGCAGCCATGAATTATGTGTCTACAAATGGGATTGCCTTATTCTCATTTATTGTATCCACATAATTTGGCTACTTTATTGCAAAGAGATAAAATGTGCAAAGAAGCAGAGAAAGGTTTGGAGCATCTATTTTACTAGCAGACCAGCCAATACAATGAACCACGTTTACGACTCTACAGCATACAGCATATCTAGTCTTACTGTAGAGAGCATGGGTTGTAATTTATAATTCCTAAGTTTGTGTTCTGTACCTACAGTGTTACATAGCCTGCTACCTCACCTATCCTGCATCACAGCTGCTATTTACTGATAAAAGACAATGTAGCTGTTATATCCATATGTCTTTTTTTTTAATTTCTCCAAATCTTTTGGGTTTCTATTACCATGATGGGAATGGACCTCATTCCAAAGTCAAAGTATGATGATATGAAATTAGTATTGTTTCAATCTTTGATGTCAGCCAGCACCCGCAGTGTGCCCAGTAATGATTCCTCCTGTAATTCGTACACAGTTACATGTATTGGTAACATATCTAAGTACAACTGTAAATTCTTTTTTTATAAGACCCGTTGCTCCTAATACTACTACTGGAACTGTCTGGGTATCTTTTTTCCACATTGGTTTGGTAGTGGTGGGATATCCACATCACATATTAATTAGTTGGCAAATACTAATTGACTTGTAGTGGTGTGGGTTGAGTGAATCCTGTAGATTATGTACAGTGATCTCTGAAGGTGTTTTGCACTCTAAATCAGCCATGCAGTGTACACTCAGAGTTCAGATCACAATTGTTTTATTTCTTTTGTTAGCTTAGTTAGTCAAGGTGAGCAGGCAGTATGTCAGCAGAAGAGTATGGAAAGCTGACAAGGAGCCAGCTGGTGGAGATGTGCCAGGCTAGGAGACTGGTGCAGGGAAACCTGACTAAGGCAGACCTGATTGCAGCCTTGGTTACAACTGCATCAGAAAACAGAATCCAGGAGGACAATCAGACTGGCAGTGGAGATACAATATCCTCAGAGAATGGACAACTTAACCTTTCTGTGAAGGACAATCAGACTGGCAGTGGAGATACATGATCTTCGGAGAATGGACAGCTCAACCTTTCTGCAGTGGACTTAAAAATCTAGCTGGAGCTAAAGAGACTTGAGTTGGAGGCCAGGCATGTGGAATTAGAAACAAATGAGAGACTGCGACGTTTGCAGGCTGAGGAGAATGAAAAACTTACGTCTGCAAGCTGAGGAACAAGAGAGGTAGGGGCAGCATGAGCAGGAGATACTGACCCTTCACCAGAGTCATGGAGGTAATGGAGAAGGGAGTAACTGGACCCCAGAAGCACAAAAGGTCAGTAAATTTCTTCCACAATTTAAAGAGAGGGATAATTTTGATAGTTTCATTCATATGTTTGAGAGGGTATGCAAATAGTATAGTGTTGACCAAAGGCTCTGTGTACGGTTCCTGACCCTCTTACTCCATGGTAAAGCTGTAAATGTTTTGTCAAAAATGTCTGACGTTGCATGTTTTAATTATACTGCTGTTAAAAATCACTTGTTAGAATTGTTTACGCTAACAGCTGAAATGTATAGGAAAAAGTTTTGTGAGCATAGACACAAGGCAGATGAAAGTGTGTGTGAATATGTTGCTGAACTGAGCACTTATTTCCATAGGTGGGTGAGTGGATGTCAGGTCATGACTTTTGAAGGGCTGGCAGACCTTTTGGCGAGGGAACAAGCCCTTAGCACTTTGCTTGAGGACATGAGGATCTGGTTAGCTGATAGACAATGTGCTACTTCAGATGAGTTGGGGAAGAAGGGAGATCTATATCTGGCAAGCAGGGCAGCCCTGCACAGGAAAGGGACCCCCAGTACTGCTCATGGGTCTAAAGGAACCCATGGTGGGCAGCACAGACTGCCCCAACAAAATCTGTCAGTAGCAGGGGAAGCCACTAGTCCAGGTACACATCGAGGAGCTAGGGTTAAATGTTCTGAATGCAACCAGTGGGGCCATGTAGCATATAGGTGTCCATGGAGGCAAGGTGGGGAACAAAACGTGAGGGAGCCAGTAAGTGCGAAAGACAAAATGCCAATAAGTAGGTTGTCTTGGGACAACAAGGGTACCAAACTACCACCAAAGGTTATATCCTATTGTAGTGAATGGCAAAGAGGCCATTGCCAAGAGATAGACAGCCTCTGATGTCACCATTGTAAAGCCTGCAATGGTTACAGAGGAGCACTACTTGCCTGGGCAGTCTACTCCAGTCAGGGCTTTAGGAGGGATCCCATTCCAAATACCTTTGTCTAGGGTTCACCTTGACTGGGAGGGTGGAAAAGGAAGCAGCCAGCAAGTAGGTGTGTTTGAGGATATACCTGCAGATGTCCTGATAGGGAATGATTTTGATAGTGTAGTACCCTGTCCTTGTGCAGTTACATGCAGTCAGGCTTGGAGACAAGCAGGCAAGTCTGGTAGCCTGAGGGAGACTCAGACAGACTGCATACTTGCTGCCAGGGCTGGTGAGGTGGTTACTTCAGGGAGGGAGCTACCCTGTAGCATTGAGCCTAAAAGTAAGCCACAGCTGCTTGGTGGTACTAATGGTCTGTTGGACAGAGTAACTGCAAAGGTAGAGGTGAGTAGTAGTACCCAGGCTGACAGTGAGGCACCACTGTCAGAGGATGCCAGACTTCCTGTGGAAGGGGAGCTGGGAAGGGTTACAAGGAGAGAGTTGAGGAAGGCTCGGCTCTCAGACCCTACATTGCAAGGCCTAAGGCAGGTAGCTAGGGAGGCACCTGATTCTCAAGGAAAGGGGGAATCTGTATACTGGGACAAAGGGTTACTATACAGAGAGTGGACCTCTGAGGGAGAGCTAGAAGGTGAGAGAGTACAGCAGTTGATAGTGCCTAGAGCCTACCAGCTGGCACTTCTAGCCACAGCCCATGGTATTCCCTTTGCAGGTCATATGGGCATAAAACATACAAAGAGGCATACTATGCAGAACTTATATTGGCCTGGAATTTCCAGAGATGTAACAGGGTACTGCAGGACCTGTGAGCAGTGCCAAAAGGTAGGCAAGGCAGGAGACAAGGTGAGAGCTCCTTTGATGCTTTGCCTATGATTAAGGAGCCATTTCAGAGGGTAGCTATGGATATTGTGGATCTTCTGAGTACCCCAAGTTCCACAGGGAAAAAGTATATCTAGTGGTAGTGGATTATGCTACACGATACACTGAGGCAGTGGCTTTGTCGTCCATTGAGGCAGAGAAGGTGGCAAATGCTTTGTTAGAAATTTTCAGCAGTGTAGGTTTCCCAAAAGAAATACTGACTGACAGAGATGCCAGTTTCATGTCAGACCTGCTGGCTTGTCTGTGGAAGTCCTGTGGGGTGAAGCACATGAAGACCACCCCCTACCATCCCCAGACTAATTGTCTTGTTGAGAGGTTAAACTCTACAATCAAGTCTATGCTACAGGCATTTGCAGATAAGTTTAAGAGGGAGTGGGACAAATATTTTCCCCATCTGTTGTTTACTTACAGAGAGGTTCCCCAGGAATCCACAGGTTTTTCACCCTTTGAGTTGCTGTATGGGCATAGGGTGAGGGGACCTCTAGATTTAATTTGAGATGAGTGGGAAGGTGAGTGCAAGTCTCACAAGGAGTCTGTTGTGACATACATCCTAAACCTCAGGACAAGGTTCAGGGAACTCATGGGCTTGGCCCAGGAGAACTTGGCAGAAGCCCAACAACAGAAAAAGGTGTGGTATGACAGGAATGCTCGAGCTAGAGAGTATGCTGTTGGGCAGCAGGTAATGGTTCTCATTCCTGTCAGACACAACAAGCTGCAAGCAGCTTGGGAGGGAACCTACAAGGTGGTAAGAAAGGTAAGTGATGTTAATTACATGGTGGAGCTGCTAGGCAGAAGGCAGGGGCACAAATTGTACCAAGTTAATATGCTGAAACCTTGCCATGATAGGGAGGCCCTTGTGTAGAGCATTTGCAGTGGATTGCAGGAGGAATCTGAGGGAGATCTGGGGATTGATCTCCTCAGTGAGGCTTGGGCTGACACCTCAGTGGAAGGGGTAGCCATGTCCCAGCAGCTATCTCCTACCCATGTTTGAGAAATCCAAGCAGTGTTGCAGGAATTTGGAGACACGTTCACTGGGAAACCAGGGTGCATGCACCTGGGGCAGCACCAGGTGGATACAGGACCCAAAAGGCCTATTAGGCAGGCCCCTTATAGAGTGCTGAGAGAGTCAAACAGACTCTGAGGGAGGAGGTACAGGAGATGTTGGAACTAGGGGTGATTCAAGAGTCCAACCATCCCTGGGCCTCCCCAGTGGTGCTGGTGCCAAAGAAGGATGGCAGCAGCAGGTTCTGTGTGGACTATAGGAAATTAAATTGTCACACAGAGTCAGATGCTTACCCCATGCCTAGGACAGAAGAGGCCCTAGAGCAGCTGGGTGGGATTAAGTATCTTATAGCCAGTGATCTTACCAAGGGTTACTGGCAGGTTCCCTTGACTCCCAGTGCTAGAGAGAAGTCAGCCTTTGTGACTCATTTTGGCTTGTATGAGTTCACAAAGATCCCCTTTGAGATGAAGAATGCCCCAGAGACTTTCCAGAGGCTGATAGATCATATCCTAGCAGGAGGGTTTGCCCTTGCTTACCTAGATGATATTGCCATCTACAGCCATTCCTGACCAGAACACCTTCAGCATGTCAGGGAGGTGCTAGGCAGACTACAGAGGATAGGGTTGACCATTAAGCCGATGAAATATCAGGTGGGTATGGCAGAGGACTCCTACCTAGGACATAGAGTGGGGAGTGATAAGATAAGGCCAGTACCTGCCAAAGTGGAAGTCATTCAGGCCTGGCCTACACCTGTTACTATAAACCAGGTGAGGGCATTTTTAGGGTAAGCAGAGTACTACAGAAAGTTTGTCCCCAGTTATAGCACCATAGCTGCTCCCCTCACAGACCTGACAAGGAAGAACAGGCCAGATAAGGTAGTGTGGACCCCAGCATGTGAGCAGGCATTCCAGAAGCTTAAAGAAGCTTTGGGAGGACCCCCTGTGTTAGCCAGTGCAGATTACAGCAAAGCATTTGTTGTGCAGGTGGGTGCTTCGAACCATGGGGTGGGGGCTGTACTTAGCCAGATTTCTCCAGTGGGAAAAGAGCACCCAGTAGTTTATCTCAGTCATAGGCTCCAACCCAGGGAGGAATGGTATGCAGCTGTAGAAAAGGAATGTCTAGCCATAGTGTGGGCACTGCAGAAACTTCAGCCTTATCTGTATGAAAGGAAATTCACTGTTATGACAGATCACAACCCCCTAACATGGTAAAACAGAGCCAGCCAGCAAAATGCCAAGTTGCTAAGATGGAGCCTGGGGTTGCAAGCATATATGCCCATGCAACACTGCAGTGGGATTATCAATGCCAATGTAGATGGGTTGTCAAGACAGGGAACGGGGTAAAGTATACTCAGATAGACCTAACCCCCTCAAGCAGTGTTTCTGAAGGGTCACTTGAAAAACTAGCTTGAGTTCTCCAAGGGGGAGATATGTGAAGATTGGGTGAAGATAGGTGAAGTCTGCCAGCCTAGCCCGATAGAAGTTTGGAGTTAATTCTGTCATCTGTAAATATTAATGTAAACCACAGGCTTGTTGTCTTAAATGGTAAAAATAGTGTTACAAGTGGAACTGAAAAAATGCAACAACAGTGCACTCTACTGACCAAGTAAAGCATGTTGTGACCCTTTGATGTAAACATGGCTCTGGCCAGTCTAGATGAAGGAATTCTTGCTATTGTTTTAAGGCTAGAGTTAATGGCCAAAATTTGCATACATAAATGCCCTTTATTGCTCTGGTTTCTGCCCAGAGGTGAAGAATGTAAATGTAGTTTCTGTTAGCCTGGGAACCCAGGGAAGTGTGAATAATGATGTAATGTGAGCCAGGAATGTTATTTTAAAAACAGAGAGAATCAGACAACATTAAGCATTTTTGTCTTGACCATCCAACTCATCAGCACTCTGCCTTTGCTCTATATGTAAGTTACTTTAGAATTGTGTTTTTCTCTTAGAAATAGCTAGAAACTAGAAATATTAGACTAAGTGTTTTTCTGTGATGTCAGAACTGTACTATTGAATTATTTTAAGTATTTTTCTGTGATCTCTGAACTCTTGACTAGCACTGTGTAGTAAAAAGTATGTTCTTGTGTTTTTAATTATTTATTAAATATTTTAAACCCTTTTAACTGTAGCTGTTTTGTGTAGAGATAATTTAAGCTCTTTAGAGTACTTGCATGCCTTTGGTAAAATTGTACAAAGCCACTCCAATAGCTTTAGCCATAGGCTATATTACCAATTAGATAAGGGCCTTTGAGTAGCTGATAAATATTAGTGGGTGGTGGCAGTTGGTACTACTGTATAGTCTGGGAAAAGAGGATCAGCTGGAGAACCCATGCCAGCCTTCCCCAGGAGTGTCTGTGTGGTTGTATAAACTCTTCTCAAAGTGTGTGTGTCAGGTACTTGGGCAGGGACATGAAGCACTGGTTGGACAGAGAGGGTGCTGGAGGTTTTAGTTTGCCCAATAGGCTGAGATCTGGACCCTATAGCTGTACCAGTGGGGAGTGTTATTGGGGACCTGGAGAGCAAGGGAGTGACCAGCCCCAGACTGACTGTGATCTCTGTGTACTCTTAAGGGGAATTGCACTTAACTGTGTGTATTTGTTATCCATTCCTCCTATATGAGACACTTCTCACCAGTGTTAGTGGTGAGGATTGAGGCTCCTTGATTGCTGGGCCAGGGCACGGGCATCACACCCCTAATTATCAAAGCTGCTAATTGCTGAATGGAGTTTTTAGTGAACTTTTCCTAGGGTAAATCAATGATAGGCCACCATAGCAACCATAAACAAAATAATAAAATGCAAAACCTACCCAGGTGGGGGGGCTGGGCTCCCACAGCCCCCCAACTAAATATACCAACTGAGAGATTGTACTATAGTGAGGAAAAGGGCAAATTCCAGATGGTGGCCAACCATTGGTTTGCCCTAGGAAAAATTTCACTGGAAACTCAGTTCAGCAATTAGCAGCTTCAATAATTAGGGGTTCAATGAATGGCAGTTCGATGATCTGCCATTTAACAAAATGATACAGACCCGCACCAACTAAGGTGTCTTAAATTGACATAAAACTACTTAAGCTTAAATGCATCTTCTGGCTGTCAATATCTTTTCTAATCCATTTCTTGCAAATTCTACATTTCTATAATTTATTCTTATGCAATTAGGTGCTTATTAAAAGCAACTGTTCCCAGTACTTTATTTGTGTTTTTTCTCAAACCAGGCTAAAAGGATCTGCATCTCTCCCTGCCAACATATAGAGATACTAACATGATTAAAATCTTCTAATAATACTTTGGCTTTATTTTCTAAAAGATCAAATTCAAACTCTCTATTAACCTCCTAGTTATTGCTGGAACCAGCAATCAATTTCACATTGTTTTTTTTTTTATTTTATTGAAAAATTACATCGAGCCTTCCTACTCCTGTGCAGAAATTTGGATATTTGAGTCCTGATCTACCTGTAGAAATCCACTTATCAGTGAATCTAGTAAAGACCGCAAAGTATATAAAATCAGAGGGAGACTCATCACCGCAGTGTTTTAGTTCTGGAGTTTGTTTTTCAGAGAGGACTGGATATTGGTAAAGAGAGGAGCATCATATGTCTTCCTTTTGATGCAACAGTATTTTAGTCCATGTGGACTAAGTCAGGACAAAAATAGACAAACCCTTTGTCTCATATGATTACAAATAACTTGTAGCCAAAAGTCAAGACCAAAATCAATCTATATGAAGAAAGGAGAGTGGGTTCCTTTTTTAGCTTAAGATTAATTGAATCAATTGTCTTTTTCTAATTAGGTTACAAAGTTGAGTAGAGGCTTGAATCTGGAATGTATTTGGAAAAGTTTGTTTTAAAATTGTAGTGATTGGTTGATTCATTGATTGATTTTTAAATTGTTTTATTGAATAATTAAGTAGTATAATGGGTTTATAAAATAGGGGGGGATGAAATTGCTGTTTGTATATTCTGTTAAAGGCTAATATAGCCAAAGCGCTAGAGAAAATTAAGTTTTGTGGACTTGTTTTTATTAAAGAAAAATTTGGATTGCGCCTTACTGGCTTGACGTTTGTGGTTAACAACATTCCTTGGCATTTTCCTTCGTGAGGTGGTTATACTAGGTTACAAAGTTTTCTCTTCCAAGAGTAGCTTGGCTAATCTAACAGACTACTGGCTAAACATATCCTTAAATTTTAAATAACTCTGTCTAGACACTTTCAAAATCAAGTTTTTTTTCCCCCAAATAGGCTTTGCCGTTACTTCATAGAAAGACTTGGAAAATCTAGAACATTCGGGTACTGTGTAGGGTGGAGATCATAATCATCTAAAAGTGATATTACCTTATAATGTCAGTATAATAAGCTTTAAAAGCATTTTGCAGTTGATGTTAAAAAACACATTCCTATCTATAGTTGGGTAGCTAATCACTGTAATCATCCTGCTTGTTGTCTGTGTCCCCAGTCTTTGATCAAGACCTTCATGCACAGTTAAAGACTGATCAAACATATCAGTTACAGAGCTTTCTTAGCAAAAGTCAGTTTACTGTCCATAACTTAAAAACATTCTGTAAAAATATATGTAGCAAACACCAGTTGGCTGGTCTATGTTAAGGTTCACATATAGACATCTTAAATCACACTTACATTAAATTCCATAATTCTACCTTGATTATAGTTTTGTAATATGACCTTCAACTTAGACTTAAAAGCTTAATTTGTAGTTGGTTTCCAATATGGCAGTCACTAAGACCATGATTCTGTTGTGCTAACCACTGCTGAAAGAATTCCTCCTTACAGTATGATAGCTTAATCCCACAATGACTATTAAACCTTACCATTGCAAAACACATAAATAACAAAAGGGAATCATGATAGAAAAGAGGACCAGTTTGCAAGTTGTGAACTGTACATCCAGTTTCAAAAAATGTATATATTTATATGACTGATATGTACAGTGCAAACCCTCCAAACCCTGTTCTGCTACTCAGAAGACTAAAACGCTGACCACAGTCCAGATGGCCTGGGTTTGATTGCAGGTGCTAGTGTTGGAACAGTTGTGCAGGAGCTCACCCATCCTGGGGAGGATTTGGTGATAAGTCAATGAGCTGCCATACAGATGGAGGCCTGCACAACAGCAATGGCTGAGGACCTATGGATACGGGCTCAGCAAACTCATGCCAATCACAATATCCCTCACAGGGTATACATGTATTTAAGGGAGGGGAACATACCCCTAAAACCACACAAAGGGAATGGCATAAGATAAGCTGTGATGTGGATGCCAACATCAGCCACCAGAGGTGGGATTAGGACCACTGCAGATAGTTTTATTTATTTTTTGTTAGCTTAGTTAGTCAGGACAGCAGGCAAAGATTTCATCAGAGGATTATGTCAAGCCGACAAGGAGCCAGTTGGCTGAGATGTGCCAAGCCAAAGGACTGGGGCATGCCAACCTGACTAAAGCAGAAATTATTGCAGCCTTAGTCACAGCTGCATCACAGACCAGAAACCAGGAGGACAACCAGACTGGCATTGGGGATGTACAACTCTCAGAAAATGGGCAGTTCAACTTTGTCTTAAAGGACTTAAAAATTTGTCTGGAGTTAGAGACTTGAACTGGAAGGCAAACATTTGGAAATAGAATCAGCAGAGAGACTGCAGCGATTGAAGCAGAATCACCAGAGAAACTGAGACATCTGGAAGCTGAGGAGAATGAGAGGCAGAGGCAACATGAGAAGGAGATGCTGACTCTTTGCCATGATCATGGAGGTAATAGGGAAGGGAGTAACCGAACCCCAGAAGCAACAAAGGTTGGTATATTTCTTCCACAGTTTACAAAGGGTGATAATGTCAACAGTTTTATTCATATGTTTGAAAGGGTATGTAAACAGTATAATGGTGACCAAGGGCTCTCGGTATGGTTCCTGACCCTCCATGGTAAAGCTGTAACTGCTATTTCTAAATTGTCTGATACTGACTGCTTAAATTATAATACAGTTAAATTGTTTGAGTGCTTTAAGTTAACACCTGAAGCTTATAGCAAAAAGTTTTATGAGCATAGACATGAGGCATATGAAAGTGTATGTGAATATATTGCGGAGTTAAGCACTTATTTTCACAGGTGGTTTGAGTGGGTGTCAGGTCACCACTTTTGAAGGGCTGGCAGACATTTTGGTGAGGGAACAAGCCCTTAGCACTTTGCCTGAGGACATAAGGATCTGGCTGGCAGCTAGGGAATGCAATACCATAGATGAGTTGGGTAAAACAGGAAACCTGTAACTAGCAAGCAGGGCATCACTGCACAGGAAAGGGATATCCAGTGCTGCTCATGGGTTTTAAGGGAACCCATTGTGGGTAGCCTAAACCACCCCAACAGAGTATGCCAGTAGCAGTGGAAGGGACTAGTTCAGGTACATGGCCAGGAGAAAGGCTTAAATGTTTTAAATGCAACCAGTGGGGACATGTAGCATAGAGATGTCCATGGAGGCAAGGTGGGGAGCAAAGACTGGAAGAGCCAGTAAGTGGGAATGACAGAATGCCAGCAATAAGTTGTCTGGAGACAACAAGGGTACCAAACTACCAAAAGAGGTTATATCCTATCTTAGTAGATGGGAAACAGGCCACTGCTAAGAGAGAGAGAGAGCCTATGACCTAACCATTGTGAGGCCTGCAGTGGCTAAAGAGGAGTACTACTTGCTTGGGCAGTGTACTCCAGTCAGAGCTTTAGGAAGGACCCCATTCCAAATACCTTTGGCTACGGTTTACCTTGACTGGAAGGGTGAACAAGGAAGCAAGCAACTAGGTGTGTTTGAGGATATCCCTGCAGATGTACTGATAGGGAATGATTTTGATAATACAGTACCTTGTATGCATGCAGTTACATACAATCAGGCATGGAGACAGGCCTGTGGGTCTGGTAACCTGGGCGGGGACACAGACAGACCACAGACTTGAAGCCAGGACTGGTGTGGTAGTTACGTCAGGGAGGGAGCTACTGCGTAACAGTGCGACTGAAGGTGAACCACAGCTACTTGTGGGTAGTGATGTTCCCTTGGATAGAGTGACTGCAAGGGCAGAGGTGAATAGTAGCACCCAGGCTGACAGTGAGACACTGCTATCAAAGAACACTAGACTTCCTGTGGAAAGGGAGCTGGGAAGGGTTACAAAGAGAGAGTTGAGACAGGCTCAGCTCTCAGACTCGACATTACAAGGCCTGAGGGTGGTAGCTAGTGAGGCACCTGATTCTCAAGGGAAGGCGGAATCTGTATACTGGGACAAAGGGTTACTGTACAGAGAGTGGACTCCTGAGGGAAGGCTAGAGGGTGAGAGAATACAGCATTTGGTAGTGCCCAGGGCCTACCATCTGGCACTTCTAGCCATAGCCCATGACATTCCTTTTGCAGGTCATGTGGGCATAAAGCATACAAAGAAACGTATTTTGCAGAACTTTTATTGGCCTAGGATTTCCAGAGATGTAACAGGCTACTGCAGGACCTGTGTGCAGTGCCAAAAGGTAGACAAGCCAGGAGTCAAGGTCAAGGCTCCTTTGATGCCTTTGCCTGTGATTGAGGAGCCATTTCAGTGGGTAGCTATGGATATTGTGAGGCCTCTGAGTACCCCAGGTTCCACAGGAAAAAAGTATATCCTATATCCTAGTGGTAGTAGATCATGCTACCAGATACCCTGAGGTTGTGGCACTGTATTCCATTGAGACAGAAAAGGTGGCAAATACTTTGTTGGAGATTTTTCAGTAGGGTAGGTTTCCCAAAGGAAATACTAACTAACAGAGGTGCCAATTTTGTATCAGACTTGTTGGCTTGTCTGTGAAAGTTATGTGGGGTGAAGCGCCTAAAGAAAATCCCCAGACTAATGGTCTGGTTGAGAGGTTAAACTCTACACTAAAGACCATGCTATGGGCATTTGAAGACCATTTTAAGAGGGAGTGGGATAAATATTTGCCCCACCTGTTTTCTTACAGGGAGGTGCCCCAGGAATCCACAGGTTTTTCATCTTTTGAGTTCCTGTATGGGCATAGAGTGATGGGACCTCTAGATTTTATTCGTAATGAGTGGGATGGTGAGTGTCAATCCCACAAGGAGTCTGTTCTGGCATATGTCTTAAACCTCAGGACAAGTCTTGGGGAACTCAAGGGCTTGTTCCAGGAGAACCTGACAGAAGCTCAACAGCAGGAAAAGGTCAGGTAAGTGACTCTAGCTAGAGATTATGGTGTAGGGTAGCAGGTTATGTTTCTCATTCCTGTCAGATACACCAAGCTGCAGGCAGCTTGGGAGGGACCCTTCAAAGTGGTAAGGAAGGTCAGTGCTGTTAACTACATGGTAGAACTGCTAGGCAGGAGGCAGGGGCACAAACTGTACCATGTTAACACTATGAAACCTGACCATGATCGGGAGGCCCTAGGGCTAAGTATTGGCAGTAGAAGGCAGGAGGAGTCTGAGAGGGATCTATGGCCACATGGAGCCAGCCAGCAAAATCCCAAATTATTATGGTGAAGCCTAGGGTTGCAGGCATATGATATGACAGTGCAACACCGCAGTAGGGATAGCAATGCCAAGACAGCTGGAATCTCAAGACAGGGAATGGGGTAAGGTATTCCCAGACAGGCTCACCCTTCTCAAGCAATGTTTCTCAAGGGTCACTTGAAAAACTAGCTTGAGTCTTCGAGGAGGGGAGAAATATCATGAAAAGAGATACTGCCAGCACAGCTATCTGGAATTTTGTAAATAATTATATGTCATTTGTGAATATCAACATGAGTCATATAAGATGTTTGTGTTACAACTTATTAGAACTGTATGTTATGTGTGTATATCAAACTGCTGGTAAAGAAGTGTGTGTTTAAAAGGTATTTTACAAAGTACTGAGCTTAAAGATGTATCCAGTGTACCCTACTGGAAAAGAACAGAAATGTATATACACTACTGTAACTGTTTAAATGTATGTATTTTAACAGTAGGGAACTAGAACACAGGAGGTTAACTTGCAAAAGTTCAGAAAAATAGTTGGCATTAAATTACTTTATGACTGGACCATAAAAAAGATGTTATCTTTCAGTTTCAGTGCAATAGGAGGCAATGTCTGTACTAGAGAAGTTTTTTTGTATTGTCTTTAAATGTGGAGGAATGTAAATTATTTTACAACTTCCACCATTTGCCAAAAGATCTGAGGTCTATGTATTTTCACAGATAGATGCTAAATGCTACCAGCTGGAATCATTGGATGTTTTGAGCCTGGGAACTGAAGTCAGATGAGAAGAAGTGATGTCATCCTGCAAGCTATCTCAGCAGTAATATTTGAGATATTAATTTAAGAACTCTCTGAGAGAGACTGGGTATTTTGTACTTTGTTTTTGACCTGACAAGAAGATCTATTCACCACATCTGTCTTCTTTGCTATGTAAGTAAGTATAGGGAACAGCATAATTCTCTTAGATTCAGTCAGGAATATAGTGAAGCATAGTTTAGATGTTTTCTTTATTTGAGACTGTCCTGCAATGTTGTTTTAAATATTTCCTGTGATTGTGAACTCTGATGTAACTGTGATTATATACTGGGTATTTTTTGTTCTTTTATTATTTATGATTAAATATATTTAAACTGTTTATTGTGGCTGATGTTTGTGAGACATATTTAAGTTCTGAGAGTACTTGCATATTTATTTGGTGACACTGTGTAGGTCACTCCTAATAGCCTTGTTCTTCGTCAAACTACCATTTGTGTTAACAGTAGTATTACACAGTAAGATTGGACACCCTTTGTTAAGGGCCTTAAAGTAGCTTATAAGGAGTTGGCTGGTGGCGGTGATAACTACCTTGTAGTCTGGGCAGAAGGGGGCATAGCTAGTAAACCTGTGCCAGCTTTTCCCAGGTGTGTGTGTGTGTGTGTGTGTGTGTGTGTGTGTGTGTGTGTGTGTGTGTGTGTGTGAGCTATTTGGGTAGGGACACAAAACTCTGGTTGGACAGAGGGTGTTGGAGGTCTTGGCTTGGCCACTCAACTGAGATCTCAACTCTATAGCTGTGCCAGTGGGGAGTCTTACTGGGGATCTGGAGAAAGAGGGAACAACCAACCCCGGATTGATTGTGGTCTCTGTGTGCTCTTAAGGGAAAATGCACTTGATGCAGAGAGCTGCATCTGGAAATACTGTGTGTGTACTTGTCATCCTCCTAATGTACATCCCCCACTGGTGCTAGTGGTGAGGATTGAAGCTCCTTGATTACTGGTCCAGTGGTGGGGTGTCACAGATAGATACACTTTTTTTATTTATCTAAACTCTTGGCACATTATCAAAAATAGCTGAACTCCTGGCACATCATCAATGGTTTATGTACACCCTTGGTATATCATCAAATCCTCAAAACCCCACTGAATTAGCTATATGCATATGTGTCTGTGCGGGTTACCCTTACATTATCGAACGTTCCAATGTTCGACAATGATATGGTTGAGACCATATCATTGAACATTTGAATGTTCGACAATGTAAAGGTAAGATAACACAGATGAAACAAAATAAAAAAACAGTGTCTATAGCAAGCCCCCTGCACGCCCAACACCCCCGTAACTGAAATATACCAACTCAAAGATCGCACTAAATTGTGGTTAAGGCAAATGAATGAATGGACATCTCCATACAGTGCGGAATGGGAATAGTTTCTGTTACTGCAATGTAGTGCGGTATCGGAGTTGGTATATTTAAGTAGGGGGTGGGGGAGCAGACCCCCATGTGGGGGGTGCAGGGGGGCTTGCCCACCTGCTAGACACCTTTTATTTTGCTTAATTTTTTTTTTGTTACGTTTACATTGTCGAACATTTGAATGTTCGATGATATGGTTTCGGCCATATGACTGTCGAACATTTGACATTAAGGCTCCCAACTGAAGATGTTATTCCCACTGGGGATATGAAGAAGTGGTATCGGTTCAACTTTTTTATTAAGAAAATAATAATAATCCAGAAGGCAGAATTCACAAGAAACACACTATTTAAAACAATTTTAAGAGTTAGTCATACGATTTTTTGAATGTCTGAAGAAGGCTGGCATTTTCTAGCCGAAAGCGTTTATGGAATAAAGTTTTAAAGGTGTTTTAAATACTGTGTTTCTTGCGAATTCTGCCCTCTGGATTGTTATTATTTTCTCAGGTTTTGTTTTTGTTTGTTGCTGGTTGTTAATATGGCAGAAGACAGTCTGTAGATGAATACAAGGCATGTCTCATGAACAGAATTTGATCAACTGCAAACTTCTGTTAACAACTTAACTTTGCTAATACAGCAACTGACTCAAAATTCACAAAACACAGTAAATTGAGGTTTGCAGAATGGCTCAGGAGAGCTGCATTCACATATGCAACCTTCTAATTCATCATTTGATGGTGTTCCACCTAGGCAGGAACATTTTCAAGCCCAGACTGCATTAAGATACAATGCATCTAATTCATCTGTAACTGCAAATGTTACAAACAACTTGAGTCTGGAGCAGTGGCTCAGTTCAGTACCTTCAACTCCAGGAGGTGTGGCCCATCAAACAGCTTTTGAAAGTAATTTAACCCTGTATCATGAACTTTTAACCAGATAGTGTAAACTTTTTTATGAAAATGTTTATTTTAGAGAATGCATTAAGTGTAGGCAGGTCCCAAAGGGCCTGCGGTACTGGAAGTACCCTCCTGGTTTCACCATTACATAAAAATGTACTTAGTATGTATGACAGACATGGCTGTGAGCTAATGGAACTGTTGGTCCATTATAATTCTAAAGAAATGGATGAGCTGTATTCAGCAATTAAAACCATGGATGAAACTATTATTCAAGAGAATGCTTTTCATCAATTTAAAGTGCAGTATGATAGAATTTGTTCTGAAATAGAGAACATGAGTAAGGCCATAAACCAACGGAAAAACTGCAAATTGGAAAGGGACAGACTTGCTTGATTACTTAAATGAAAAGGCATACCCTAGTCCACCTAAAATGCAACAAAGGACTGTTTCTTTATCTGATAATGATAATATCGACCGTGGAGATGAAAACGGCCAGGTTTTCACTAATCAGCAGACCCCTTTGGAGCAGCCTGTGTTGCAACGGTCAGAACGAATCCGGAACAATAGGGTAAATTACAACTACAGGTCTGTGAATTATTCACTGAATCAACAACAGAGGAGGATGTCCCATTCCTTGGACAGGAACCAGAGGGATTAGTAGGTGACTTATCTGCATCTAATTCTTTGTCTATTATAAAAAACTGTACTGGTGATTTTAGTGTATAAAATCTTAGCAGTTATAATATAACCCAGGCCCATGCAGACTCATTCAGTAAAGGCCTGACATTTATACCTATGAGAAGAGCTGATGTGTCTAAAACTTTAATAGACTTGAAATTATATGTAAGAAAGCTGAACTTGTCTGTTTATTTTAACAACAGTTATTCAGTACCAACAAATTTATGCATCCCCAGTACCTTCAATCTTGACCTGCATTCTATGTTAAAAACCTTTGAGGATGCATGGGAACTGGATTTGAGACACTTGCTTGAAAACAATACCCTACCTATTTCCTTTAAATTAACATCTGTGCAACATAATCTAATGGATGACATTAAAAAATCAGGCTCTCTTCGGCTTATACAGCCTGATAAAGTAGGGGGTATCATTATCATGGACCAGGTGGACTATAACCAACGCATGCACCAACTGTTATCTGAGGACTCTTATGTTGAGGCATCCCTGAACGAAGTCAATATTTCATATAATAGAGTAGATTTTTTTATATGATATGTTAACTCAGGGTCAGCTGACTGTGGAGCAATATAATTATACTTGTAATACAGATCCTAAGTTGGCCACAATTTTTGGTTTACCAAAATTACATAAAGACTTGCATAACCCTTCAACCCATTGTTGATGGTACTTCCTCAAAGACATACTACACAGCAAAATTTATTGATGAACAACTAAAGCACTACTTGGTTCCTGTTAAACATCTCTGGCGGGACTCTTGGGACTTTTTAGTGGAATATAATGACTTACAACAGTTCAGAGAAGGATTTTATTCTGACTATTGATGTAAAAGACTTATTTACTTGCGTCCCCCTATATTATTGAGATAGAATGGTTTACTGAATTTTTTACTTACTATGTACATGTTGAACAGGATAAGATAAATACAATTTCCCATTTACTTAAAATGGTTTTACATAACTTTTTGTATTATGATGGACAGTACTTTAAACAAGTAACAGGTGTGGCCATGGGCTCACCTTGTGGGCCACTATATGCAAATGTGGTTATGTTAGTATGGAAATTATGTTATTTATTTAATAGTGACTTTTTCAAGTATGTTAGGATGCATGTTCATTTTTTAGATGATTTGTTTATTGCTTGGAATGGTCCTGTTGATTTAATATCAGAATTTGTGCAATTTTTAAATACAACAGTTTTTTTGAAGTTTACATACCAGCTAGGTGTGAACTCTATATCTTACTTGGATGTAGAATTAACTATAATGGAGGCTGGTTTAAAAGCTTGTGTTTTTAGGGAAAAAACATATTCAAATAAATACTTGCATTTTACAAGTAACTACTTATACCATGTTAAAAAAGCTGTTATAAAGGGACAGAATGTACCAGCCGCCAGAATGGTAACTGATATGCTTGACTTCTTAAATGAAGTACACTTTGTAGGAAACATGTTTGTGAACAGGGGTTACCGGGTGCAGATGGTAAACAGTATAAAATTTGACATCATTAAGAAGAGACTATCAGGCCAGTACATTACATTATTACAAAACCATCATGCCAGGGTATTTGGTGAAGCTTACGGAGAAGTTTCTCCTATTACAAATGGTTTAATAATGGCATTAGGCAATCAGGTGGCACCTTCTTCACAACAAGAAAGTGGTGTGCAACAAGCAAAAAATACAAAAATGCATTTAATTCTACATTTAATCCCCATAGTAAAAATATAATGGATATTATTAATAAAAATTGGGCATTTATTAGACGAGATAAACAGCTAATGGAGAAAACTGGTAATTTTCCTGATTTTGTATTTAGACTGGTGTGACAGTTTATCCCTTTTACATATGAAATCAGTGCAGAAAATGACAAAGTGTGGAATGTGTTCACAATGCAAGTTTATTTTGCAATGTAACCAGGTGCACTTGGGTTCTAAGTGCATTGTAGTTTCTTGTCGTTTTTCTTGCCAAACAACAGGAGTGGTTTATGCTGCAAAATGCAGCTCTTATCCTGCATATTATGTGGGGAAGACTGAGCAAAAATGCGAACAACGGGTATATGAACACATTTATGATATGCATACACATAAAGAGACCAGTGCTCTAGTAAAATACGTAAAGGAATTTCCAAGTCATAGCTTTAAATTTGTCATACAGGAACAGTTGCAAAAAACCCCAGGGGGGACCATGGGGTATTCTTTTAGAACAGAGAGAGTAGTGGTGGATTTTACACTTGACTGCATCAACTTATCCAGGGTTAAATGATGTAGTGTCTATTTTTGTGAGTTAAAATTAAAAACTTTTGATAGTTATATATAAACTATACAAATATTTTTAATAATGTATTGTCAAAAGTATTGCATTTTAATATGTTGCTGCTTTAAAATGCTATGTCTTTAAGATTTAAGTGGTTGGGTTGGGCTATAAAAGAGTTAGTCATATGATTTTTTGAATGTCTGAAGAAGGCTGGTATTTTCTAGCTAAAAGTGCTTATGGAATATAGTTTTAAAGGTGTTTTAAATAGTGTGTTTTTTGTGAATTCTGCCTTCTGGATTATTTTTTCAGTTTTTGGTTTTGTTTGTCAACTGTTTTATTACCTATTATGGTTAAATTGTCCGAGTTTAAAAAGGTTCTTGCTGAAGGCGATCTCATCAAGACATTTTTAGCAATAAACCTGCATTTTTCCAGGGTCTATATTAGATCACCGAATGCTTAGGTAAGCAAATGGTGATTAATCGAGCCCATGTAAGCAAAAGCTTACAAAACCGAACTGTCAGAACAACGATTTTTTTCCCAAGGGAAAAAAATCTCTGTTCCACCAAAAAAAAAATGTAAGCACATTAAAACATGAGATTAAGTGGGGGGCTTCGCCCCCCACACTGCCCCTACTTAAATATACCAACTCCGAGACTGCACTACAGTGCCGAAAATGGCAAAGTACAGAAGCGGGCCAAACAAATTCTTTCCCAGGGAAAGAATTTGCTTACATGCCGCTTCAATATTTTGAAATATGAAATTTTGAAAACATGCATCTTCGGTCTGCTGATAGGAACCCTTTTTCCAGCAGGCCTGTTTGTCTGATTTCCCCCCTTTCACTAGCACACATATTTATAGTGTATTAGTTTCTTTTACTTATACTGCGGTGGTGGTGCTGCAGTAGCGTTGTCGCCTCACAGTTAGATGTTGCCTGTTCGATTCTCAGTTAGAGCATCTTCTGTGTGTCGACATGCGTGAATGGTCGTTCCTTCATTGAAGGTTGTGCATTAGGCCCTGCAAGCCAGTATGTAAAAAAATCTACTGCCAATCATTAGCAGACCGTAGTTCCGCTGTGGCGACCCCTAACCAGGAAAAGCCGAAAGACGCAAATTAGTTTCTTTTACTTGCTGGTTATTTTTCCACAGTCTGACTTTGCCCTCTAATTAAGCACAGTATAGCCAGCCTTAGGCATAGGCCAACTAGGTGGCCACCTAGGCCGCCGGTCTAACAGGGGCGCTTTTCCAGTATTTACTTGGTGTAGGAAGGCCAGGATGGGGGCACTGGGTAGTGTGGTCAGGGCACTGTGGAGCCCTTTTACCTAGGACACCAGTTCACCTAAGGCCACACCTGAAGCACAGGTAGAAAGCACTCCTGACAAACTATGATCTTCATATACTTGCTGCCCTGATTCTCAAACAACTAATTCCTCACCAGCTGGTATTCTCATCTATCACTCCTGACAGGCCAAATTTCTAATGGCCCAAGCTCTGACAAAGGCTTTCCACCAATTATTTGCTCCTTACTCTATGATTAGAATACCACTGATGATTGGTTAGTTCCCATTTGGCCCAAGTTCTGGCAGGTAATTTCCCAAACTGGCTGTTCCTAACTCTCTGCAGAGAATACTGATGATTGATAGATACCACTTGGGTTGTGGAGAAACCACAATACAATAGTATATTAGGTACAATACTGGGCAGGCAAAGGTTACAAGCATTGACGTACATGATTTTCAGTTCGTAAAGTAATAGCAATAAATTTGATCATGGGACACATTTATCTCGTTCTACTTTTTGGCAGTTTTTACCAGTGCGAGTGGATGCATTATATTACAATCATACTGAAACAGTTTGATTATTATATACAGTTAGGAACTATCTTCTTTTTCTGCAGTTGTGCAACCATGGACTTAGTATATTTAATTTCTGAGGGTGTGAAGGTGGAGTTCCCACATTGGTATGCATTTTAAAAGGAACATTTCTGGCTATTTTATGTGATCACAAATGTAAAAAATTTGTTTCATTTGCAATCACTTTAATATTTTTTTTTAGATGCCAATGAAGTTTTTGATGCATTTACTGCTGATGAAAGTTCATCAGAAATATAATAACATGCAATCAAAAATGCATATACACACACACACACACACACACACACACACACACACACACACACACACACACACACACACACACACACACACGTATATATTGACTATGTACTGGGAGAAATCAGAGATGATGAGTCTGAATGTCTCCTGGTCAAGATCTCAGCAGTTCAGTCAGTGGCAAAGAACAGTTCCCAATAGGTGATCTGTGTTTGTTATGATGGTAGTACAAAACCACAGTGGTGGACACAGCATTGACAGAAGTCAGGAAGTGAAAAAAAAGAGATCTGTTATGCAGTGGTAGCAAGGGTCTTCAAATTTTAATAATATTGATATTGATGAGTTATTGTTAGCACAGTGTGAGCACTGAAATAGAGCCCTGGGTCCACCCCAGGGACTCAGAGATTTGTTCCTTATGAGACAGTGGAAAAGCTCTACAATTAGACAAGGGTAGCACCCACCTCCCTGAACTACACTCCCATTAGTGGATGCAGACGGGAGCCTTGCATTTCTTGTTTGTCGCCATATGAGCACTATCAGCAAGCTGTCAAGCCAAGTTTAAAAGGGATGCCACATAATCTAAAGGTCCGCAGGTGATTGACGAAACAGGAGTCTTATTTATTTGTTTTATTTGTTTATGTACATATGAATGTATGCATGTATTTACTTAATTATTTAATTACACATACATGCATTTTTTAACTGGATAAGTATATTTATCCAAAGCCCCTTTTCAGCCATGACCCACACCAGCTGGCAAAAGAGAAACAGTCTTACAAATAAAAGTAAAAATGCAAGTAACAATAAAAGTCAAACCACACACTACAATGGCAACAGTAACGATGCAATGCTGCAACAAGAAACCAATACAGATAATGAAAAAAGTAAAAAGTGTAGCAATAGTGTATAACTACAGAGGCATTAATCATTATTGAGTACAGAAGACTGAGAAGTGTTTCAGTAAGGAGAAGCGTATTTATAGCAGAGGTTACGATGAGAAGGAGAGAGAGGAGGTTGAATGCAGTAGGAATGAGAGAGGTACATCAAAGGCATTTAGTCTTCGGAGGAAGTTTCTCTACCATACTTGATATTAGCTGGGAGGAAGAAAGTGGTGACTAATATTAGGTGCATTGGTAAATATAGCATAGTAAAATAGAGGGACTAAGATGGAAGAAAGTAAAAAGTGATAAAAAGATAAAGCAGTATGGCTTAGGGGTCAGTACAATAAAGAGAGCGGTGATAAGAAAGAGGCTTCTAATCAAATAAAAACCTAGGAGAGCTAGACATCATTTAATTAAAGGTGGAGTAAGAGAACTGATGCAATGTTACAAGATTACAAGGTTAGAAAGTGGGAGATTAACCATGATTGAAAAACATTGACATTTAAATCATATCTTGGTGTGTGTCTTCAGCAATTTTCTAAATTCTTTGAGGAAGGTGGTTGATCTAATGTCCTGAAGGATTTTCTTCCAGAATTCTGGTACTATTTTGGTAAATACTGCCTCAATTGCTAGAGTATACAATGTCCTAATAGGGAGGCTGGTGACTGAATTTCTAAGGGGTAACATTGGTTCAGATTACAGAACAGAATTGTTAGTAGACAGTTGTGATAATTTAGCAATTTATATGTCAGTATAATCAGCAGGAAAGAAGTCCTGGTTTTAACTGGGGGCATGCTGTTATTTTTAGTGTTAAGCAGTGATGTTCCTGTGAAGCTGTTATGCATATAAACTATAATGTCTTATCTTTTGTCCTTTGTTGGAACCTTGCATTTAGATAGGGAATGTAAAGTAGTCTGTCGGAGAGAGTACTCTACGTTGGGGAGTAGAACATTGATAGTAATGGCTTGCCTAGCTTCATTTGTAAGACAGGATGCAATTTTATTGGCTACTCTACATTGAATGATTACCTATTGGGCTTGGGTTTCAACGTGAGGTAGAAATGAAAGAGATTAGTTCAGTAGGAGAATCAATTGTTTTTGTTTGATAACATATCATAGTGGATGGTGAAGAGGGTCCAAGATGTGAAGAGGCTGAGTCAAATGCAATTTGTTTTGTTCTAAATAACAAGTCTTTTGATTTTTTTTTTCATTATTTGGTATTCTCTACTAGTTTATTAGTGCACATCCAATTCTAGAGCATCATAAAGTCATTCTTCAACAGTTATGTGATTTGTTTTTGTGATGCAGATGCTCTGGTAGTGACAACATCATGATATTTAAGTTGGATATCTCCCACAGGAGATCATTAATGAACAGTAAGACCAGCATAACATCCAACAATGATCCCCGAGGAACTCTTACAGAGGCCATAAGGTTTGAATTGGTAGTATCAGTAGCTAAGGTAAAGGTTCTGTTGTGTAGGCAGCACTGAAACCAGTGGCATGCGTTGTCAGAGAAATGGCACATTTTAAATCTTTGTAATGGATGTTATTACGGTCCACTCACTCAGTATACTCTTATGATGCCTGTGATAAAAGTTTACCTTCCTTACAGTTGTTTGTACTTGATATTTATTATTATTATTATTATTATTATTATTATTATTATTATTATTATTATTATTATTATTTCAGTAGTAGTAGTGGTGGTGATGGTGGTGGTACTGTATTTGGGTCTGAAGCTGTTTTAATTATCTGTGAATATGGCAGATGCTGAGATGTTCAAGATTTGTTTATATACTATGTTTTCAAAGACCTCTGCTAGGTGATCTAGGTTTGCTCTTACATTGTTCCTCTTTAGCTGTTCTGGATTCTGGGAATGATCCTTCATCTGAATCACTTACTGTGAACATTGACTATTGCAATGCGAGGACAGGTAGGCCTCAAATATCTCTCATTGGCACCTTCAAAAAGTGGTTAAATGCTGGAATATACTAGACCCCTTGACATTATGCTCTGGTTCCAGGCAAAAGCGGTAGCTCATATGATGTTTTTTTTCCTTGAAGTGTTTACCTAGGAACACTTAGAAGGTCTAGCATTCTTAAGCAGCAAATGTAGGGATTTCATAATGGTGTTCATTAAAGCAAGATATAAACTTTGTGGGGAGTGAAAAAAGAACCAGGGATTCTGGGGCCTGGCAGACTATTTTACTTAAGAGAAGAGAAATCCCTACATAAGCTAAGAAGGGATGCATGTGGCTCAGAATAGGGGAATTTTAGATCAAGATAAATGGCAATGAATGAAAAAGCAACTGAAATGAATGTCCAAGTATATATGCACTGCCTCTTGTAGTAATATCTCAAGTTAAACACTTGGGGCGAGTAAGAGTAAATATGAGTAGGTAGATTCCTAAGGGTAGAATGGTTGCTGATGGATGGATGTCACAAGTTAATTAACCAAATACAATTAAAAAAATATGTGCGGGCATGTGTATGAATGAATCAACAAATGCTCTAATATCAATATCAAAGATTAATTGAGTTTTAATATCAAGTATGCTATATTGATTTTAAGGTACAGATGCATTTGTAACTGGGATTCAGGTATCCAAACTGATGGATTTTTTTGGGTTGAAAGGTATGTGTTTATATTAGGAGAGAAATTTTTCAAGTACTTCCAGCAATCTGAAATATATAAGTAATACGGATCCCTGATGGAGTTGGAGAATTTTTAAAATTGTTAACAAATGAGTTATATCTGTTATTACAGATATGACATGTGGTATAATTGTTTTTGGGGTTTGTTTATTTATTTATTTATTGTTCTACCTAAGAATATTAGGTGGATTGCATCATCATTTAGCCCAATAGCCTAAGTACTATAATGGTCAAACTACAAGCTCAAAAGAGCAAAGATAAGAATTAAGAGAGAATAGAAAGAAATAGACAAACTACCACTAAATTCATTGCAGAAGAATGTGTAATTGAACCAGGTATATTAGATGAAGGAGTATTAAAAAAGACAGGGACTTGATGATTGCAAGAACTTGGGGGTTAAGAGGTAGGAAGATGAGGTAGAATATATAGAGAGAAATCAATAATAAAGGTGAAAGCAGATAACATGAATTTTTTAGTTCTAAATTTAGTGGTGGTTTGAACAATTAAGGGGAAAACCGAAGAAGGAAGAAAGAAAAAAAAGCAGACAAAATGTTGGGTTGTGTGAGACATTTCCTCAAAGGATAGACTGGAAAGAGCTGGAAAAACAATGTGCAGATGAATAATTAACATTACCAAAGCTATTATTTTAAAAATGGACACTAATATAATATATCATATACTGAACAGCCATCATGCAATTTTTAAGTTTAATAAATCTAGAATTAGGAAACTTAATAATTCTTGATTTTTGTAAAATCCAAAAATGAAAGAAATGTCAGGAGATGTGGCTGAATGGATACACTAGAGAATCTCGAAGTATTGAAATGTCGAATTTCAGTACTTCGAGACTGAATACTCAAAAGTGCAGTTACATGAAACTGCACTATGTCGAATGTGGAAATGTTGAATCCTCTATCATGGTGTCGCGTTTGTGACGTGCAGTTTGTGGATTTATCTGGGGTTTCAGGTAAGTAGTGTTTGTGTAAGGGTATTGGTTAGGGATTTTAGTGTGTGTGAGTGTGTGAAGTGGTGCATTTTTGTGTGTTTGTGTGTTCAGTGCAACCCTGGAGTTAGTATATATAAGTAGGGGGTGTGTGGGTGGTGCAGGGGAGCTTGCCCCCCTGCTTATAGGTAGGGTAGGTGTGTATGTGTGTGTGTGTCTGTGTGTGTGTGTGTGTGTGTGTGTTGTTTTGTTTGTTTTTAGTGTAGTTAGGTAGGTGTGTGTGTGTGTGTGTGTGTGTGTGTGTGTGTGTGTGTGTGTGTGTGTGTGTGTGTGCTATTTGCGGTTTTGGGTGTTCGGGTATGTGGGTGTTCGACTATTCAGTCTTGAAATACTGAAATTTGGTATTTCAGTATTTCGAGATTGTCTAGTGAATCTGGCTGAATATATTTTTGGATTCTAGGCAGTCTTTTAGGCAATATAGATATAACATATGTTTGAGCATTATGGGGAATTTATAAGAAGTAAAAGTGGGATGAAGCAAAATTGAGAAACCATAATGGACAAAATAGAATGACAAATGTGGAGCAAGTAACACAATATGTGAACTGGGAAGAATGATATAATCAAAGATAAGTTAAAGATTCAAATAGAGAAACTGGGTTGTTAATGTCCGTAGTACGAAGATTAGAAAGGGAAACATTGAGGAAGTTGAAAGGCTCATTAAATTTTAATTCTGAAACAATTATGAGAATCTACAATATGTAAGGGTTTACCTTTGAAACACTGAAACTCATCTTTTCGAACAGCCAGTTGGGCGAACCGAAATGCAAATTCCAAATTGTCGAACATCTCTGAAGTTCGAAACTCAGCACATTGAACAGCAGATTCTCTGAGTTTCAAACTCAGATGTCAAACACACAGTGTAATGCAGGGGGGCAAGCCCCCTTGCACACCCCTCCTACTTTAATATTCCAACTCCGAGGTTGCACTACAGTGGGGAACGGGTCCATTTCCCGATCCCCACTATAGTGCACTCCTCACCCAAAATGCTGAATCTGCAATGAGTGAATGTCAATGTGCATTCCCTCATTGCACATTCAACGCAATTTTTTCGGTTATCCAAAAACTTGAAAACTTACTTCCGCACAACTGTCTTTTGACAATTTGCATTTCAACATTTCAAAGGTAAACCTGTGTAAGATAGGTGAAGTAAGCTATGACAACAACAAAAGTAGATATGTGGTGTAATAAAAGGAATTGGAAACTTTGATGTGGACATACTGTATATGGTTGACTGAAAGAAAACAGAATTAGATAATTGACTGAAGGACAAGAAAACTGCAGTGAGGATATTATGATAGAATTTAGGGGGAATTAAAAGAAATTTATAAAATAAAGATTTCAGAGAATTTATCAAACATTTTGAAACATGAAATGTGGAAGTTGACAGAAAATGATATCACTATTAATGGATATAAAATATATAAAAGCTCAACAAAAAGAAAGAAAACCAATGTTAGAGTTAAGTGATGCTTAATCACTATCATAAAAATAAATGCAGGAAAACAATCAAAATTGCTGCACAAATTACAGATTGGTTTAGTAACAGATGTTGAATATGGAACTAGGAGGTTTAGCAATAGAGGGTAAATATGGAAATACAAAATTTGTTTTGATAAACATATATTTTCCATACCAAAAAAAAAAAAAACAAAACAAAAAACACTAGATGTATCAAAAGACAGTGCATGGGAAATTTAGATAGTTAAAAATCACACAAGGAATGCTGAGAACAAATCACTTTATAACGCAAAGCTTTCGGGTATGAACCCTTTCTCAATACTAAATACATACATATACACAAAGCAACTGCTTTTATACAGGCCTAGTAGTCATGTGACTGCAGCCAAAGTCACATGACCTATTTAAATGTGCAGTTTAAAAAATTATTTAAAGAAACATACTGCAAGAAAACATTTGTTAAAAAAGAAGCTACACATATGCATATATATGATCAAATTTCAAAGCAATATGAATCTAAATCTAGCACATATATATGCTTAATTATAAAAATATAAAAATATACATATATACCTATATGTTTAATACAAACTCTAAAAACATTAAAACATAGGTGTACACATACATGTACACAACAGATGCACTTATTAACATCAATGTATAAACATGCTCATGTGCACAGGTTGATAAAGATATCATTTCAACCTACGTTGTAATCCAACAAGAATAGGTTTAATGCTTACTGTACTGTTAAGGCCAGGAGGACTATCAGCTCCCAAACGTACTATCCATTGATATTCTTTAGTTTCAAGAAAATTATTAATATCACCACATCTGAGTGAGGGAATCACCAAATCAATTTCTTGAGAAAGGGTTCATACCCGAAAGCTTTGCGTTATAAAGTGATTTGTTCTCAGCATTCCTTGTGTGATTTTGGATCTTTTTGCAGTTTGTTTTTCTAAATTTAGATAGTTCTCAGGATTCAATAAAGCCTACACAGCTATCTTTCACCATGTGCACATCAGTGTGCAATGCACACATGGCCATGGAAAGTGTTCGATTCAGTAAGCATCATGTAGAGGCACGCACCCCTGTGTAAACAAGGTAAACACCATGGCATGCTAATCACAGCATAAGCAGCTGAATTACATGCTAATTAATGAATCTAGCATAGTGAATCTATTCAACAAGCTATAAAGCATCCGTATAGACTCCGTGCAATTTTTCCCTGTGAATTACAAAACTTTTGGAAAACAGCCACAGAAAGGAGTCTACGTGGATGGAATGTTAGGGGCTGCTGTTACTTTAATTCATTTGCATGTGCTATAGGCTGAAGCCAATGCTGCTGCTGGTAATAGGCCTAGACTGAGAAGGAGAAGTGTGTTCAGGCCCCATGTGATGTTTCACAACCTACATGATGTGGAAATTGTAGAGCACTGCAAGGTGAACAGTGACACACTACAGGAACTCTGCGATCTCTGCCATCGTGGACTAATACTGATTCTACAGTGTTAGTAAGGACATTATTCACAGCGTATAGTCAGGAACAACAGTTGCTTCAGATTGTAAAAAAAACTACCAGGGGACAGAACATACTAGACATTGTTTGTGATCCCAAAGAAATTACTTTAACTTCAAATCAAGTTTTACCACCATTGATATGCAGTGATCATGGAGTTATAAAGGTTAATTTATTGCTAGATGATTCTGCCAAACTGAAATCTAAGCCAATGCACAGAAGGTTAATTACAGATTATATGGAAGTAAAACAGTCACTATGTAAAACTAACTCGAGTGAGGTGTTCAGTGGAAAAATTGCAAATGGAATGTGAGTGCAAAAAAAAAAATCAACAAAATATTTAACATCAGGATTTAGATATACAACATCAGGCAGATATATTTCCATAAGAACAAAATCTCTGATTAAGCTGAGAGACAAAAAATATAAGAAATGGAAGAGAGGTCGAATTACAACTTTGAAAACTGACATAAACAAGCTGGACAAACAGATTAAGCATAGTGTGAAACAAGATCAAGAAAAAATTTGAAGAAAATGTATGTAAAGATATTGAGCATAATAAAAAATCTTTTTATAGATACATAAGATGTGGAAGGAGTAAAGACACACAAATTGATAAACTGTGTGCAGATCCTAAAATTTATTCTGAGACACAACAGATTATAAATATATTTACAAAATATTATGCAAAACAGCTTGGCTCCACAAAAGGGGTGGTAAGTTGTCCTAGTGACATCCAGGTAACCCCAGATACTGGGATAAAATTAGATTCTATTGAAAAACAACTGCACAAACTGGATCCAAACAAAGCACAGGGAGGAGATGGAATTAGTAACAATGACCTGAGAGCACTTCAGCAAGAACTTACAGTACCATTATATCTATTATTCACTAGGTCATATAAGTATGAGGAGATTCCTCAAGATTGGAGACATAGGTTCATAGGTAGGTACTAGGCTATTGGCCCTAGGGCCTATACAAGCCTAGCCAAAAAGGTACCCTGGCTTTTGCCACCGAAGAAAATTATTTTCTTGTGCCCCTGTCAAGCAGAGCCAGAGAAGTGATCCCCGGGGTGAATTTCCTATTACGCATCCAAGCATCAAGATTTTTCTTGAAGAGTGCTAATGATGAGCTCTGCTTGACATAGATAGGTAGACTGTTCCAGAGTATGGGAAGTCTCTGGGACAAGACTCTATCCCTCCAGCATGTTCTGTTTATTGTGGTGACAAAGTTTAGGTCCCTAGAGCGTGTAGCTCGGAGGGATTGGGATTTCTTTAAGTGGAGCATGTCCAACAGCTCTGGGTTTGACATAGCTTTGTATCAAAACCAACAGCTTTGTAAAACCTTAAAAATAGTCGTACTCTGAAGCTTAATATCCTTTAATTTCAAAAACGGACAGCCACAATAAATCCACAATACCGCAAAGAAAGTACAACGAAAATACTGTTAAGCGCTTTCTCCCGGCTTTAATACCAGGCTTCCTCAGAACATTTCATTTCCTCTCTCCAATGGGTTTAAATACCCAATTGATAAAATCACATGTTCACAGATCAATGACGAAAATTTTGTCATACAACACAAACATAAATATAAATTGTAACACGCTGTTTGTTACTTTCATAAGACAATACATAAAACATAAAACTAAATACACGAGACCTGGACTGCACCAAACATTTTTACTAAAATGTTATATTATATTCTTTACTAAAAATATATATGTATTTACATCCTACACTGTCTATTGATTAAAACAGTGTGTACATAGAACAATTTATATGTTAATTACAGAGTAATAAATAAGATATTATTTTATAATTCTTTACAATAAAAACTTTTAATAAAACTTTTTAAAAATGAACCTTAAAAATGTTGACGTACCCCCACATCTTTAAAACTTGTACAAATGTAAAAATGTAAAATGTAACTCAAAATTACAAGAAAAAAAACCCCAATGAAAATTAGTAAAACTCATGGAAAAGGTAAAAAAGTGAAAAAGTGATTAATAATAAGTGTATTAATATTAGCAGCGTTCCAAAATTGAGAGCTGCTAGGTTATAGGTATGTTATTAGTGAAATTACTCTTGTCAGAATTTTGTTCTCACCCCTTGATGTTGTTTACCATCACCTCTTCTCCCCCCCTTTTTACGAGTTTTCACTTTTTTACCTTTTCCACGAGTTCTACTAATTTTCATTGGGGTTTTTTTCTTGTAATTTTGAGTTACATTTTACATTTACATAGCAAACGGGGCATTAAACTCTATCATGGGTCTAATGAGGGATGAGTACAGTGGGACAATGACCTACTTTTTTCTGGATGAAAATCCCTTAGTGATGAGGTGTGCCACATAGAAGGATTTCCTGACTGTTGTGGCGATATGGTTATTGAAAGTGAGACCACTGTCCACCTGTGTCCCTAAGTCTCTCATCACATTTTCGATGTTTAGTGTCCTGCCACCTATGTGGTAATTCATGGGTACATGTTTTTTTCCAAAGGGGATAACTATACATTTCTTGGCTCTGGCACCAGGCATCTGTTTCTGTAAGGCCCTTTTGTAGAATATCCACATCATTTGGGGATTCAATAATGGCTCCCAGTTTGCAGTCATCTGCAAACTTTGTTAGCCAGAGTCCCTTAGTGTTGGCCTGTACTTCAGAGAAGTAGATGCCAAACAAGAGTGGTCCCAGGACTGAACCCTGAGGTACTCCACTTGTCACTTGTCTGAAGCTGGATTTGGAGTCTGCTACTTTTACAGTGTGGGTTCTGTCAGTAAGCCAGTTGGCAACCCATCGAGTGACGTTGGGATTTATGCCCAGCTTAGTAAGTTTATCTATGATTCCAGAGTGGGGGATGGTGTCGAAGGCCTTGGCAAGGTCCAGATAGGCTGTGTGGACTGCCTTACCCTCGTCCACAGCTCTGGAGACTGATTCGAAGAAGTCAATCAGATTCAGGAGACAAGATCGGCCCTTCACAAACCCAAACTGGGTGGGGTCCAGTGTTTGAAAGTTGCCAATGTCTTTGTTTATAAGTTCCATGATAATGCATTCCATGGCCTTGCAGATCGTGCTTGTCAGACTGATGGGACGGTAGTTCCCGGGATCCAAAGTGGATCCTCCCTTGTGGAGCGGGATAACTGTAGCTGTGCGCCACTCAGTGGGCACGAAGCCTGAGGTGAGGCTATGATTAAACATGACACTTAGGTGAGGTGCCAGTTCATTTTGTAGTTCATGTAGCACACAGCCTGGGATGTCATCTGGTCGCATGGATGCTGTATTCTTAGCTTTGGAGAGTGCGGTTTCTACCTGTGTGGCCGTGATTATCGGAATTTGGAAATCTTTTGGTATTGAGATGGGCCCTTTAGGGGGTGAGAGGGGGGTGAAGTTGGCACTAAATTGATCTGCCAGGATATTAGCAATATCCTTGGGATCAGTATATTTAATGCCATTCTGTTGTAACTCAGAGCAGATCTGAGCATTGCCATTTAGATTCTTGACATAACTATAGAATGCCTTGTGGTTGTCTTTAGAATCTTTGGTAATTTTATTTTCGTAACTAGCTTTTGAGAATTTTATGAGGGATCTCAGCTTCTTACTGAGGCTGGTGAGGGAGTTTTTTGCATCCTGGGATTTTCCTTTTTTTTGCAACAGTTTCTTCCTTCTGTTGTATAGTTTGTTTATATCAGGGGACCACCAGATTGGCTTCTTTTTTTTGGAGAAGAGCATCTTGGTTCTATTTGAGATGGGACGATTCATGCATGAGTGGATGTGCTCGTACAGTGCCTTAGTGTAGGATTCTGCAGTCGAACTTCCAGATCCCGTCTGCGTGGGTGTTTTGAAGTTTGACACTTCTGACTTCAGTAGCTTGAAGTTGGCTTTGGAGAAGTTTTTTAAGGAGGTTTCCTTACTGGGGAGTGGGGGTGGGATGTAGATGTCAAGGGTGATTTGCTTATGGTCAGACCTGACCAATGAGGGGGTGACCACTGGCATGGAGCATCTATCTCCCATGTTGGTAATGACCAGGTCTAGGATACTGGAGCCCCTGGTGGGACAATGGATTAGTTGATCCAGGGCATTGGAATTTATGAATTCCAAGAACTGTTGGGAAAAGGAGTTGGTACCTGAGTAGTTTTCCCAATTAATAGCAGGGTAGTTGAAATCACCCAGTATTAGGGTGTTTGGTTGTATCTTAATATTTTCCAGTATGTTTAGAAAGGTGTAGTGAGAATCCTGGGGCATGGTGGGGGATCTGTAGCAAGCTACAATTTGGATTGCGGTCTTACCTAGTGTTAGTTGCACCTGGAGAATTTCAGATGCATTGTGTTGGGCAACTAGCCTGGAGGTGTGAATATGGACACTCCTCCACCTTTAGTGTTTCGGTCCTGGTTTTGTGGCCAAAAAGTGTGGTAAGAACTGTAGCCTGGTATTGCAGGGGTGCTCTCTGGAGCCTTGAACCAGGTCTCAGTTACTGCACAGATATCGATGTTCTCCATTTTTAGGAGTGCCTCAAGAGAGTGCATTTTGAGGTTTAGACTTTTAGCATTGAGTAGCATTACCTTCAGATTGTGCCTGCTTCTATCTGTTATGGTGGTGGTTTTATCCTTTGAACCTTGCCTAAAAAAGGCACTATAGGGGTGGCAAGAGCTTTAGCCAATAACCTGAACCCCAGGGATGACAGGTGCAGACCATCTCTGGCAAAGCATCGTGGTTTGTCGATCATGTCTTCCCAGGCAGACAAATACTGGATCCCCTTTGAATGACACCAGAAGCTTAGCCAATTGTTGAAGTCAATCATTTTGTCCTTATACTGTGTTATCATTCTGGGTGAAGGCAGGATGCTACTCAGGGCTAGGGTTATACCTGCCTGGGTCACATGATCCAAGAGCTCTTCCATGTCTCTTTTCATGTAGTCCAGGGAGGTACGTCTCAAGTCATTCACTCCAGCATGGACAATGACAAAGTCATATTTGTACTTGTTGTGGAGTGACTTGAGTGCATGCGTTATGTGGTGGATCCTAGCACCCGACAGGCAGCTGACTGTAATTTTCTCCTTGTTCAGTCTGGTGAGTGGGACACCAGTGTGCCTGACTATAGAGTCACCTATGACTAAAGTGTTGGGTACATTGTCTTGCCTTAGGGGCTGTTGTTGGGTGGCACACTGGTGTTGTGAGCTATGTGTCACTTTGGTTGTGACTGGTGTTTGCTTGCGTTTCGGCTTCGGAGGTCCTTGTTGCTTGGGCAGGTTAATGTTAAGATGTGATCATGTTAGTGGCCCTGTGGCGCACCTGCTCATTTCCTGCTGTGGCTATCTACAGCATTCAGATGAGCAACTATCCATTGCCAAATGTGCATCCTACATGCCATATCTCCCTGTTCTCTTTCCAGCAGAAAAGCACCATATTATTTAAAGGCATCCACGATGACCTGGTTCTTGGCATCAGTGAAGGAGGGTCTCCAAGGATTGACATGCCTGGGTGGCATACTCCTAGGTGTCCTACAAGACAACAGGAGGATAAGACACATACGTATCACATAAGTAAAGAATACTTGTTTTCAGACAAAACATAAATGGTAGCCCATCAGTATTACCCCCTATAGAAACATACAACAGCCTACAGATGTGAAACAAAACAAGGAGAGTAACAACAGCAACATATCCTTGTTTTTGCCATACCAGTAACTCACCTTTGCTCCACCCACCCACAAAAGAACAGTCTAGCATTGTTTGTACCATAACAGTAACTTGCCTTTGCTCAATCACAAAAAAGAACAGGAAAATGACACATATTGCTAAAAAAAATCTTTGAAATGCTAAAAGTTCTATCAAAGGAACTGTCCCTGAAACATTTGTATATGTGTATCACAATGCATTCCATTTTTATGTATTGGCAATCATGTATACCTCTGAAATGGCTTGGCAAACATGCCTATGTCATCAGTACACTTATAAGTAATGCATACAGATAAAAGTGTAAAATCCTTTGCTTCAGAATTTTCTTAAATACATTCCAGCATATGCAGTATGTAGCTGACCAAATGAAAGGCACCCAAAGAGGCAGAAGGTAATAATAAAAAAACAAATGTGAAAAAGAAATTGGGAACCTACAAATGTGGGGCATGTGCCCAATGCCCATATATACTTAGACAGGATTATGTATACATCCTGTCAAAAGACCATCAGATTCAGAGTAGTAGTTTTTCCAACTGTAATAGTGAAGGCTTGATTTATTTAGCCCTATGTAAAACCTGTGGTGCATTTTACATTGGAAAAACTACTCGTAAATTCAAAAGGAGGATTTATGAGCATTTATATGCTATTAGAGTCGAAGATATTAAAAATGCCTTGTTTAAACATACACTGACATGTTCCCAAGCAAAATGGGGCTTCTTTGTTGTAGAGAAGGTGCAATGTGATGTCAGGGGGGCCCCGTGGGAAAATAGGATAGAGGTGAAAGAATTATTTTGGCAGTTGTTATTGGAAGCCAATAGATTCCCAGGGCTGAATGAATACATATCCATTGCCCCTATTTTAAAAATGAGAGCTGCAAAACTATAAAATAAGTATATATATTGTTTTGCAAGTTCCTTTTGTTGGTTTTTGATTCAAGTTTATTTATCTGTCCAACACATTGTGATGGTTTTAGTATTTATATATTTATTTTAAAGTTCTTTTAAAAAATATGTGCATGTTTTTATCAACTTTCATCTGTATTTGTGGCAAGTTGGTAGGTTGTCACGAATATTTTAGTTACAGGATTTTATTGGTGTCAATTAAATAATTGTTTTAATTACTAATTAGATTGGGAGGGGTATATAAGCAGGCACAACCTTCATTCTTTCATTTTACATCTGAGGAAGTCTGGTGGACGAAAACGCTTTGTATTGTGTGGCGTTTAAGTGATTAAACCTGCTGCTGCTTACACCTACAGGCTTGTGTTTTTTTATTATTACCTTCTGCCACTTTGGGTGCCTGTTGTGGTTTTATTGGTTCCTGGTTCTGTGGCACCCTTTCCTTGGAGTTTTTGGATGACCAAATGAAAGCATACTTTTGAAACTTCAGTACTCCTCTGTGCAGATATATCCCGAAGTAATAGCATATCTTCAGTCTGCTCCACATAAACAAGTCTTCACACCATCAGTTTGCCTAGCCACACGGTCGCCTTTTTATATGGTGTAGAATCAGGGCTGTTAGCAAGGTAAAGATGCAAATGAGGTGTGAACACATTAGAATTGCTGAATTACAAAAAATGGGATCTGTGTAAGGATGTAAACAGTGCAGGCACTCCCTCAGTGTTTGGTATTAATGGATTGCAACTTTGACTGCTTAGTGTTTTGGAGAAGGAAAACACAATGACATTACTTTCTTCCAGTGGGTGTGTCAGGTCATATCTACAAAGTGTTCGATGTAAGGTTGGAAATGTAAGTAAGCTGCACACAAGTCACAGGTTGTGTTTCTTCACATCCAACCTGCCCTTCATTTTGTGTTAACTGCATATATTATTATTTCCAGTTAATACCCACACACATTTTAAGGCCAATGATACAGAATAGCTTACACACTGCATGTCTCAGATTACTGCTCAGATACATGAAGAATGACCAACAAACACAGGCATGTAAGACAGAGCTGTATATGTGTGAGCAAAAACCATGACTGGTTGTGTGATCACTAGGTAGACTTTATCTAAAACTACTAAATGTACAAATAATATTTGTATGGTTTTATGTCACTGTAGATGCTGTTGCAATTAGTTGTGTGCATACTGAATTAAATTCTTTGTGGCAAAGCTCTTTGTGTGGCAAAGAGGGATAAGGCACCCATACTGTGTTCTGAAGATGCATTGGAGTGAGAGTTCATATCCAGACCTATGTAGTAATATCTCGTGTATACTAACATTTTTAGTGTGCATGTCATAGGTTACTTTTCCTCATTTGAACTACCTCTCCCTTTTCTTTCTTTTTTTTTAAATTGGCCAATGTTTGCACAATGCACCACGTAATGCAAGCATGGGAGTTGGAGAAAAATTAATGTGAGGTTTGGCTGTGTTTATCTGGTTTTGTGTAAAGTGCAGCAGTGCAAAAACTGTACAACTGGACCACCTAGGAAGTAGACAGGACCCAGACAGCCAGAAATAGAAACCAGATGCATTAAATTAATACTACTGGTCTTTGCACAAACCTGCTAAGTGACATTGTGCTGCAGTTAACATCAAGACCTTAAGAATGATTAGTGAAACAGGGAATGTCATGTAACTAGTCCTGTGGCAACAGGTGTTAAGTGAAGAGCTGGAGTACAGATGGTCCTGGGTTCTACTACAGGGTATGCAACCTTTGTTTTACTGTTCTGACACTGCAGTTTATAGCAATGAACTGCAACACAGTCAAGTGTTTTCAGAACCTTTTTGTGGCAACAGCTGTAAGTGTAGGCCTGCCATACACATGGTTCTCAGTTCGAATACAGCATACTGCATACACTTTTGCTGTTGTTCCACTTTCCATTATAGTCACTCCCACTTGACATGATATCGCTGATATTAATTATATTTATGAGGGCTAAGACACTAGTTTTGTGTCAGTTATGTATTTACGTATCTACGTATTATCACATTTATTATCAAATGCTTGACTGTGGGTTTATTATATACTATATTCTTGTCAGTATATTTCTGCGGTCTGGACTGACATGGCCTTCACATTTGTCTAATACACATACACAACTCCCTGTACATCCAATAACCTTGAAATTTCTTTGCTTGCTACTGTTGCACTCTGCTTACCATCATGCAAATGTGGTGCTCTGAGTTGCTCACTGCCAAGCACAGTGTCTGTGTGATGGTAAGAGGTGCACAATATTTTCAAACAGTGTGCACACTCTCAATAAATGAGATAACTGAAATTGGTGGGAAACCATCACTCTTCATTGCTGTTGATCTGGGGGAGACATGGCAGGAATTTCTGGAGAAGGTATCAGATATAGAGCACAGAGATGAAGTGTCCAGGAGTCCAAGATTTTTATAGGACTCCTAGTTAAACACCACAGTGCCAGGCTTCTGCAGGGGGACTATTATGGCTCACAGTACAAGTTAGAAGCTTGGGATAGTTTGGCCCAGGCTGTAACCAGAGACACCAGTATCCTGCATACTGGTGACCATTTTAGGCATCACTATAATGACCTACAGTGAAGGAAAAGGGATACCCTCAATCCTTGGTTCACAGGTTCATAGGTAGGTACTAGGCTATCAGCCCTAGGGCCTATACAAGCCTAGCTATAATGATTCCCTGGCTATTGCTTCCCACAAATATTTACTTTCCTGGACCCCTGTCTAGCAGGGCTATGAATGTGATTGCTGAGGAGAATTTCCTATTTTCCATCCAATTGTGAAGGCTCCTGTTGAAGAGGGCCATAGAGGTGCTCTGCCTGACATGTATGGGCAGCCTATTCCAGAGTATGGGGAGTCTCTGGGTCAGGAAGCTATCCCTCCAGCATGTTCTATTCATCATGATGACACAGTTAAGATCCCTGGAGCATGTGGCTCAGAGGGATTGGGATTTCTTTAAGTGTAGCATGTCCAACAACTCTGGGTTTGACATGGCCTTGTATGTTAGGCAGAGATCGCCTCTGAGTGGGCTGGAGTTTCTTTAAACGGTCAGCATAAGGTATCTGCTTTAGGCCTGTGATTCTTTTTGTGAGATATTTCTGCAGCCTTTCTAGTTGTTGCAGATGTCTTGTAAGGTACATACCAAATGGGGCATTGTATTCTATATTGGGTCAAATGAGGGATGAGTACAGAGGGACAATGACCTCCTTTTTTCTGGATGAAAAGCCCTTAGTGATGAGGTGTGCCACATAGAAGGATTTTCTAACTTTTGTGGCTACGTGGTTATCAAAGGTGAAACCACTGTCCACCTGTGTCCCTAGGTCTCTTATCACACTTTTGGTGTTTAGTGTACTGCCATCTGTGTGGTAGTTCATAGGTACGTGTTTTTTCCCAAACGGGACAACTATACATTTTTTGGCATTTAGCTTGAGCCCATGGCCCTGGCACCAGGCATTTGTTCTGATAAGGCCCTTTTGTAGTATATCCACATCATTGGGGATTCAGTAATGGCTGCCAGCATGCAGTCATCTGCGAACTTTGTAAGCCAGAGTCCCTTAGTGTTGGCCTGTACTTCAGAAAAGTAGATGCCAAACAAGAGTGGTCCCAGGACAGAACCCTGTGGTACACCACTTGTCACTTGTCTGGAGCTGGATTTGGAGTCAGCTACTTTTACAGTGTGTGTTCTGTCAGTAAGCCAGTTTACAAGATGTTGAGTGACATAGGGATTAATGCTCAGCTTAATTAGTATATCTATTACTCCAGAGTGGTGGATGGTGTTGAAGACCTTGGCAAGGTCCAAGTAGGCTGTGTGTACCACCTTACCCTCGTCCACGGCTCTGGAGATTGATTTGAAGAAGTCAATCAGGTTCAGGAGGCAAGATCGGCCTTTCATGAACCCCAGCTGGGTGGAGTCCAGTGTTTGAAGGTTGCCAATGTATTTGTTTATAAGTTCCATGATAATACATTCCATGGCCTTGCAGGTCAGACTCATCAGACTGATGGGAGGGTAGTTCTCAGGATCCAAAGTGGAGCCACCCTTGTGGAGTGGAATAACTGTAGCTGTGTGTCACTCTGTGGGCACGAAGCCTGAGGTGAGGCTATGATTAAACATGACACATAGGTGAGGTGCCAGTTCATTTTGTAGTTCATGCAGTACACAGCCCGGATGTCATCTGGTCCCATGGATGCTGTATTCTTGGCTTTGGAGAGTGCATTTTTTACCTGAGTGGCCGTGATTACCTGAATTTGGCATTCTTTCGGTATTGAGATGGGCCCTTTAGAGGGTGAAAGGGTGGTGAAGTTGCCACTGAATCTGCCAGGATATTGCGTAAGTATCAACTACAGAGAGTACTTGTAAGATTTAAAGGCTGAATATAGGCAAGACTGGTATTCATAATGGTATTCTGTTCTGTTTTTTCCACAGCTGCCATGGACCGGGAGACCAACGTAAGAACCCATGGAGCTAAATTGGAGAGGATGTGGGAAGCATGTGGTATATATGCAAGAGAACAGTAGTGTTATTGTAGCATTAAAAGTTAAAGATAGCTTTTGTGGTATTTTATAGAGCTGTATCAAATTGAGCATGCATATCTCAACTGTAAAAGTAAGTATGCATGCATGAATTTGTAACATAAACCAAGTGGACAATATTAGACTTTAGTCGGAGGTTGTGGGTTCGAAGACCACACTTCTCAACTATACAATACTATTAATTCTTCACTTATGTGTAACTTAAAGGTTTAAAGTAAAAGCTCTATAAAAGTGGCACATATGCCTTGCTATAAAGCGGAATCTGTATAACTGGAACATACATATGTGCAGTATATGCACATGTCAAGGAGTACATGCTGCAGTCTGTAATATAGTGTGAATCTGTTAGAAGCTGGTAGAATTAAAAAGTAAAAATTGTCTGTTAGGAGGTGGAAGTCTTAAAAGTAAAGGTTAAGATAATAGAGTCAAATAATTGTATTAATGCATTGTATGTCACATATGAAGGTACTAATCTTATCTCTTTTTATTCTCACCCCAATCCTTATCTCTCTTTTTTATTTTATTTTTTTTATTTTTTGTTTTATTTTATTACATGTCATCAAAATGTGTCCATGTCATCCATGTTTACCACATCACTAAATGCTCCACAGTACAGCAGGATAGACCTGCCACACAGGATCTGCCTGCCCCCCCACCACCAGCTCCAGCACTGCTGCCCAGCACATCTGGGAGCCAACCTGGTAGCACCACCTCTGCTGCCCTTGCACTACCTGCCTCCTTAAGGAGCAGTAGTGGAGATGGTGATTTTATCACCCTCACTGAGATGTCAGAGATAGTGCATAGGGTTGTGCTCCGCACTGTTGGTGCACAACTATGCCAGCTGGAGAGGCTGCTCTCCCTCATTTTGCACAGTACTAGGAGGAGGAGGAGGAGACATCACATACTGCAGCCAGTGCTGGAGTGAGGCAACAGTGTTGACAGTCCAGTGGGTGAGGACTTGATTCTCACTGTCACCCAACTTGATGACCATGGGTTCTGGATATTTCCACTCTCACCCCAGTCATGATGTCCTCCCAACCTTTTGTGTCCACCACCATCCTTGTCTCTTGTCTTGTTTGTCGTGTGTAATTGCTTCCTCACCTACCCAGCTTACCTGTCCCCAGATATACCTACGTTCCTTCTTCAACATTCTTCGCTCTCTCTCAAAAAAAAAAAATGGGCACCTGTTCCACAAACAAAAAAAAAATTGTCACATACATAGCTCTCCATTTCGCACACATCTTCTTGACACACTTGATTCAGTCCAATTGGCTATACAATGTGAGTGTGTTGTGGTCAACCCTCTCTCTCTGGAGGTGACAGTCCAAGTTCAGTTAATATTTTACATATATGTTCACTTTATATTGTTAAAGAAATGGATGACTATGGTTGTTTCCTGCATCCCTCCTGCACATTCCTGTCCTGCTTTTCCCTTTATTCTTTCCCCTGCTTGCTTCCCATTTCACCACTGTCCTATCTTCCCCATTTCTTTTCTTTAATGAATTATTGCACTATGGTACAGATCACCAGCATGTAGCAACGGTAATGCAAAAGTAGTTAAAAGTATTAGATACAGCTGTATTCAAACCCAGTACCATCTGGCCCCAAAAAGGAATGTATCACTGCATTAACACGTGCTGCCACAGAGTCAGTTAAGTAGCAGGTGTATTCCAGAGACTCAATACTAACTGTCAAACTTTAGCAATGCAGCTTGCGTTTGCACACTGCTTAGCTATGTGCAAAAATGTGCATCTTGCATGCATATCCACTTTGCTAACTGCTGCTCAAACCTGCTGCTCACTGCACTATGGAAATTTATATATTGTGCAGTATTACTGCTGTTTACTGTCCATTTTCTGTGTATGACATGAAATTTCATGTGGAAACATTACAAACTAAGGGCCCTATCTAACAGTATGTCACATATTTACAATACATCCATGTGTTTTCACCCCCCAAGCACTGCAACCCTGGAGTCTCAGTACTTTTTCCACACATATATCAACCACACTACAAAATGTAATATCAAATGTTGTGTGCTATGCAATGCACATCAATCTGGTAACATGCAGAACTGCAACTATTGATCCATACACCTAAAAATTCTTATCTGCAAGGCTAGTGCAGGAATCAGCATGGACCATATCCACAGGGATATGGGTGACATTCAACATACTTGACCCTATCCATTTTGGTCTTGTCAAGGGTAGATCTTGTGTACTGACTCTTGTGGACTTCTTGGACACTGATCCTAAAGTTCTGGATGAGGGATAACAGGACATACAACATATGTTGAGTTATCCAAGGCCCTTTGACATCATCCCCCATTCATGCCTCGGGAATTAGGTCACACAGTTTTAGATGGATATTGAACTGGGTGAACAACAGAACACACACTCTCAAAGTTGGGGACTGCACCTCCACCAGTAGCCCACTCACCAGTGGAATATCACAAGGATTTGTGCTCAGCCCTCAACTGTTTGGAAAATACTTCCCTGAAGCTGGCAACAGTAGATGGCCTGTGGTTTACCACGTTTGTAGATGTCTGTTAACTGGATGCACTCATATAGAGTTCCCCAATTATGGTAAAATATTACAGAAGGGGCTGACACAAAATAATGATTGGTGACAAACTCACGGAATTAACCTTAAAGCATACAATGACTTATTGTTCCCTTTGTCAATGAAGTGCCGCTGCTAATTATGATATACATAGAACCCCCCCCCCCAAGCTGAAACACAGTGTTGTGAGACTTGGGAACACATGTTAATAGCAATCTACACTTTCATCACTATGTGCCCATGGTGGTGACACACACAATATGCATTGTGCATATCATAAATATGGGCATCACATTCAAGACCAGGGTAGTTATACCTCTGCTGTAATCTACCCTTATCACACCAATAATGGAGTACAATGCTCACATCTGTCTGTACCTCACCAGCCACCTGCAGCAATTAGAGAAAAACACAGGTTTGTGCTTGGGAGACTCACAGGCCTACAAACATGACACACATGGAAAAACTGACATACCTGTCACTGTACTCTGCATCATGCAGGGTGCTGACAGTTGACCTATGCCTGCTCTTCAGAGTAGTCTCAGACCCTGCCCTTCTGGAAATGATGGACATTTGCAATTGAAATGGGACAAGAATAATTTGCCCCAGGTTTCTCAACCTAGCCTGTGACATAGACAGAACATGCTGGGGAGGCAGATATATCCCACAACAATTCACAATCCTCTGTAATAGGCTTTCACTGCATGTGAAGCAGTGCTCCTCAATGACCCTGTTCAACTGCAACCTTGAGTACTGTTTGGATGATTATAAAGTCACCTCAGGGCTGGCATCTATGTCCATCAGGGACAAGACCTGTTGGTGCTGCTCACAAATTTGCTCTGCTAGAAACGACCATCCAACTATGCTCAATAAGGGTACTTGTATTTTTACACAGCTAGGCTTCTAAACTCCCTAGTGCTATTAGGCTAGTGGACTCATATGAACCTATGTGCTTATGCAGGCCTCCCAACATGTTGTCCCCCAGTTACTTCTCCAATGACATGGCTTGCTAGTCTTTTGATACTTGTACAAACCTACACATCCATTTCATACAGGCCTCCCAACCTCTTGTCTTCCACATGGCCTGCTGATGTCACCTACTTTAAGTTCATCTGCACCCCTGCATAAATCAGACTTGTGCCATGACGCTTGCATAAAGTACTGGGTTCTGTAGTCTGTGTACTTAGGTAGGGTTTCTGTTTTCACTGTAGTCAAATGTTTGTGTGTTTGTGTGTGTGTGCGTGTGTGTGTGTGTGTGTGTGTGTGTGTGTGTGTGTGTGTGTGTGTGTGTGTGTGTGTGTGTGTGTGTATGCTCATGCATGACATTAAAGAGAGCATCTTACACTCACGTATGGGACACTTATCGTCTCCTTAACAGACAATGCTGATGTCATCAGCTATAAAGTGTTGTCTGACACACTCCAAGTTGGACTTCAACTATGGAGCTTGCATAAAGTACTGTGCTCTGTACTTTGTCCAGTTAGATAGGTAGGGGTTCTATTCTCACTGCAGTCACGTGTGTGTGTGAGAGCTGTTGTATGACATTACAGAGAGCATTTTATATCAGCATGTGGGACACTGCTATATTATCCTCAACAGACACTGCCAATGTCATCAGCTATATTACATTTTTAGATATGCAGTACTCCCAACAGGGCAGGGTCAGAGATTGGTCTGAAGGCTAAGCAGAAGTCACCTCTTCCTATACAATAAAGATTACAGTGACATGGCTTTTAATCTATCCACATACATGATAGCATGGTTAATAGGCACTGTGTTATCTTGCTGAGAAAGCTCTGTGGTCTTTCCAGCTCCTAATAGTGTCTGGTGAGTTACATGTTAAAAGAGCATTATACTCTATTAGTGTTGTAATCAGGCTTGATTATAGTGATGTCATACAATCCTAAGTTCTCAATATCATGGTGTGACTCATGATGTGCACAACATATGCTTTCAATAGCAGTGTGGACACTTAGTGGTCAAAGTTCAGATTGCTATCTACATATGTTTCCAGAGCTTGCATCACTGGGTATCTACATAGCAGGACTGTTGTCAATGCTATGATTAACAGGGAGCTCCACTTTTCAGATGGACAACATTACAAACACACATTTCTGCATTTATTTTTACAATGTGAGCCTTTATCACCATTCAGTTGTGTGTGTTAGCTCCTTCTGTACTATGTTATCATCACTGGTGGACTCAGTGATTGAACACAATATGGAAGAATCAGCAAACTTGTTAGAACAAAGGCCGTTAGCCTGAGCTGTTGAGAAATACTGTCCAAACAGTGAAGGACCAAGCACAGATCCCTGAGGTTTGCCTATGGTAACAGCTCTACTGGTACAGGTTGATTCACCAACTTTCACATGCTGTGTTCTGTCAGTGAACAAACTTGTTACCCATCAGCTGACATAAGGTTTAATCCCCAGCTTAGGGGTTTTCTCAATGATACCCGCATGTTGATCATGTCAAAGCCCTAGGCCAGATCAAAAAAGCAGCATGCACCATCTTACCTTCATCAAGGGCTATCACATGAAATCAGTGGGCTGTGACAACATCACAGATGACCTATGGCATGACTCAGCACATATATCTATCTGATTAGGTTGAATACACAGTTCAACATACCTTCCACACAGCCTATCTTCCCATACAAGGGTGCACATCAACATGCATCCCCTGAGTTGGGGGGACAGCACCTGATGCATGCACGAGAGACATCCTGACTCTTCTTGACTGTGAGGTAGACCAACATATCATCATGGACCTCTTCTACATGTACACTAGTAATATTCCAGGTATGTGCAACAGAACTGTATGAGTTGTTAATGCTACATCAAGTCTGTTACATCTGACAGATGTCCTCAAAGAGGTCATCGAGGGCATGTATGACAACAACATTATCATCTTGTGGAACTTGAACAGGTCAAGGCATTTGACACAAATCCACACTGAGGTATTTGATCAACACTGCTGTCATATGTGGCCATAAACAGCTATATCACCAAATGGGTAGACCAGTGTATGAAATATGTGACATCTCACTATGTTGAAATGTGTGACATGACATATATCTCAGGTCCAGTGATCTGGTTAGTACATCAGGGGTGCCTGCTGCATCATTTTCTGTCCAGTTAAGTGATGGACATCACACATGACATACACATTCTGTGTCCAAACGGCTGCCTGAAGGACTACAACTTGTGGGCAATCATTGACTCCAACTTTAATATTCGTATAATACAGACATATCAACACATACCAAAAACTGCTGTCACAGCCATGACAACACCTGCATTGGCAAGAAACATGGAGGGATTTGTTGAATTAGAAAACAGACACAACACCCAAGTATAATGTGGACATCACACCCTATAATCAGACCAACAGGAATGTGACCTGTGACCTGGGTTAGAGGGTAAATGGTACATCTACCAGCATGTGGCCACAGTGCTGACTACTGTCTTGAATGTAACACAAGTACTGGGTATGTAAAAAACATGCACATTGGATGCCATAATGACTTCATGGTTCCCAGCTTTCATCACACCAATAACTGTGTACAAGGGACCCTTCTTCATGTACCTCCCTACACATCTTCCAGTGATGTGTAACTGAAGTGTGCCACCTTTATCACAGTATACTGTCACACAGCTTATTCACATACCCAGGTATTCTTTCTGTGGAATACACATGACTGTCTAATGATGTGAAACACCAATCAAGTTGTCACACCAGATATATGTGTGCTACCTGTTCTGCTTATGCACACACTACATCCATAGGTGTTTGACAACATTAATGGCATGTATATCATTTCTGACAGTGTGGACTGTGATTTTATATATATATATATATATATGTATATATATATATATATATATATATATATATATATATATATATATATATATATATATATATATATATATATATATATATATATATATATATATATATATATATATATATATATATATATATATATATATATATATACATACACACACACACACACACACACACACACACACACACACACACACACACACACACAGGTATAGCAGTGTCCCTCCTAACACCTCCTGCAGATATTACAGTGCTAGGACAGTGTACATGGTTACCCTCAGAGTGTGCATGCATCATAATAGTTGATCAAGTGTGTGTGTGTGTGTGTGTGTGTGTGTGTGTGTGTGTGTGTGTGTGTGTGTGTGTGTGTGTGTGTGTGTGTCTGTGTGTGTGTGTGTGTGTGTCTGTGTGTGTGTGTGTGTGTGTGTGTGTGTGTGTGTGTGTGCGCAGAATCATCTCATATCACGCCACATCACATATGCTTTGTCAGAGGCATGGTTTAATGGTGGTATTATTCTGATGTTCACAATTGTGGTTGTTTCTTGTAATTTTTTGACAACTAAAGTGTCATTGAGTATCAACCTGTCATCAAATATCACATCAATATCATCAGCCTTGCCACAAATATAAATTTGTCACTATCTGGTGACAAGATAGGCAGGAAAGAGTCCCTGTAAGTAGTATGAACTGTCTTCAGTCTATCTCTACAGTCTTAGAGATATTGAGTTAAGCTAATTAATGACCATTTTCTTGTGGATATAGTCCAGATCATGTGAAAAGGAAGTAAGGCTTGAACCACTTGTCCATATGTGTTGAATGATATGACACTGCATTATTCAGAAACAATATGGAGAAATTATTAGGAAAAAGAAATAGGAATAACTCAATAGGGCTAGAAGACTCTTTAAAATGCCTTGATCAAGAATGTAGTGAAAAACAATCTGAGACTAAAGAGAATCTGGACAATACCAAGAAATATTATATTTTAAAATCATTTAAAAAGACAAAGAAAAAGTATAGAGAGATAAGAGAAAAAAAAAAAAACAAGAGTTTAAAGAAAAGATATGGAAGTAAATGCTATCTGCAACTAAAACAATGACACCATCACATATTGGAGATTAATGTCAATAGATATGGGTTGATAAAGATTTTCGGGAGATTATTATCCAAGTAAAGAAATAGGAGTAGCTATGTAACAAATAAGTTCAAGGAACGCAGAAACCAATGTCGATAACTTGGTCCATACTGTAGTGGCTCTTCTTATTTGCCATTGATCACTCACACCTATCTTCTCTCTTCTCTTATGCTGAATGTTCATGCAAAGGATAAAAAGGTTACACAGACAAACCATTAAGTAAAAACTGCAAAACTCAGCAAAGCTAGAGCCCTCACTGTGTAATACCTTAAACCTCCTGTAGTGGAGGTCCATTGGCTATATGCAAATAACTCCTTAAGGACATACTAGTGTTTCAGTCACATGGCTTCTGTTTTTAAAAGTCTTTATGGGTACATTCAGGTCAATAAAGCCAAACCCCATACCTGTAGACAAATTTCAGACTTTTTATGACCTTGTCAGTACAGCGTCCAAAACATAGCGCCTCTCTGTGATAACATAGCAAACTTAAATTTCATAGCTCTTCTCTAATAAAACAGTGTAGACTTAATCTGCGTAACTCCAACCTATGAAGATGGGAAAAATTAATTTTCATAGCTTCAGCCTGACCAAGGCAGCTTTTTTCTCTTAATGCATTAAATATGATGATTCTTAATTCAACACAAGAGTCTCCTTACTCAGCAACAACAGAAAGTGGTTAATTCTAGCATATAGACTCTAACTTGCTTTTATGTATGCTTTTTGACTCCGTGACTGTTAGTCACTGAGCCTTCCTTATCTGTCTTGAGCCCATTTGTTCTCCATACAAAGTATCCCTAGCCTGGAGATGACAAACAACAAAGAGGGCTGTCATCCAGGCAGACATGAAGGTGGTCTGCACCCTTGCTGGTATTCCAACATTTCTACTAGGTTGCAAACCTTCCCCTGATGGCTAATGTAATCACCTGAGCCCTCACAAGCCCTCTTATGCCTCCCTGTCCATGTGAACCCTGTTACTCACATGCTAACGACAGCTACTGTCACTGGTTTTGTATGGCTAGGCCTGTGTTTTTGCTGCCATACAATCCTCTCCTTCTATGATGTCAGTCAGCCAAACTGAAATCAACTATCCCTCTTACTTTAATGGGCAAGCTATTGTGAATCGTTCTTTCCCTTCCTTTGCTGCTCGGTTCTTTGAGTGCTCAAGCTAGCATTAAAGATCAGGTAATTTGGGTGACAGTTAAGGCTTTATACCTTTATGTGACATAAGTGGGCAAGTCCCTTAGTCTTTCAGCATGAAGGTAAAAATTCTATGTTCATTTATTTCTACTTTCACAGAAAACTTAAATGTCTACAGGAAAGCAAAGAAACCAACTAGAAGGAAACCATACCTTAAGAAGTGGAAGAGAGACCTGGCCTCCTAAAACGTGTTGTTTTCTTCAAATTATCCAGTACCAAGACTCTTCAACTATTTCAATCATCTTTTTAAAGTCAGACTTGTTTTACTCTGCCATTAAGGCACATGTTTCTGCAGTTTCAGTTTGTGTACTAATGCTTTCTTACATTACAACTAATCTTTGTATTAAATTTTTTCTTAAGGCAGTACTGCATTTAAGACCACCAAAAGAACAAATTCCTGCATCTTTGGACTTGAACTTTGTGCTGGCAAGGTTAGCTCAGCCTCCCTATGAACCAGAAGACTCTGAGTATGTTAAATATCAGTCATCTCAGACAGGAGAATTTCTGATTTACAAGCCTTCGTGTGCAAACCATCTTCTATAATATTTCACAGTGAATGTCCTCACTGAAAACTTGTTTTCATGCCAAAACAGTTTTGCCATCTCCACCAAAATAGGACTTCTAGTTTCTTTTTCCAGGCTATTAGAATGTTTGGGAATAGCTCCTGTATACTTCAGCTGTTTGCCATCACCTGAGCTACGAGAAAAAAAAAAACTTTCAGGAAATCTGGTAGTTATCTTTAAGTAGCAAAATGAAAGACTTGCCTTTCTCTGAATAAATGTTGACTAAATGGCATGGCCATAGTATTGCCTTTTGTTATGAGAAATACAGCAGCACTACAGGGCACTGTAACAGCACATTCCATTAGTAGCTACTTCTGCAGGCTATTTTAGAAATGTCTGCACTCACAGCATTTTAAATATGATAACTTAGACTACTGTGCATAATTTCACAAACCACTAAAAATGAATATCAGTCTAGAAGTAAGGCAGGTTCCTAGGTATGTATTAGGCAACTAGTCTATAGTCCATTACAAGTCTAGTCAAAAAACCCATTCAAAAGATCCCATCCAGCCTGAAGTGGGGCAAGGTAACATAGACTGGGGAGAATTTGTAATGGCCTCTCTTATTATCTAGGTTTACCTTGAAGGTGGCAAGACATGAGATGGAATTTTATCCAGAGCCGATGGATATGTTGGGATCTGAATCCATCACACCAATGTGTCTTATTTATCTGTTGATGAAGGTTAATTTCCCTCAATTAGGTATTTGTTTGGTACCATTTGTTCTCTTTAGAAAAAGGAGGTCAAAGAGGGTTAGATCGTTTATGGCTTGAAAGGCTAGACAGAGATCTCCACAAAAGAGCCTATAATAGGCTAAATAAAGAGGGAGAGGCTCACAATCTGTCCTGATAACTTAAGATTTTTGAGGCCATTTGATGTCTCTCAAGTTGAGTGACATGTTTAGACAAATACACACCAAAAAGTGTTTTATATTCAATAACAGGTCTGATGAGAAATGAATAAAGGGAAATAAGACTTCTTTGGCTCTAGATGAGGTGTCTTTAGAAATTAGATCATCCAGACAGAAGGCTTTCTGAACAGCTGCAGAGACATGACAGTCAAACAATAAGGAATTATCAACAAGGGTGCTTAGACCCATATGACAGTTTCAGACTGGAGGGGTGCATCTCGACTATGGTATGTGCAAATGTTATGTTGACTAAAATGAATGTTCACATTTAATTTACAACCACTGTCCTTGCACCAATTAACATGATCTAACTCATGTTGGAGCAAGTGTGAGTCAGTGGAATCTACAGTTGTCTGTAAACATAGATAACTATAGACCAGGAGTGTTGGCCTAATGGTCTGAGAAACAGATGACAAATATCAGAGGGCACAAAAACGAGCACTGTAGTGCACAACTGGTAACTATTTTGCTTTCAGAAGTGACACCTGCTATTCTAAACACATGGGTTCTGTCAGACAACCAATTAACTACCTACCTAAGCACAACATAAGGATTTACATTCAGATTTGCAATTTTGTCATTAATGCCTACAAAATAAATTGTGTCAAAGGCCTTGGCCAGATTCAGATATGTTGTATATTCTGCATGACCACTATCAAATGCTTTTTCCAAGCAATTAAAGCACAGGACTTTCCTTTGACAAAGTCAAATTGTGATAGTCTAGGGCAGTGGTTCTCAACCTTTGTGAGGCTGGGGCCTGGTAATTTTTTTTTTTAAAGATGAGGGCCCCTCCCAAGAAATTTACTCATAAATACCTTTCCAAAGCAGGAAGATGTGAAGTTATCAGCAAAACACTTATTACATACTTTGCATATATAAATATTTGGCATGTGTACAACGTTAAATGTATGAAACTCTCAATTATGAAGACTAGTTCCAACAGTAACTAATATTTTTAATGTAAAAAATGCAGCACTTTAACAGTTACTAATGAAGAGGTTGCTGCTAGCAAATGACTAATTTGTAGATGAAACAATGAATTATAAAGTGCCTGTTGCCCTTGAAGAATAAATTGTCTAAGTTACTTTAAAAAATGTCAAGCTGGTAATATTATAATAGGGAATGGATGGCAAACAGATAACAGGTTCATAGTTACTAGGTATCCCCTCCAAAGGACTGCAGCATCCACCATCCACCCCCTTTAAAGTACAACACAGAACAGTAGCAGCAATCCATCTATATACTGTGGGAGTAGGACCCATGGCCTTATGCATCAAAAGCAAGTATACTCCCTGTTGTGCTACTAATAACTCAAACAGACTTGTCATAATTAGCACTAAACTTCTCTTCCCTTTAAGCTCTCAGCTCCTTGTAAAATCCAATACTAAGTCTCTCAACTTTGCAGCACAAGAAATCTGGAACAAGCCAACATTCATGGGGGGGGGGGGGTCAAAGGCCCAAAACCAGGGACACATTTTAAACATTGCTTGTATAATCTTAAAACGTTCCAAAACAAAAAAATATATGTGGTTGGTGCTGTAAAACAACACTAAGAATCAAATTTAGCACCAAGATGAAGACACTGGTCTCTAGAACGTTGTTTAATATTCTTTAATTAGAACAATCCACAACACATAACGTTTAGCGCTTTCATCAATACACATTGACTTCATCAGAACAATCAGAATTATTCACACTCCGTTTAAATACTATCCAGCCAAACCTGATAGGACACATAAGTCAATCAATACCAATTAAATTCCTAAGAATTAGTAACAAGAATAATATTGCAAAATATTGTTACACGAAAAAACAAGGTTTTTGTTTTAAAAAACTTAAAATATATGTGTATATATATATATATATATATATATATATATATATACATATATATATATAAACATGAATTAAAAGTGTAACAAGTTTTTACCATCTATCCAATAAATTATCAAAATTGTAATATTAAAATGTAAAAATATCTTTATATTAAAAGGGTGTTTAAACTTTAGCTGCCTTTTCTTTCAATACAGGTGTGATTGAAACAAAATCATTGAGACCTGGATGTGTATTAGCTGCCAACCGTAATTGCCACGTCATTTCTTTTTTTTTTTTAGTATATTTTTCCAATCATACCCCCTTAAATTAATCTGTACCTGGTCTACAATGCCAAATTTAAAACCATAAAAATTATCACATGCCTTGCTGTGTCTATAGAGGGTGTTGGTTTCTTTTTTAATTTTTATATCATATGAATGTTCATATATCCTGGATTTCAATGCCCTCTCAGTTTTACCTATATAAAAAGCAGTACAGGTATTACACTTAGCAAGGTAAACTGTTCTTTTTGTACCACAATTACTCTTTTTAAAATAAATTTTGCTGCTCGCATAGTTAGATAAAATAACAGATGGTACTTGTAAAATAAATTTACATTGATTGCACCTACCACAAGCTTTAGTTCCCACTTCTCCATTGTCTTCTATACTTAACTGGTTGCCCACCAGTATAGTTTTCAAAATTTTCCCTACTTTAGTCGAAAAAGTGCGTTGTTTTAAATTTGGCATTGTAGACGAGGTACAGATTAATTTAAGGGGGTGTGATAGGAAAAATATACTAAACAAAAAAGAAATGATGTGGCAATTATGGATGGCAGCTAATACACATCCAGGTCTCAATGATTTTGTTTCAATCACACCTGTATTGAAAGAAAAGGCAGCTAAAGTTTAACCACCCTTTTAATATAAAGATATTTTTACATTTTAATATTACAATTTTGATAATTTATTGGATGGATGGTAAAAACTTGTTACATTTTTAATTCATGTTTATATATATATATATATATATATATATATATATATATATATATATATATATACATACATATACATATGTTTTAATTTATTTTTTTTTTTGCAATATTATTCTTGTTACTAATTATTAGGAATTTAATTGGTATTGATTGACATATGTGCCCTATCAGGTTTGGCTGGATACTATTTAAACGGAGTGTGAATAATTCTGATTGTTCTGATGAAGTCGATGTGTATTGATGAAAGCGCTAAACGTTATGTGTTGTGGATTGTTCTAATTAAAGAATATTAAACTAAGTTCTAGGAACCAGTGTCTTCATCTTGGTGCTAAATTTGGTTCATAATCTTAAAATGTTGCTAGAATAAGTGTTATGTGTTACCATGTGTTTCCTGAAAGATAGGAAGACTGAAAATTAAAGGGCTATCATTAGTGAATTCAGTTCTCACTGATTTGCCAGAAAACAACAAATTTTAAGAGGAACAGACCAAAAATATGAGCCAAATATTCTGTGAAAATCTGGACAGATGAAAGCTATGGACTCAACTCCTTGAATCACAAGTGGTGGTATGGGTAGAGAATTCAGGCTCTTGTTTCTTGTACCTAAGGTATAGGGTTTGAGCCTGAGTAACACTAACCACCAGGTATACCTAAACACACACACACACACACACACACACACACACACACACACACACACACACACACACACACACACAAACAAAACATCTGCATAATTCCTCCCCAGCAAAAACACAAAACATCAGCATAAACCCACCAGCAAAAACACAAAACATCAGCATAAAGCCCCCAGCAATCAGCATAATTCCCCCAGCAATTCTCCTTACCTGGAAGCAACAAAATCACTCGGGCAATCGGGCAGCATATGTGAGCAGAAAACTAAAGCTGTACTGTAACGTATTTTAAAATTGCATGGGCGTCATGTCAGGAATGCACACATGCACAGATGTATGGAACTGTAGAAGATGCTGCCACCATGGTCTTGCAGCTGTGAAAGTGAGGGGGGGGTTCCTCCACCCTCACTTTATGGTTCCAGTGCCCTTGCCTCCCCCCCAGCTATGACACTGTCACTCACACATCACTCTCTTCTAATCTCTCTCACACATCCACTTCCTCATTCATACATGCATTCACTCACACATCGCTCTCACTCTCCCGATCTCTCTCACACACAATCACTTCCTCATTCATACATGCATTCACTCACACATCGCTCTCATTCTCTTCCAATCTCACACACACACACACACACACACACACACACACACACACACACACACACACACACACACACACACACACACACACGCAGGGCCGCAGAAAGAAAATCCGGGCCCCAGTACAAAGAAGGTGTGTGGGCCCTTATACAAAATTCTACACACACACATGTAAGTGTGTATATTATTATTTATTTCTAAACAATCTTAGATTACATTGATACATTTAGATAAGTATGTATAGGTATAAATGTAATAATAAAGTAATAAATTTATAATAGTAAAAGACGTTTATAGTAGTATTTATTGCCTGCCGAACAAAGGTGCTTTCCTGGCCTTTTTCCAAGCAAAACTCTGAATTAATTAATCAAAATTAATCCTTTTTGCTAGATCAGACTCTATACTGAGTCTTGCCAAATTTACTAGTCGCGCTTGACATAGTGGATCTTAGAAAATTTTTTACCAGTTTTAGCTTGCTGAATGCGCACTCTGTAGAGGTGACAGTGGCAGGAATTGTCAACAGAATACGCAGACCGATGCATATATTTGGAGAGAGTCCTTCCAGTTTGTACTTTTTCAAGCAATTCAGCAGCTCCAATGGGTCAGCTGGTTCTCTCCAAAATGTGATCGATGAACAGCTGGCAGATGACTCATCTCCATTACAAGATCTTCACTGACATCAGCAGGATATTGATTTGCCAGTGATTTTGATTTTTCTTTCAGCTAATCTACAGGAATTGTTAGGTACTTCCAGAGGAAGCTGAACTTCTCAGAAATGTTCACTGCAGCATTGAAATGAACTGTGAGTCCACCAATAACATTAGCCAACATTACATAGAAAACAGACTTTCTGAAATATGCTTCCTCAGGGGAGTCATCCATTTCATGTTGTTGTGACAATTTGGCATCTTCACCATGGAACTTACTTTTGCGTTTTGCGTCACCACGACTTCCAGATTGTTTAATTTCTATGTGTAAATTGGAAGCAACATGCTTAGCTTCACTCCACATACTTTTCCAGCTGTTGCGGATATCTGTCAGTTCTGAAATCAAGGTTTTTATGTTGGACACTTCAACATCCAGTGTTGCATTTCTGGATTGGATAACTTTGTTACAGATGTGTTTTTATAGGTTCATAGTTTGGTACTAAGCTAACTGCCCTTGTGAGCCATTTTAAGCCTAGCCAATTATCCATTGTGAGACTCAAACCCTGCACCTTGTGTTTGTAAGGCAAATACCTTAACCATTAGGCCATCCTCCCACCCCCTTTTGTGCTTGAATGTTTTCGTTTATGTTCTGTGTTTTTGTCCCATATTGCTTTTCTTTTATCCCTGATTCCTGGATTAGTAATTGCACTAAAACAAAGAGTGAGAAGGTCAGGTGCTTCAGCTAAATGGCGATTCTAAATGCCCATGACTTATTTCTTTTTAAGTCAACTGGAACTAATATTTTGTACCATACAACAGACATTATCACACAAACGAATGATGTCACATAAGACAAAGCTCCATTAATTTCTGTTCTTGTTTTGGCAGTTAGGTTCAGCTTCAAGAGGTCTTCTAATGCTAATTTGATGCCAGGCAGATGGGCTACAAAGGACTTCACACTTTCAACATGGTCTGACCACCGTGTGCTAGATATGCCATGAAGAGAACAGCCAATATGATTCTGCAAAATTTTCCATCGATGTGGACTAGAGCTAAACAGGTTATAAACAGTTTGTATACTTCCAAAGTATGTTATGGTTTCAGGAATACATTCTGCAGCATCATTTCCACACAAATTGAGTGTGTGGCATCTACATGGAGAAAATATAGCAGTTGGACATTGCTCAAGTATTCTTGCTTGTGCACCTTTATATTTTCCTGACATGTTGGCTGCGTTGTCATAACCCTGAGAGAGTGGAATATCATGTTTGTTCAATGCATCTACAATAATCTGTGCTATGTCATATCCGGTTTTGTCACTGCAGTCAACAAATTTCAGAAATCTTTCTACAATTTCAAACTGGGATCCATTTTGAATTACATAACACGGCAGGAATGTTGTCTGCTCAACATGAGATGCATCCGGTGTGGAATCAGCTATCACTGCAAAGTACTTTGCAGTCTTTCTATCCTGCAAAATGTGTTGTTTCACCAGTTCAGAACATTCAGCAATTAACTAATTTTGAGAATCAGCAGAGAGATAATGCACTTGAAGTCATTCCCCCTTTTCTTGTGACTCTAACTTGCAACACATGTTCTTTTAAAACTGGATCCCAATGAGACAACAACTCTATTAGCCCCAAAAAATTTCCATTGTCCTTGTCACCAATACGCTTGTGAACTACCATGTAAAGCAAGCCCACGTTCTCCAAGGAATAGTATAACATCAATGATTCGATTCATAATGTTGTACCACTTGACAGATTCTGTTGCAATTGATGCCTCTAAGAGACTTTCAATGCCCTTATCAGAAGACAGGCATCTTTCTAATTCTCGCCAAGCCAGATAGCATTGCCTATGACTATTGCTTCTCCTATGTTCTGGGATGCGACTACATCATTTTCGCCACTTTCCAGCAGCTGACCATCCTTCTGATGATGCAAGCATAGACTTGGATGCGGAGCTAATGTTGCAACACAGATTGTTCCAAAATAAACCAAAAAAAGGTACAAGCCAGATAGCCAGTTCCAGATGATTGTTTATTCCGCAAATCCACAAACCAATACTGATAAATCACACTGCAAACCAAAGAACATTTCGTGGATTTGCGGAATATGTTCTTTGGTTTGCAGTGTGATTTATCAGTATTGGTTCGTGGATTTGCGGAATAAACAATCATCTGGGACTGGCTATCTGGCTTGTACCTTTTTTTGGTTTATCAGTGCAGTTTCGGGTACTTGTGACCAACTTGCTTGTTTCGTGATTGTTCCAAAATAATCAGCAGGGAAAATAATATAATGCTTGTTTAACATCACTCCAGACAAGCCAATCTCGGACATGTTTCTCACCATTCAAATTTTGAAATGTTAGTATGCTTTGGTGCTGCGGTAGCATTGTCGCCTCACAGTTAGATGTTGTCTGTTCGATTTTCAGTTAGAGCGTCTTCTATGTGGCGACATGCGTGAATGGGCGTTCCTTCATTGAAGGTTGTGCGTTAGGCCCGGCAAGCCAGCACATAAAAATCTACTGCCAATCATTAGCGGACCGGAGTTCCACTGTGGCGACCCCTAACCGGGAAAAGCCGAAAGACACAACAAAAAAAAAAAAGTATGCTTTCTGGAAAAACTTGGTTATTCATATCTTTGGGAATGTTTTAGAATTGTCAATATGACCTTTCATAACACAGTTTTCTATATCCAGCTGAGAAGGAACCTCTGTTACAAGAAGTCCAATGTCAATTCCAGTGTTACTCTTTTCTTCACCATGGCCAGATTCTGTAGACATTGACGTACTCGTTGCCTCACTTCTCTTTTCATCACCAATATTCACTTGTTCCTTCAAATCTCCTTTTCTCTTATATCCTCCATCCTCCAAATCCACATTCGCATCATCCACCTTTTGTGCAAGGATCACATTAGGATTTACTTGATCTGATGTTTTTTGAAAATCCAAACTGCCTTCATGAGATTCTGTCCTTTGTTTCAATTCTGCATTTGGCTCATCTTGTTCTAAATCTAAAGTTTCATTTTTGTCAGTTTCTTTTGTTTTGCATTTAATGCCAACTTGAAAGAGTGTTTGCAATCCTTTTTTATTAATCTCATCACATTTTTGTTTTTCTTTACGTTTTTGAGCTCCAGATTTTTGAGATGACATGTTTAAGGCCGGTAACTGAAATGAAATATAGAACATAGAAATTTGCCATATTGCTATCGAGAATTTTGTTAGTGGTTCTAAAGTTAGGACAATATTTATTGCTATTGATTTCCACTAACCGTCAAGCCTTTTACAGTCTCGAATCTCTCGATAACGTAGACAAAAAGGTCCTTTATGCTACAATTACAGCATTTACAGGGAACTTTACCTGTGGAATTATTTCTTCCTTCACTTTCCTGTAAAGTCTTCTTTGCAGTCCATGATGAATCAGCATGGCTTGTGTCCAGTTTTCTTCTTCCTTCTGGAATTTGGTGGGAAAGCAAGGAGGAGTAATCCGAGCAATAAGTTTGAAGCTAGGAATGAAGACGTGAGAACACTCATTGATAGTCACTTTCACAAGTTTTTGTTCGTTGAATCTTGAATGCACGATACTACGTCACTCAAAAGTATTTTATCACTGTCATGGCCTTCTATTGCTTCGTGCTCACTCAACGCTTCATGATCTTGTAAGTGAAAGTTCTCGCGCCATTCTTTGTCTTAGTTTGTAGGGACATCTCCTTCTCGAGACAATGACATGTTTTTGTTCATCTCCTTCTCGAGACAACATGTTTTGGTTTTCGTGATGTTTCTTGGGCTTCATTGGGCCCCCTTAAGCTTCATAGGCCCTGGAGCAATGTACTGGCTGCAGCCCCCTCTCCTTGGGCCTGCACGCACACATACACACAGACAGACAGGCAGTCTCTTGTTCTCTCACTATCTGAAACTGTGCAGTGTTTCTTAGCCGCTAGCGGCCTGGTATAATTGATGCCAGGGCCTTGTACTGGGCCACGGACTGGCAGTTGAGAAACACTGGTCTAGGGTTAAGAGATTTTCAGTTACCAGATTACTGAGGTCTGAGATAATAGTCTCATTAGTCTTATATGTAATGCTAGAGTGTAACAGGTTTATAGTTACGAGTGTCCATGGTTGGGCCACCCTTGTATAATGGAATTACAATGGCTGTATTTTAGGCTTCAAGAATGTAGCTAGTGGAGAGGCTTAGATTAAAGAGGTTAAGGAGGCAATCTGACTTATTACCAGGAACCATGTATGAGGTATTCTTACCTTTTGAAAGGTCTGCAAGAACCTGTTCCATTGTAATTAAAGGGAGTTGCTGGGATTATGGCATCTGTGGAAAAGCTATAATTGTAGAGGGAGTAAAATTTGCACTAGATTTTTCAGATAGGATATTAGTCATTTCCTTTAGGTCAGTGTGTGCAGTATAACTGTGGACTAGCTCTGAACATTATTGGGTATTAGTTCTTAACATCCTGACATACTTAAATACATATAGTTATTTTTGACTTTAGTGGCTATTTTACGTTTATACTCAGCTTTGAGTTTGCTAATGGTTCTCTTAATCTTTATACCTGGTTTGCTTAACACTGCTGTTAAGGTAGGTAGAATGATAACTCTTGTAAGCATTAAACAATTTGCATTTTTTATTTATACTTTTTGTTATATGGGTATTTCACCACAGGGGGTTGTTTTCAAATTTCTCATTATATTTGGTGCAGATAGGGATTGCCTTATCAATATCATTATTTAAGTGGGAGTAGATGTCAGAGGCATAGGTAACAGCTTTAGCAATGGGATCCATGAGAGGAGAATTATAGTGGAATTGATTTAGGTCATCAAGTATTTGAAGGTGGTTGGCTTTTGAGAAGACCCTAATTACAGAGGTATTTAAGAGGGATGTACCACCAGTTTTAAAGGAAACTGTCACTAATTTATGGTCTGATTTAACATGCCAGGGATATACACATGGATATGGGAAAGAAGTGACCATATTTCTGGGTTTCTAGATCGAGGATATTGGGCCACTAGTAGGCTGTTGAATTATTTGTAAAAGAGATACCATTTATATTGTAAATGAAATTTTGGGCATGCCAGCTGCTGGCAGTGTAGGTTAGCCAGTTTATTGACAGATAATTGAAGTCCCACAACAGGAAAGTGTTAGGTTTAATGGGGATTTCAGCTAATTTGTTAAAATTAGTAGAGCATACAAAATATTGCATAACAACTATAAGAATCAATGAAAGGAGGTTAGAAAGGATTGGGAAGAAAGACCGGATAAGCATTTTACAAAGAAACAATGAGGGATATATGTATGTCTTCCAAATATGCAACAAAACTCTAGAAGATTTAGAATCTTTGCTTTAGGGCACCTTTCATGTACCTAAACTGTCAGGCAGCTTGAGCTGAGCTGACTAAGAGACAAGTGTGGGTGTAAAGCCCTTTTAGCTTTACTGCCGCCAGGAGTACGCTCCTCTGAGGCATTTGAGGATCAGCAGTTGGCTTCTGCTTTCCATTGCTGGACAGATAAGTTCCCTTTGGTGGAAAAATTCCATTTTCTTAAATCTATGGTAGTTTTATAGCTTTCTTCTTCAGGAAAGCTACTTTAAAGCTAGGAGTGTTGTGTTTTAATGGACTGTCATTGAGACTGTATTGTTCTTTTAAATGGAGCTCTCATTTTTTTCAGTCAGATTAAAAGTACTTTAACTGAAAGCATTTTTTCTGTGGAGAAATTGTGTTTATTTTTCAAGTGTGGGGCTATAATAGTATTTTAAATAGCTTTTTACTGTTTTTTTTTCTGTCATAAAAGTAATCCCAGGAAAGCGGCACCATTTTCAGCTTGACCATGGAACAGATTGCTAGTCCCATGGTCAGTCTTTCTTCCAGTCATAAAAAAATCAATAAATAAATAAACAAACAGCCTTTGCCACCTCAGCAAGCTAGCAATTTACTTCAGCCACAGGTGGGTGACTATACTATGGTCATTGTTTATTCCTAAAACCACTAATCATTTACCCTGGATCCATCTGGTGAGGCACCTACAGCCATATGGAGCAAGAATTATCCACTTCCTCTATGCTTGTTGGGTTCTCATTAGTCATTAAGGGAGAGCTACTCTATTCAGTCTTGGGACAGGGAACAGGAAAGTAATCCCTATTTTGACAGATGTTGTGCCCATCCCTGGGAAAGCTGTCATTAACAACACTGTTGGCCTCATTTTTCCTGTCAAAGAGAAACCAAAAACTAAATATGTATCAAATACTCATAAAATTTGTACCTCAGACCACTCTTCTTTTACCCCAGATTCTTTGGGTGTAGCACTTACATGTACTACGGTCTGGGGGTTAGCCACATCCTCTGTGGTTGTTGTAGTCTTCATAGTGGGCAAAGGACAGCCACTCTTGTCAGTCCTAGTAGAGGAACAGAGAAGGTTTCCATGTTATGTCAGAATGATGTGCCCATCCCTGGAAAAGCAGTGACTGCCATTAGTAACATGGATGGCCCCATTTTTCCTGTCAAAAAGAAACAGGAAACCAAGTGTGTGTTTACCTCTCCTAATATGTCTTTGGATAGGAGTAGTTTACTGGAGCTGGCACAGGGTTAAATTTAAAATATTGATCCAGCTTGTAAAATAGTTTCTGGTAAAAGAAAAATGGATTCCTCTTTTCCTGAAGTGATTCAATATTCTGAATCTGAACAGGAAGATGCAGGGACACATTCAGGATTTTGTCCACAGGTTTCTGATTCAGGATCAGAGGGGAGCTTAATTTCTGATTCTCCCTGTGGGGGTTTCTTTGTCTCTGAGACTACTGCCATAACTCTCAACGTCTAAGTGCTAGAGGTCTGAACAAAACCTAAAATAATGGCGAGGACAAAGGCCCAAAATAGGGATAGATTTTAAATATTGCTCTTATAAACATAGAAAGTTGCTAGAATAAACAGGAATTGTATTTGCATGCATTTTCTGAAGGATATGAAGTCTGAAATTCAAATGCCTGTCATTATTTAGTGACTTCAATCCTCAGTAATTTGCCAGAAAAAACACAAATATTATGTGGAACAGACCAAAAGTATGAGGAACAAAATCTGGACATTCTGCGAAAATCTGGGCAGTTGCGATGTATTGCTAGAATGTCCCAGTGTTTTCAGTGGGAGAACACTGAGGGTTCTCTGTCCCTCAGAATACTATGAGTTGTTACAAAAGGATTTTCTAGAACCTAAACCCATTCTTCCTGTCCTGTCAGCTTTAGAGGATGTATGTCTTACTGCCAACAATTTTCATGATAGCCAGCCAGCTGTCCCTAAAAAGGCAGGTAGGATATATAAAGTTCCTCAGTCTTTTACATTTTTATACAATATACTTTCTAATAAGGATGGGAAAATTATTGATTGGTATGGGAAAAAAGTATATACTTCTGCAACTTTGATTTTTCAGAATTTTAAATCGTCAAGCTCATATATTAAAGTTTGTTCTGATAAATTGTGAAATAACTTACTTTCTTCTATTGCACAGGTCACTAATCATTTTTGCAGTGTGTGTATGACTCTGCCGATATTTCTTCTAGGGCTATGGCCACTGGTACTGTTTTAAGGAGGTTTGCTTGGTTGCATTCTCAGAACCTCCCAGATGATGTAGAAAATGAGATTTTAAATTCTCCCTTGGACAGAGATTTGCTTTTTGGCCTCTCTACTGTGAAAGTGATCAAAAATGATGATGATAGGGGCAAGTTGATCCAGGAAATCTCTGAGATTTTTCTGCCATTGTTCTCCAAGTTGTCCAAGAGGTTTTATTTCTCTTCATCCAGTTTTAGCAAATAAACAAAAAAAAAATGAATACAGTCTTAACAGAATTCAGGTAAACAGACATTTAAGAAAGGGTTCCAACAAGAAGATTTAAACCTCCAAAACCAAGGACAGGCCAACAAGTCTGAATGACTATTCAAGAGACCTTGTGTCCAAACCCACACTTGCACCTTTTCTCTTCCAGAAAGTCTGAATTTCCATTTTCTTCTTTGGCAACAGATTGTTTCAGACAAATGGGTTCTTAAAATCATTTATCAGGGGTACAGATGGTAGTGGGAGGAAATTCTTCCTTTCCAGGGGATCATTCCACATCCTGCAGATTAGACTCTTATTTCCACCTGTTCTTCATCGCATGCTGTCCTAAGGAGTGGCAGAACCAGTCCCTCCTTCCCAAGTGGGAAGGGGTTTTGTTCAAGGATGTTCCTAGTCTCAAAGAAAGAAAGTATTTGGAAACCAGTTCTGGATCTTTTTTCCCTGAACCTGTTTGTGTCAGTGTTACTATTCAAAATGATGTCACTTCACAACCTGTTACCTCTTATTCCTCCTTCAGGATTTGTGGCAACAATAGACTTAAAAGATGCTTATCATTACACCCCTATTCATCTAGACTTCAGACATTTCTTAGGGTTCTGTGTGTCCGGATCACATTATCAGTTCCCTACCTTACCCTCTGGACGGGTCTATATTAAATAATCGAATGCTTAGAAAAGCGAACAATGATTTATCGACCCTATGTAAGCGAAATCTTACAAACTCGAACGCTGTTCCAAAAAAAAAAAAACATATAACATACCCCAAACCACTTATAACATTTACCCCACACACCCCTACTTAAATATACCAACTCCGAGATCACAATACAGTGATGAAAATGGCAAAGTAACAGATGCGGCCAAGCGATTTCTTTCCCAGGGAAAGAATTCACTTCTATGCCACTTCATCATTTTGCCTTTTCGTCTTTTCAAGTTTGACCAAGACGTATTCGAAAGAATGCATCTTCGGTCATCTAATAGGAACCCCTTTGGACTAACCACTGCACTAAGGGTGTTCACAAAGTGTCTAGTTCCAGTTATATCTCATTGCAGGCTACAGGGCATCCACATTTTCCATATTTAGATGACTTGCTCATCTTTGTAGAATCTTTTTAAAAATGTCAGGTATCTCTCTCTTGGGTGAGACATCTCTTGCAGAAGATAGGATTCCAAGAGAAACTGAAAAGTTTTTCTTGACTCCCTCTCACAGGATTGTGTTACTAGGATGCCAGCTAGATACCTCAGCTCAAAGAGCTTTTCTTCCACAAGAAAAAAATGATCTTTATTTAGATCTATTTTATGGTTTTCCACTCAGACTTTGGTCTCTGTGAGGGAATACCTCAGAATTTTGGGTCCCATGGCATCTATGATTCCCATGTTACCCTGGTAAGACTCAACATGAGAAAGATACAGTGGTACCTGAAATCTCTTTAGACCCAGCATCAATACCATTTTATCTTTTCAGATCCCAGTACTGGAATTGTCAGAAGAGAAATCTTTTGGTGGAGACAACAGATATCCTTAAATCCAGGTCTCCCCTTCTCCCTCCCTGCTCTAAAGCAGTCAATCACCACAGATGCTTTGGACATTACTTGGGGAACAGTTTCAGGAGAGGTAAGAGTAGAGGGGGTGTGGGACACCAAGGACAGATGCAAACACAAATATTAAGGAGGTGCTTGCCCTGATCAAGGCAGTCAACTCTCTGAACCACCTTTGATCCCTAGAACCTCTTCAAGTAGTTACAGACAATACCATAGTCATCTGGTACATCAACAAGCAAGGGGAAACCAGGTCATACCCACTTTCCAAATGAGCCATGTTAGCTTGGGATATAGCTACAGAGCACAATCTCACTCTACAGGCATTTTACATTCTCTCAGAGAAAAATGTGTGGCATACAAGCTGAGCAGGACAATCACGAATGGAAATTAGATCAGAGGGGCTTCCAATATTTGATCCATCTGTAGGGAGTTCCTCAAGTAGACCTCTTTGTCTCCTCTCTGAACAATCAACTGACAAATTCTGTTCCAGGACTTCATGTAAGAAGGCCTGAAAGCAGATGCATTTTATTTTCCTTGAATAGGAATGTTCCTGTATGCTTTTCCACCCTTTCCACTAATATCCAGGGTACTTCTAGAGAATCAGAATGAATCCTCCAAAGACCACTGTAGTGACTCCCTTCTGGCCCAGGCATCCATAGTTTTCTTTTTTTTTGGCAAAGGTCAGGGGCATTTACCACAACCTTCCTCACAGAATGGATCTACTCACATAAGAATAGGGGTGTTTGATACACCCTGACCCCAATCAAGTTCATCTGACTGCCTGGAAGATAAGGTCTAAATTCCTTTTAGGCACCTGTTTTCATAGGATGTGCAGTAAGTACTAATGAAGGCATGAATGCCTTCTACTAGAATATCATATATTAGCAAATGGAAAAGGTTTTCAAGTTGGTGCCAACGTCATAACTAGCACCCATCCAGGGATAGTTGTTGTCTGGTTTTACAAATATTTGTGTGAGTTACTATTATATGGCCTTTCTTATTCCTATGTCAAGGTTTATTTATTAGCCATTTCAGCATGCCTGTCTATGAATCCTCCTCTTTCAAGGCAGTTGTATGTCAAAATGTTCTTAAAATGGGTTTTGCATAAGAGGCCTCCCAGTAAAACTATGGGCCACCCTTGGGATCTTAATTTTGTGTTAGAGAAGCTAACACTTGCTCCATTTCCACCAGCTAATCTGTTTGACTTGAGATTCTTAACATGGAAAACAGTTTTACTGATTGCTCTGACCTTTGCAAGAGTATCTGAGCTGCAAGCTCTTATGGTGAGTTAACTCTCTCATTTTCCACAGGGACAGGGCTCCTATGAGAACTAATACTCTTTTTGTGCTTAAAATGGTATCCAGGTTTACTTTAAGTTAAACTATCCATCTCCCCATTGTCTTTCCTGAGCCTAAAAATGAGGGAGAAAGGATACTCATATTTTGAATGTCCACAGATAACTCGGGTGCTATCTTCATGGAGCAATTTTTCATTTCTTGTGAAAGTAAGAAGAAGGGGCAATCTTTGTCAAAAAGACTATTTGCAAATGCTTATCTAAGGCTATTAACTTTTGTTATACTCACCAATTAAAATCTATTCCAGGCAGGGTGAACACCCTCTCTACAAGGGCATTCAAAGTACAGGTATCCTTTCTCTCTTATTTTTAGGTTCAGGAATGACAATGGGGGCTTCATCTATGTTTTTTTGGAAAGGGTTGGATTCTAAAAGTATTCAAAAAGCTGCAACTTCATCTTCTGTACATACGTTTACAAAGCACTAAAAGCTAGATTCCTTCTCTAGGTCTAAATCAAGCTTTGCTATTTCACTTTCCAAATATAGTTAGCTATGGTAAACTACTTATAAAGGTAAGGTTACTACAAAAGTGATCAGTATGAAAAGCATAGTGCAGCTGTGTAAGATGAACTTACCATAACAGTCGATGTTCAAATGATCACTGCTGCAGTAGCTGCGCCCTCCATTCCCATTGTTTTTTGTGTGCTTTTTATGCTAAGGTCTGGACATTTTTTTTTTGTTACTGCCAGCATTGCCCTTTCAGGGCTAAGACTCCCTCTCTTTGCTGGCAGGAAAGCTCTTATGGGCTTTGCACCCACATGTGATTTAGTCAGCTCAGCTTGAGCTACTTGCTAGTTTAGGCACATGGAAAGTGTTCTGAAGCTTTGGAAGCTGGATGGCTGTTATATCGTTGGCAGGATGTAAACCCATATAGCTAAGGCTAGTGCAGCAGTGATCATTCGAACGTCTGTGTTTTGGTAAGTTCAGCTTACACAACTGTACTTTCTCTGGCCTGGATATAAACAGAAACATACATTTCCTCTGACTCTGTTTTACCATCTGTCATTTAGTATAAGTTAATATTTCCTTCACCTCAAGATCACACTACTATTTCAAGAAAAGCAGCAATATTTAGCTTAATGTATCAGGTTGTAATTGTAGGATTTATTACAAAACTTACATTTCTGACTTCACAGGTCTGTTGCAGATGTGTACCACTGACAACAGGGATTACTATATTGTGGCATCAAAAAAAACGTGGGTCCAGGCTCAAAGGTTCTGCCGCACTTTCCTCACAGATCTCGCCTGCATCAGGAACGAAAGTGAACTCCGTTACATTTCACATCTTACTAAAAATGCTACTTGGATTGGTCTTCGCAAGGACCAGTTTTGTGACTCTTCAACTCTTCAGTGCTCAAATGGAGAAAATTCTGACATTCTGCAGTCGAATAAAACTAGAACAGGAGACTGTGTTCTCGTATGGCTGGATAAATGGGAATGGAAGGACTGTAATGATTCACATCAATTCATTTGTTACAAAGGTTTGTATGGCACTGATGGTCTACATATACAGTGTTAACTTCCCATTGTGTGTATGACAGTAATTCTAACATTTAGACCCCATAAGTATGCAGCCTACAAAAAGCATAATATGTCTAAGCAAAACTCATTTTCCTTGAGTTTGATTGTACCATTTCTGTGGAAGATCAGTTGCACCCCATCCAGCATTATGAAATTCAGTGATAAACTATCCTCTAAAACTGATGTGAGGTATGTGGATATTTTGAAAATGGGACATCGGGGGGGGGGGGGGTACTACGAGTCTTACAATGAAAAAAGTTTCTAGAAAAAACACTGAAAACTAGTGCTATTTAAAAAAAATCTGCCCTTTATGAAACATCTGTGGTGTCTGATATAATGGTAAAGATGTTACCCTCATATTCAGAAGATGCGGGGTTTGATTCTCACCTTTGAAAGAAAAATTGGGTAGGGTTAAAATGATCCAATAGGGCAGCCAGCCTAGTACTTTTCTCTCAACCTATGAATCTTCATGGTTATGATCTGAATTAAAGTCCGATTTTGCAGGACATACATAAGTAAGGCATATGTTTTTGTATTTTGTTACCTGACTTCTACATGGTGAAGAAAATAGCATAGTGGTTACATGGTGCACTGAGATAAGTAAGTCCTTGTTTGATGCACAACTTATATTTATTTTCCTTTCACTTTGCTAGTGCTAAGTAATAGTCCCTCAAGTGAGCAATTTTGCTTTTTATGCAAGAAAACCACAGCTCATTACAGTATTAAGTATCGGTCAGTTAGTGCAATCTTACTACACTTAATAACATGCTTTTACATACAAGAACATTAATGAAGACCTGTTAAGCACTAGTAAACCCTTATAATACATCCAAAAGGATAAACGCTACATGTGTTGTAACAAACTGCCACAAAAGCTTAAGTAAGGTAGAGTATTGTCAAACTTAACACTTGTAACTAGGAGCTGTAAATAAGGACAGCACATTTTTCAGCACCAATATGCAGTTAACAGTTATTTTAAATTGATAAAATACTTCTACCATTTGCAAGCAGCAATTAACTTATTCTTACATAACTCAGTAATTGCAATAATCGAGTATAAAAAGGTAGTAGTAGTATTCGGTTCTGGAGTTCATATTGTAAGTATGAGTTGTAAGAGGTGGCAGTGATAGTGTTTATTCAGTTTAAGACGTGTGACTAGGAGTGAGTAACCATATATAGACTCTGCATGATTTGCACTTTAAAGACCTCAGAGGTGATGGTTTTTACATCCAGAAGTACAAGAAGTGTAGCATGTTCAAATGAGGTTCCAGTATTACTTCTGGAGAGCTACAAGGGGTAGAAAACTCTCTTTCAGCAGCCTACATTACCGTAACCATGGACTTCCTCATTTTAAACAAAGATTGTTTTTGAGGCCCCACAGTGGATATATTTCTAACAATGCTCTATCCTAACTGAATGTATTGCAGGTGAAAGATTACTATTTGATCTTGCATTATGTAATACTATTTTGCACTGTTTCAATTAAGAGGTTGTTACAATAAGTTATCATTACTTAAATCAGCAGTACTGACTTTCACAGTTAAATTTTTCATAAGTAATATTTTAACTATGATTTGTGTGATTGTTTTACATAGATTTTTTGATTATACAACAATTACCCTGGAACATAAATATATTTGATGCTATTTTATTTAGCTGTTGAGTTGGGGAAAAAGACTGAAACTTCTAGACTGTTAAAAGTATATGATGCAAAAAATGTGTGTTTACTGGAAAAAAATAAAACATACAATTACAGAGTTTAGCACAATGTAATGATTGTAATTATTACAGTTTTGCTACAAAGCCCTTTAACTGGTTATGATTATTTTTCTCATTTGCCATGCAGAAGTCACATTGAGAATGTATCTTACTATTGCGCATCTTGGTGTGGCTTCATTTAAATAATTACGCATGGTTTTGCCATTCAGTGAGCATAAAAAAAAGTAAATAAACAAAAGGTTTGTGTGTGTGTGTGTGTGTGTGTGTGTGTGTGTGTGTGTGTGTGTGTGTGTGTGTGTGTGTGTGTGTGCGTGTGTGTATGTATGTACAAGAGATAGATAGAAAGAAAGAGTGAGAGAGAAAAATAGAGAGACTGAGCCAAGGGAGAAAAAGACAGAGCAAAAGAGAGTCAGAGAGAAAGAAAGCATACCTCTCAACTTTTTTAAATCAAGAATTTTTAATAAAGCCTATTATATGATGCAAAAAGTCTTAAAACCATGTACAATCTTTTAAATATAAAATCAAATTCACTTATTAACTAAACAGAGCAGGAAGTTTTGCAACAACACAAAAATTTTGAACAATAAACAGTATGGCACTATAACAATTCATGGACTGAAAGTAATATTCAACGATTTACCAAAAAATGAAACATTGTTAAGGAGAGAGCAAAATCAGGAACAGCTGAGAGGCATTGGGGAGGGGGTTGTAATGCTTTGTACTATATAATTTTTGTGTCATTCATTTGATCACAGTCAGACATCTGAAATGTAATCAGGCAAGAAATCTGTAATGGCTGGGCACATTTTTGTGTGTGTGGACAAAACTTAAATTTTGGATGTAAAAATACTTCCTTCAGAAACAATTGCATATGCTGTAACAATTCTTAAACATGATCTAGAGGAATAATTTTACATCAAAAATATAAAAAATCATACAATAATTAAAAAACAAACAAATAAATACAAAACAATTTAACAGATAGCCCATTATCCAAGCACAACAATACCTTCCAGGCTGGGTGCTGCCAAAGAAATAACAGACCTTCCAGGGGTGGTGAATCACTCTACCTGCAGTGCTGGACCTCATAACATCCTGGTGATTTATTATTTCCCTAATAACGCTCCACCTCTTGAGCATTACTGCTTGTCTGATCACTACCAGATCATTTAATAACTCATGCTTCACCTCAGTGTTAAATTTTGCTCTCATGAATAAATAGACCATTACCCATATATCATCATTATATACTTCCTCTAAGCATATCATTAATAAAATAAATGGTCAGATAATGTATAGCTATTTTCATTCTTACTGAATCATGCATCAAAACCTACTTTTTGCTTCTTTCTGATACACTGACCAATATCCTCATATAAATGTATTCAATATAGCGGGTTATTTATACATTTATTCTACGTAACTGAAAAGTCATTACATATACTTCCATGGATGTTACTCTGCTTTTTTGCCTACTGCATCATCTACTCTTCAGAGAACACATTCTGTTTTTCATTCATTTGTATTCTGATGTTTCCAAATGCATACACACATAATGAATTAATTTGTCAGCCTCTTTTGTTTATAAAGAATTGTTTTCTGAAACATTTTTGTCTCTCAGGATTATAAATAATGCTCTGTAATGAACTTTCACATATTACTAATTTTTTCCAAAATTTAGGAAAACTTTCAAGCTAGTTTATCAGGATATTTGGAAAAGGCTGTAGAACATAATGAATGAATAGTGAACTATCTCACTCCTTAGGCTGCTCTCCCACTAACCGAAAGCTGTGTTCATAAGGAACACTTCACGTCTGGTAGTTTGACACTGTAAACCACAGTTTACTTCTCAGAAGACTATAAGTAGTGGATGTCTCAACAAATGCTCTACCTTTCAACACCTATGTGGTGTGGAATATCACACCTCTAGTAGTCTACACACATCCTTGCATTCTAGAGCATTTTAAGAAAATCAAGTTAAAAAAGCTTAACATAAACAAGTGTAAATATTTTGTAAACAATATTTATTTATTTATTTATTTTTTATTGACATTTGATTACCAGGGTAGAAGCTCAGGGGAGAAAAGCTCCAAATTATTACATAACATTTTAAAAACAATACGTTTACAATCTTCAAACATAGAACAAAACATCTGCAATTTAAATAATTATAACAAATTAGACATAATATAAAAAACATTGGTTAAGAATCTATACGAGTTATAGGACAATTATTTAATATAGACAGTTTGTAGAGAAATTAAAGGTAAGTTAGTCTAATACAAACATGAATTGCAATATGAAGTGAGAAAATCACATCCTTATGGTATATTTATTGAGAAAGTCAGGGAAGAGAATTTGATAGCAGTAAGGAAGTAAGTGAAGAAGAGAGAGTAAGGAGGTATAAGAAATGAAAAGGTACTTGTTCACATTTAGGGGTATAGTTTATCCTGGTTTTGAGCAAGAACAGAGCCAGATTATACCTAGATGGTCTTTCAGAGTGGTTTTTAAAGATGGGAGAGAGGGTACAGACCTGATGGATACAGGTAATGAGTTATAGGCCATAGCAACCTTGTACAAGTGGAGACAATTCCCAGCAGATTTGCTAAATTTGTAGACAGACAGGAGTTTTTGATCACTGGATCTCAATGATCAACTGGGAACATAGTTGTGCAGAATGTTTTTTAGTGCTGGACAAGCATATGGATGATAGATAATTCAGTAGGTGGTAAGAAGCTGTGTATATTTTAGTTGATGAGGAACGTCTAACCAATTTAGGCTTTTCAGTGCTATAAAGTGATGGGTTCTGATATGGGTATTTGCTGCAAATTTAGCAACTTTGTTGTAGCATCATTCAAGTTTTATTTTTTGTGAAGCCTAGGAGTTAGTAAAGATGGGAGTGCCATAAAGAAGAGGGGGAGGAGGCAAGTAGTGACAAGTGTAATTTTAGTTGTGTCAGTTTAAAGTTTTTGTCTCTGTAAAACATCCCTAGTTTTTGATGAGTATTTTTTATGCAATTTTGAACATGCAGGTTGAATGTAAGATTATTGTAGAATATGTATACGTGTGTTGTACCTTTAAGAACCATTTCCAAGGTCTGCACATGCATATGAATAGCAAACGTGCTAGCTTCAGTGCCATTTTGAATGTGCAGCCAGAGTGTGAACATGTACGAGAGATAGTCAGTTTGTTTATAAGTTTATATGTTAAAGTTGCTAAGCCTCATTCCTGATGTGTTTGTATATAATAAAGCTATAATAAAGCTGCTTGAACAGAACCCAAGAATGTTCATCTGTTTCATCCTGACTGGCCGAGCAACATGGAGTCAGAACCAAGATACCAGTGACTGCTTTTCAGAGCTATGAGGTGCAGAGTTAACAGTGAAGGTAAATTAAGAACACTGAGAGCAGACAAAGGGACAGAAATGAACCAAAGGTGAAAACTTGCATAAACTATTTATTTATTTAAAAAGATAAAACAGAGCATTACAAGGGCACAGAACACATTATTAAGCAAATGAATAGCAGGGAAACATTTATTAAGCAAACAACAGGCATAAAATGTTTATTAATTAAATGAAATGTTCAAAATAAGATATTTGATAAAATGATTATCGGAAAAGCACACAAGGGGTTCAGGGCAGTGGTGGCTGGTGACTTCAAATCAAAGGGGGGCTGCAGGAGACAGCTGAATGGGTGGGGTCAAGGGGGAGGGGTGTGGCCAACTAGAAAGGGGAGGAGCTATGCTCAAAACCACAAAACTAACTTTAATTAAATACGTTGCCCTGGGTGCCAAACCATCATTATGAGAGTCCAATCAAGACAAAAATAAGTGTAGAAGAATAAAAATAGTTCAATGCATTGGCTGCATGACAGCGTACTTAATATCTAGATGGAAACAAAAGGTTGTGAGGCATGAAAAAATAAATTACTTTTTAAATACATTATTGGAATGCCAGTCAAAATCAAGTATAAGAAAAACAAGAAGCACTCAACTCAAACCACTTCTCCTTGCACTGCAGTTCTAATTATAATTTATATTCAACTTTATTAAAGTACCAAGTAACATGCTGAAAGTAGAAATCTCTGTGATGCCCCACTTGTAAAAATATTTTCTTATCCAAAAAAGACCTGCTGCCTGACTGCCTTGTTTCATGGGGAAAACATGATCAAAGGAAAAACTGAAAAGCAAACGAGAAACAAGCTCAAGATACATTGCTTAAAGGATTACTGTACAGGTTATGGACCACACATGATTGGCATTCTGTTTAGTTTACGGGTAAAGTCTGTAGAGATGACTGGAAGTCTCCAACAAGTGTAATGAGCTTTTTAAAATAATGGAATCTTGTCCTTTAATACCCAAGGCTTATACATTATCTAGTCAAGTATTCTCTGCATGGCAACAACATAAAGGCTTTCAATGTTGGCAATTCTTTAACAGTATGCTTATTAAAGATTACTTGCATCTTACGATCTCAGACAAGCTTACCTTATGGTCATTAAAGCATTGCTACTTAAACACAGAGCAACAGGCACTTTATGAGTAATAAGCATAAATCTGAGTAATAAGCATAAATCAACAGTACAAAAATATGACAGAAACCAGACCGTTCTGCAAAATCAAGGACAGATGAAAAGCCACTGTAGTACTTGTGTCTACCTTGGATGGGGGGACACACTGCACATTTACACTGCATAACTTCTCCTTGCCTTGCTTGGACACATCCAGAGTCACTACATGGGGGAGTGGGGTGCAACAAGTATGTCACAATTTGAAATGTCTGTGGCTGACTGTGATGGCCCTGACACATTTGTCATACCTCTCAACCTCAGAGCAAGAAATCTGGACAAAGCCATACACAGAAGTGGGACAAAGGCCCAAAAATAAGGACAATTTTAAATATTGCTCTAATAAACTTAGAAAGATAATAGAATAGGTCTTGCATTAGTATGAATTTTCTGAAGGGTATAAAACCTGAAACTCAAATGTCTATCATTATTTTCTAACTTCAGTCTTTAGTGATTTGTCACTAATTTGCCAAAAAACACAATTTTATGAAAAATGGACCAAAAATGTGATGCAAAAATATAAAATAGCCACACAATACAGCTGGAAACCTGTCAAAGAAGGGACACTTTAATATTAGTACTGCTAACTTGAGCAGCTGACAAAATAAAAGAATCTACATGCATTTCAAGTAATCTATAACTTTGATTATTATAGTTATTTCTTAATTGTAAACCCTCCATGTTTTCTTCCAAAATTGCTATTTTGCGGAGAGATTATTAGGGGGAAGAGCAACATTTTGAGCCAAAATCGGGGACAGTTGAGTGGTTGGCTATGCCTAATTCTATAAAGCAATTTATTTGCATGTACCTCTCAACCTGTTAATGCAGTAAATCTGAACAAGGCCAAATATATTGGGGGAACATATAAACAGTACTAAAAATTGCTCTTGTATAAATTGAGACAGTTGATAGAATGACAGTTCTTACTTTAGCATGCATTTTTCTGAAGGTTATGAAGTCTGAAACTCAGTGTATCATTATTTAGTGACTTAATTCCTAAATGATTTGCCAGAAAACTACAAATTTTATGAAGAACAAACCAAAAATAAGAAGCAAAAATCTATTCATTCTTTGAAAATCTGGACAGTTGGGAGGTATAGTTCAGCTGGGCCTGTCTGAGTTTGCTGCCCTTCCCCCCTGACAAAATCATGGTTGAATGGAGCCTCTGCAGCCATTCCAATGAACCATTACTTAGCTATTTCACTCCATTTACCATAAACACTAATGTGCATACTGCTTTACTTCTATGATGAGTTGGACTTCATTTGAAAGTTTTATTTTGTATTTTACAGCACAAACACTAAGTCATCTACTAAACAAAGCAATGCAGTCTCACAATGAAAACTTAGCATTAAAACTTATCTGCCCTTGAAACTCACATTCATTGAAACAGCATTGAAACCCACATTCAAAGAAAATACATTTTGCCAGTGGCAGATAAAGATTAATTTTGGGATAGGCCCCTTGCATATGAAACATACATGTTCTCTTTGATACACCTTCCTCACTGTAAAAAATTATATTCCTTGTACAATACAGTACAGTTGTTAGAGGACATTTTAAATTTGTTTTGAACATTTTTCCAGTAAGCAATGAAACAAAACGCATGCACCCATAATGGCAAAACTGCCCAGTTCAGAACATTTATCATAAAAGTCTATTCAGACTTCCACAGTCCACCATTATTAGTAAATATGCACAATTCTACAGTCAACCATTACCAGTAAATATGCACAATTCCACAGTCCACCATTATCAGTAAATATGCACAATTCTACAGCCCATTATCAGTAAATATGCACAATCTCTGAAGAAGTAAAAGTCATCTAAATAATTCCACATTAAAGAAATCAGTAACTAATGAAGAGGTTGCTGCCAGCAAACACCTTTATATTTCATGGTTTCATCGAAAAATAAAGTCTCTGTTGCCCCTCAGGAATAAATTGCCTATATTACATTAAAAAAATAAGCTAGTAATATTGCAAGAGGAAATGGATGGCAAACTGATAACAGACTCATAGTTAGTATCTTCACCAAGGAGAACATTCTCAGTACAGCAGCATCTACCCCTTGTGGGAGTAGAACCCACAGCCTTCTGCATCAAAAGCAAGTACACAACCTGTTGTGCTATTAGCAATGTGAGCTGACTTAGCATAATCAGCACTAAACTTCTCTTCCCCTGCAGCTCTCAGCTCCTTGTAAAATCTACTCAATACTCAACTGCATCTCAACTTCGCAGCACAAGAAGTCTGGAAAAAGCCAAATTTATTGGGGTGGGTCAAAAGGGCAAAACCAGGGACACATTAAACATTGCTTGTATAATCTTGGAAAGCTGCTAGAATAAAATGCTGTGTTACCACCGTACATTTTACTGCTAAGGTCCCTGTGCAAAAGAGTCAGAACAACATACCACTATGCCAAATCACCTGCTTTGTGAAAGAAAAATGCTGTGTTACCACTGTACATTTTACTGCCAAGTTCCCTGTGCAAAACAGTCAAGAGCAACATACCACTACGCCAAATCAGCTGTTTTGTGAAAGAGAGGAAGACTGAAACTTAAATGGCTATCATTTAATGAATTCAGTTCTCACCATAGCTGTCAACCTCTTAGCACAAAACACCTGGACAAACCCAGTAATGAGGGAATACAGCCCTCAAACATATTCAGTGAATTCAGTTCCTGCCATAGCTGTCAACCTTAGCACAAAAAACCTGGACAAAGCCAATAACAGGGTATTATAGTCCCGAAAATAAGGACAAATTTCAAATAGTCATCTTATAAACTTAAAAATTGCTATAATAAAAGGTTGTGTTACTATATATTTATTGCTAGAATAAAAAGTTGTTTTACTATGTATTTTCTGAAGAATATGAAGTCTGAAATTCAAATGCCTGTCAATTTTACTTCTGATGGAACAAAAACAATTTTCAGCAGAGGCCCAGGGAGAAATACTGTAGACACATGTCTTTGTAACATGGGCAAAGTTGAAATTCCTCACTACCACAGCTCCAGCCAGCACAAAATATGTGTAACCCTTGAGGGCATTATATTAAAGACAGGTCAGGTGGCATCTTAAAGAGTTACAGGAAGGAAATTACCCACTATAATACTTGAAATTGTCTAAATTGCACTTAGTAATTTCAAAGTTTTAAACACAAAACAGAGGGGAAGCTGACCATAACTTAGTAAAGCATATAATATGAATCATTTGTTTTTACAAGTATCAGACAGTGCAAAGAATTTAAAATGAAAACACCCTGAGAGCCATGAATTGTTTATTTTGACAGGTCAGAGGATTGCTGTAAAATGTAATGAACTGTCTAAATTGCAGCACAGACAAAATACAGCTGAAAGAATGATAAAACAACTTAACAAGGAATAAATATTTTCTGAAAAAAAAAAAAAGTTGGCAAAGATTTCCATAATGACTGCCTATACATTCTTGTGAGTTTAATGCCAAGGTCATCCCCATCCGTCCATTTTTTAATGTCAAAATAGAAGGTGTATGTCAAGTCACAATCTATATACGGTTTCCCTGCCGTTTAGCTTACCCTTCCTACTTACCCGGTATACTTCTGCACCTTCACTCTGTTCTTCTTCTTCTTCTAACTTCTTTCTTCTACTACTTCTTTCTTCAGTTCTTCTTCTGTTCTTCTGAGCCGCCCAAAAAAAAAAAATCCAATGGCAAATAGCAAATTAAAATGATAAATAATAAATCCAGGTTCGGTAAATCCTTCCCGTGTGACTGAGTACTGACTCAGTCACGAATCAATCCAAAACTGACTTACTGTTTGATTCTCGCTCTTTTCCCAGCACATAAAGTCCAGGAAGAGAGCGACAACCAATCAGCAGCATTTAGCCCAGCAAGCACGTCATGTACGTGCCTGCGGATGTCGCAGTCCGAGCCCCTTTTAATTCTATGCGGTTTGGAACCACATAGACTGCTGGGCATCACAATGATGCCTTAATTAGTCCACCGGGCTGCAAACAAAACAAAACAAAAAAAATCTTTATTTAAAACCGCCGCAACCCGAGGCGGCTGAAGTGCGCATGCGCGTACTTGCCGAGTCACGGACTCGGAGACCAACAAAGTAAACCAAAAAAATAATAGTCTCACTCTCTGTCACAATGTACACAAAAAGGTAATTTTTCTTTTTTTTAGCTGAGGGGGCTGCAGTCCAGCAGTCCGATGCCACGAGCCGCCCCTGGTTCAGGGTTACCTCGGAATTGCAAAACAAGCATGTTTGAAGTAAAATGAGCATGTTTGGAGTAAAATGAGAACAAGAAAAGTATAGAGGGCATGAAAAGAGATTAAATGGGCAAAATGAACATAATAAAGGGCAAAAACAGGCATATTAAGCATAAATAAAGCAAGGCAACTGCATGTTTTATGGCAAATTACAGTGTTTTGGCATAAAAAACTATTTTGCATTGATTAAAGCTATTCAGGACATAATTAAAGTTATTCAAAGCATCTCAAAGTGTATAAAAGTGCTTACAGTGTGTGTTTATTACTGTGCATTTATTTCCGAGTTCACTGTGTGCAAAGTACAACTATTTTGTGAAGTGCAGTCAAATTACAGCTATTGTGAAAGGTTTCTTGTGCAGGGTATATCTGTTTGCAAAATGGCCCCCTTTACAGAGTGTTTCCTGCACTGTAAAGAGTTATTTAGCAAAGTATAGCCATTTTGAAAGTGTTTCAGTGTGCTGTGTACTGTTTATTCGCAAAGTGCAATTACTTCAAAATGTTTCTTACTCGGACCTTCATCTGCCCAGTTTATTTGCAGAGTGCAATTATTTTGAAATGTTTCTTACAATGATAAGAGGTAATTTACCGAAATACAGTGATTTTCAAGAGTGTTTTTGTGCCACAAAGACTTGTTTTGCAAAGTATTTTGTAGAGTTCAGGTACTCAGAGGCTTGTTGGGCTACTGAGCATAGTTACAAATACTGGCAAAAATTTCTGGCGTATATGTATGTGTGTGTGTTTGTGCATACTTGCAAAGTCTTCACTAGTATGTGTTAATATGGCAGACGGATTTTGAAAACCATCACCACTTGTATTTTATCATAATACTGCAGAAAACTGGAGAATATTGGAGCAAGAGTACAATATTTTCATACAAGCAACTTATTTTGACAAGGATGCATACACCAGGGCATTCATTTTGCTAATCCTAGCTGGGTCAGAGGCCATTGAAAGAGAGCATTAATTTGTGTATGCACCAGCAGTGTATGAAGGAGAAGGGGAAAACAGTTGTACAGGCTGAATCAAGGGAAGACGCTGAGAGTTTGAAATACAAATTCCGAGAAATGTGCAAACCCCAGACAAATGTTACATTACAGAGACATTTGTTTTACACAAGAGATCAAAAGCAAGGAGAAACTTTTGCAGCTTATATTACTGATCTGAGAAACAAAGCTAAAATGTGTAGGTTTGGTGATTTAAAAGATGAGTTAATAAAGGACAGGCTTGTGTGTGGTGTTAATAGTGCTGCTCTGAGAAAGATTTTGCTTCGTGATAGTGATTTAATGCTGAGCAAAGCTATTGAGATTTGTCAAATCCATGAAGTTATAGAAAGGCACAAAAGTATGCTTGCGAGTGACAAGAGCATGGTTTCAGCAGGCTCCAGAGCAAATGTAGACAGCATGCAACATATGGCTAGCAGGAACAGCCTAAGCACATGGCAGTTGCAGCCCCTGGAGGTGTGGCCAGGATAACTCGTAGTTTTCCAGCAAGTTCTAAGACTAGTTCAGTTAAAGCAGCTTGCTCAATGAGGCACAAGGGTGAATCAACAAAACCTAAGTTAAGCTTCATTGTTAACTGTTGTAATTATGGTACGAACCATGAGTCTAAAAGAGAAAAATGCTTAGCGTTTGGTCAACAATGCCACAACTGTAAAAAATGGAAACATTTTGCAAATCAAGTAAACCTCACTCAGTTGTATCTATTTGCAAAATGGCCGCCTTTACAGAGTGTTTCTTGCACTGTAAAGAGATATTTAGCAAAGTATAGCCATTTTGAAAGTGTTTCAGTGTGTTAAAAAAGCAAGTCGATCGTATAGAAAGTTGCAGTTCTAATTTCTATGTAGATGGTGTATCAGTAATTGGTGAAAAGATTAATGCAGTAGATTTATTGACAAAGAATGAAGTGTTTTGTACTGTACTGATCAATGGTAAACCCACTCAGCTCAAAGTAGAGACTGGTTCAAAGTTTAATGTCGTGTCTGCTGACACATTTTCTAAGGTGAGAGCTGGTGAGCAACTTAATTTGGATAGTTGTATGAAGCTTGTTGCTTATGGAGGTGAAGAAATTCAAACTGAAGGCTGAGCAATGCTTTCACATTATTTGGCTGGGAACTGTTGCAAATTATTATTCTATGTAGCCCGAAGATCTGTGCAGCCATTATTAGGTCTCAGAGACAGTTTGAGAATTAATCTGTCATCTTTTACCAAAGAAGTTCATCATATAAGCACATGTCCCAGTTTCACTGATACTATTTTCTCAGAATATGCTGATGTTTTCAATGAAAAGTTAGGCGAACTTTCAATTGTGCATGCTATGAAGTTAGACCCAGTGGTCAGACCAGCAAGAAGAGTTTCAATAGCTATGCAGAACAAAGTCAAAGCTCAACTGGATAAAATGGTGCAGCAAGATGTAATTTTTCCAGTTACAGAACCAACTGAATGGGTATTGTCTATGGTAGCAGCTCACAAAAAAGACTCAGATGAAATGAGAATATGCATTGACCCAAGAGATTTGAACAAAGCATTAAAAAGACCTCATCATCTTATGCAAACAGTTGAGGAAGTTGCAGCACTGATACCGAATGCCACTGTTTCTTCTGTCTTGGATGCAGAGAGTTCATTTTGGCAAGTGATGCTTGATCACAAATCTTCATTACTGACTACATTCAGTACCCCATTTGGAAGATAGAGATTTCTCAGGATGCCATTGGAATAAATTCTGCAAGTGAAGTCTTTTAGCGTGCAATGGAGAATTTTTTTTCAGGTTATCGATGTGCCGTAATAGTAAGTAGATGATTTATTGGTGGGAGGCAATGGTGAAACAGAGCATGACAGAAACTTCAAATTCTAGACAGTGCATGGGAAGTGAACTTAAAGCTCAATCCTCTAAAGTGCAAATTCAGACTACCAAAAGTTAAATATGTAAGCCATTTATTTACTAGCACTGGCTTGCGACCAGACCCATCCAAGCAGGCAGCCATTTTTGAGATGCCAGCACCAGATAATAGCTCTACAACATTTTCTTGGCATGGTCAACTATTTAGGCAAGGTTGTACCAGACTTCAGTGAGTTGACAGTGCCTTTAAGAGAGCTGATACACAAAAATATTACATGGTCTTGACTATAACAGCACCAGAGAGCATTTGAAGACTTTAAGCAGAAAATTGCTACCACACCTAAATTAAGATATTATGATATCAACAAACCAGTAACTCTTTCCTATGATGCTTCAACATTTGGTCTTGGCACAGTTATTCTTCAAGAGAGTAGACCATAGCTTATGCATCTAGAACTCTTACCCAGACTGAGATGCAATATGCTCAAATTGAGAAGGAACTTTTGGCAATTGTATTTGCATGTTCGAAGTTTCATGATTATATTTATGGTCAAGCTATCCAGATTGAAACTGATCATTGACCTCTAGTTACTATTTTAAAGAAGCCTATGCATTCTGCTCCAGCAAGATTACAAAGAATGATGCTCAAATTGCAAAAATACAATTTCAAAATGGTCTATACAAAAAACAAACTTCTTTATCTGGCTGATACCTTATCCAGATTATCCAGAAATATAACTGAACAGCTTGACACAGAGAATTTTGGCTTTGGTGTTATGGAAGTGTGTACTTTTTCTACCATGAGACTTGAACTGAAAGATCATATAAAGACTGATCCTGGTTTGCAAAAGCTCAACCACTACATCCATGAAGGATGGCCATCAGAGCAATCTAGTGTACAACCTGAAGTGCAACCTTATTATCCTTACAGAGATGAAATGTTGATGGAAGATGGTATTATTTTCAAAGGTCCTAAAATTGTTGTTCCTGCTTCCTTACCAAGTGAATATATCCAGATTTTGCATTGTGGTCACCCAGGTTCCAAATCTACCAAATGAAGGGTGAGTGGACTAGTATTTTGGCCTTCTCTAGCAAAAGACATTGATAAAGTATTTTCTACTTGTTCAGTATGCAACAGTACTAAACCGCATCTGCAAAGAGAACCACTTCAGCTAAGACTCTTATTCAAACTGATTTGAGATAGATTTACTACCTAATCTAACATCCACTACTGTTATTACTAAGTTGAAACGTCATTTCTCAGTACATAGAAGTCCACAGAAGCTTATCTCTGATAATGGTACCCAATTTACCAGTCAGCTGTTTCAGGAATTTGCAAAAGAATGGGACTTTGTACCTGTTACCAGTAGTCCAGAATACACAGTCAAATGGTCTAGTTGAACATGCAGTACAGAGTGCAAAGCAATTACTAGAGAAGTCAAAGTGTGATAATACCGATGTCTTTTTAAACTTACTCAATTTCAGAAACATATCACATGACAATATACTAGGCTCGCCTGTTCAGAGACTTCTATCTAGGCAAACCAGAACAACACTGCCTATCAGTTCCAGTTTGTTGAGGCCTAAAGCTAAAAACAACAGAGCAATCAGAGCCCAACTATTCAGAAAGTGTTCTTTCCAGAAATCCAGTTATGATAAATTGAGAAGATTTCTTTATTCATTGAAAGGAGAGACAGGATACAAACGGCGAAAGGTTTCGACTGGATTAGTCAAGTAACAGGTATATTTACCAAGCTGAGATCCTACTTCATTTGGGAATGTAATGAGTTAGCAGATTTTAAAATTCTTTAAAGAGTACTTTGTCAAAAATTGGGGGAGGGGGGGTTCAAATGATCGGAACTAAGGAAATAATTTTTGGGAGTTGGGCTACAGGATCTGGATTACCTAGACATAGTAAGGCCTTGGTAAGTTTAATGGCTGTCGAAAAGGCAATTACTAGAAAATCAAAATCAAAATCTAAACCAACTATAAATGAAATATTGCATATTGTAAAAGAGATAAAAGAAATTGAGAGAGGATCTTTAGAAAAGGGAGATAGCAAATTACATAGAAAAATAAATGGAATTTGTAGGAACAATATGTGCTGAATAATGTTCAGGAGGATGAGGAGGAATGAAAGTTAATGGAAGGCAGTATGCTTGCACATGTGTATGTATATGGGTCTAGGACGTTTGCTCGAATGAGCAAACGTCCAAAACCCAAACAGCCGGGCATACTTACGCGAAAGTGCTTTTCACAGAAGAAGCACTTTCGCGTAAGTATGCCTGCTGCCGAGGCCGTACTATAGTGCGAATAAGGGAAAATTCCCTTTTCCCTACTGTAGTGCGGTCTCGGAGGGAGAATATTAAAGTAGAGGGGGTGTGGGGGGGAAACGTTAATGCAGTGTTTTTTTTTTTTTGTAACATGCTTTTTCGATAAAAACGCTTTTGTTAAAGTGTGTTCGGTTGTTATGGATCCATGTATATACAGACTTTATACACACACACACACACACACACACACACACACACACACATACACACACACACACACACACACACACACACACACACACACACACACACACACATATCTATATATATATATATATATATATATATATATATATATATATATATATATATATATATATATATATCTTCTTTCAGCTGCTCCCGTTAGGGGTCGCCACAGCAGATCAACTGTTTCCATTTCTTCCTGTCCTCTGCATCTTGCTCTATCACCCCAACCACCTGCATGTCCTCTCTCACCACATCCATAAACCTTATCTTAGGCCTCCCTCTTTTCCTGTTACCTGGCAGCTTCATCCTTAGCTTCTTTTTCCCAATATACTCTGCATCCCTCCTCAGCACATGTCCAAACCAATGTAATCTTGCCTCTCTGGCTTTGTCTCCAAACCTTCCAACCAGAGCTGACCCTCTAATATACTTATTCCTAATCCTGTCAGTCCTCGTCACACCTAGTGCAAATCTTAACATCTTCAACTCTGCCATGTCAAGCTCTGACTCCTGCGTTTTTGTCAATGCCACTGTCTCTAACCCATATAACATAGCTGGACTCACTACCCTCTTGCAGACCTTCCCTTTCACTCTTACTGGTACTCGTCTGTCACAAATCACTCCTGACACTCTTCTCCACCCACACCACCCTGCCTGTACTCTCTTCTTCACCTCTCTTCCACACCCGCCATTACTCTGAACTGTTGATCCCAAGTACTTAAACTCATCCACCTTTGCCACCTCTACTCCCTGCATCCTCATCATTCCTCTATCCTCCCTCTCATTCACACACATATATTCTGTCTTACTCCTGCGGACCTTCATTCCTCTTCTCTCTAGAGCATATCTCCATCTCTCCAGGGTCTCCTCCACCTGTTCCCTACTCTCACTACAGATCACAATGTCATCTGCAAACATCATAGCCCACGGGGACTCCTGTCTGATCTCGTCTGTCAACCTGTCCATCACCATTGCAAATAAGAAATAAGAAAGGGCTCAGAGCTGATCCTTGATGTAATCCCACCTCCACCTTAAACGCATCTGTCACTCCCACTGCAGACCTCACCGCTGTCATACTACCCTCGTACATATCCTGTACCACTCTTACATACTTCTCTGACACTACCGACTTCATCATACAATACCACACCTCCTGTCTAGGCACCCTGTCATATGCTTTCTCTAAATCCACAAAGACACAATGCAACTCCTTCTGACCTTCTCTGTACTTCTCCATCAACACTCTCAGAGCAAACATCGCATCTGTAGTGCTCTTTCCTGGCATGAAACCATACTGCTGATCACTAATCATCACCTCCCTTTTTAACCTAGCTTCCACTACTCTTTCCCATAACTTCATGCTGTGACTGATCAGTTTAATCCCTCTGTAGTTACTACAGCTCTGCACATCACCCTTATTCTTAAAAATCTGTACCAAAACACTTTTTCTCCATTCCTCAGGCATCCTCTCACTTTCCAAGATTTCATTAAACAATCTAGTTAAAAACTCCACTGCCATTTCACCTAAACACCTCCATGCTTCCACAGGTATGTCATCTGGACCAACAGCCTTTCCGTTCTTCATCCTCTTCAAAGTTATCCTTACTTCCTCCTTGCTAATCCACTGCACTTCATGATTCACTATCCGCACATCATCCAACCTTATCTCCCTCTCATTCTCTTCATTCATCAACCCCTCAAAGTACTCTTTCCATCTGCTCAACACACTCTCCTCGCTTGTGAGTACGTTTCCCTCATTATCCTTTATCACCCTTACCTGCTGCACATCTTTACTAGCTCGGTCCCTCTGTCTAACCAATTGGTACAGGTCCTTTTCTCCCTCCTTAGTGTCCAACCTTTTATACACCTCTTTATACGCCTTATCCTTAGCCTTCGCCACCTCTCTCTTATGCACCTCATCTCCTTATACTCTTGTCTACTTTCTTCATCTCTTTGACAATCCCACGTCTTCTTTGCCAACTTCTTTCTCTGTATACTCTCCTGTACTTCTTCATTCCACCACCAGGTCTCCTTGTCCTCCTACCTCTTTCCAGATGTCACACCAAGCACATTTCTAGCTATCTCTCTTACTAGCTCTGCTGTAGTTACCCAGCTATTCGGTAACTCTTCACTACCACCCAGTGCCTGTCTTAACTCTTCCCTGAACATCACCTCACAATTACCCTTTTTCAACTTCCACCATTTGATCCTTGGTGCTGCCCTCACACTCATCCTCCTCTTCTTGATCACCAATGTCATCCTACAAACCACCACCCTATACTGCCTAACTACACTTTGCCCTGCCACCCACTTTACAGTCTCCAATCTCCTTCAAACTGGCTCTTCTACATAAGATATAATCCACCTGTGTGCATCTTCCTCCACGCTTGTATGTCACCCTATGCTCCTCCCTCTTGTTAAAATACATATTCATCACAGCCATGTCCATCCTTTTCGCAAAATCCACTACCATTTGACCTTCTGCATTCCTTTGTTTAACACCATACCTACCCATCACTTCCTCATCCCCTCTGTTCCCTTCATCAACATGCCCATTGAAATCTGCTCCAATCACCAGTGTCTCACCCTTGGTACAGTCATCACCACTTCATCCAACTCACTCCAAAATTTTTCTTTCTCATCCATCGCACACCCAACTTGTGGAGCATATGCACTAACAACATTCATCATTACACCATCAATTTCCAGCTTCATAAACATCACTCTATCCGACACTCTTTTCACCTCCAAAACACTCTTAGCATACTGTTCCTTCAGGATAATGCCTATGCCATTTCTCCTACCATCCACACCATGATAAAACAAATTGAAACCGCCTCCGATACACCTAGCCTTGCTCCCCTTCCATCTCGTCTCATGCACACACAATATACCAACCTTCCTTCAGTCCATCATATCAGCTAGCTCTCTCCCTATACCAGTCATACTGCCAACATTCAAAGTTCCGACCCTCACTATCACAATCCTAGCCTTTACCTGCCTTCGGGCATGCCTTCCCCCTCTTCTCCTCCTTCGGCCAACAGTAGCCCAATTTCCACCAGCACCCTGTTGGCCAACAGTACTGCTGGCAGTTGTTGTTAACCCAGGCCTCGACCGATCCGGTATGTATTTCTGTACTGTTGTCTGCATGTATGATTTATCAAAATTTTACGCCGGATGCCCTTCCTGACGCAACCCTCCCCATTTATCCGGGCTTGGGTCCGGCACAAAGAAATGCACTGGCTTGTGCATCCCCAGTAAATGCACCCATACATATTTTTAAGTCATTCCTAACTCATATTTGTGAGAGTTGCTTTTATATTTTAATATATTTACAACTGTTTTTTTTTACCTTGTTTATTCTTAACATTTTTTATTGTCTGTACTTTGTATTTTCCTCCATTGCCCATGTTGTGGCTGCAAACAAATAAATGAAAAATAGGGATATGGAAATAGCACAAAGTGAGTTTTATACTGATATCAAATGACTGGAAGAATAAAGAATTTGAACAACACAGAATATGAAAACCTTACTTAGACAACTTCTATTACTAAATTTGTATTTATTTTCTGCTATTATATATTCTACAGCTCTGTAGAATTGTTTGAATACCACTGGCAAATGGTTTGCTTTGGTAATTGTTTCTCATTCATATGTAATTTCAATGTACTGTTCTAACTGATATTTGTGGAGCATTTCTTGCTGGGCATCTGCTGAAAAAGGACTATTTGTCCAGTCGGACTTTCCCAGTAAACAAATGTAAAATAAATAAATAAATAATATGAAAAGGGATCATTGAACAAATCTGAAAAAAAGGGAGACAGTTGAAACCTGCAAACCTGGAGATCAGTAACTTTAAATACAGACTATAAGATAATTATGAACATTATGAAAATAAGATGCAAGAGAGTGTTTAGAAAGGTATGGAAATAATGAATATATGGTAAAAAAAAAAACAAGTTAAAGACATGATTTTGCTATAAAACATGATAAACGATGCGTTATATGATGATTTGTATTTTAGGTTATAAGGATGTGACAATACTGAAACATTTCATAATGAGACTCTGCAACAGTTATGGATACTTATGGAACCATATAGAAGAAATAAAGAAACAGTAAGGTTTTTAAAATCTGCATAGGTATAAAAATGTGTAAAAGTAGTTCTAAATGGTTGGTTAAGTGGGTTTACAGCAACATAAAAGGGGCTTACACAGGGCTACATCACTGGCAGCATGTTGTGTTCACTAATAATGAATGCAGTGGTAGATAATGTATGCATGCAATTTAAAGAAGGATAATATTAACTTTTGTTTTTTGTCATACAAAGATGATTTAGTGCTAATTGCAAGGAAAATACGGTGGTTAAGCTGATTATCCATTTTAACTACTTCAATCGGATTGTTATTGCTTACAAAGAAAAGCAAAGATTTTGAGGAAATTACTAAGAAAGCTGGGTGTTATTTTGTCAATAGAGATAAGGATATTAGGGACTGCATTTGGAAATAGGGAAGTAAAGCGAGAATACGTTTTTACTTATATCTCCAAGCAGACAGCTAGATCTCTGGCTAACACATTCTGCGGATTATGTCATTCTATGAAACACAAACCCTCCAGAATGAACTCTGTCTACTAACCTTTTGGTATATTAAACATGAGCTCAATTTAAATGCTAAAAAATGCAGTTATGATCACATTTTAAGATATTCCCTCCCCTTGTCATACAGTATAGATAACATACCACTACAAATGAAACTGCAGTCAGGTACAAAAGTATTTTAGTTGATATTTCTCTCTTTCTTGTAACAAATCACTGATAATAGTGGTCAGGAAATCCTCTTTAGCCCCAAAACACATGAAATAAATAAAACTATACACATTGAAAAAAAAAAAATAAAAAAAATCTCAAGTAGAGCAACACCATGGAAAAGTCAGGAAAACCCTTCATTTAGCACTCCTTCCCCACCATTTGAAGAGGACTTCAGTATTATAACTGATACAATGAAATGCCCCAGTATAAAACATTTTAAAAATCACGTGATCAAAAATGTAAAGAATAATCCTACATTAAAAATATACATCATACTTTAGCTGCCATTAGTTTTAAAATGCAGGCCATTAAAATATTACATTTAGTGTCTGGAAATTCATTTGCATTGATCATTAACTTCCACACCAATTCCCTAAACTCAGTCTTACTCTCCTAATCACCATCTCTTGGGTTGATATAAAGTTTTTCCTATAAGAAGAAAAACAAAATCTCCTAAATTGAATACAAATCTCAGTTTGTCTACATAATGCATTATTTTCATCTCCTCTTTATAGCAGAAACATAATATATTCTTTGTTGGATATATCTTTCACATTTTCCAATGCACAATGCCTCAGATGTTTGGCATTTTGCCACATATACTGCTCCATTGTTGTACAATCGTAATTACCTTGTATATCTATACTTCTAGGATAGTCTGTATCTGGATGAATATTCATTGCTTACATCTCCCTCATTTGTTCATCTCATTTTGTTTACCCCCTTAAATCATGATGTTCTTCTCTTTTTAATATGTACTTGATATTGATTCACCATTTAAAAACAAAAAAATAGGGATATTCACCTCGTTTGCTAGCAACCTCCAAGTTTAGTAATAAACAGGGCCAGTTGTTCTTGACTATTCTTTTAATAGTTTCACTATTTAGACAAGACTGAGGAGCTCAGTTTTTTTGTTGCATCCCATACTGATGGATTCTTTAAGAGTTTACATAAAATAGTGGTAAAAGTACTCCATCTCCTCTCATATATATTTTTAGACACTTCCTCAATCATTATAGGGTAATTATAAGCTAAATACTTTCCTGCGGGGGGGGGTGGAGTCAAGATGACTAAATGAGAGTAGCAACTTCTCAGAGCTCCACAACATTCATTCTACTATACTGGAAATATAATTTTCAATTATTATTCTGCAACTAATCTTGCTCTTTGTTACCTGCACTTTATATATACTGAAAGATGTATCAACATTTACCAGTCAAACTACTTTGGAGAGTTTTTGAGAAAGAAAATGAGTGCTTCCAAACACTCACATTCAGACTCTTTTTTTTTTTTTTTTTTAAAAGACTTTTAACTAGTCATGTCATCTATATAGGATCTCTCCTTGAAGATAGATAGCCTCCAATCTACACAATTTGAAAGATAACAGTATAAAACAGAATGACATTTCAAAGGACATGATACAAAAACAACAAACTAAAATATCTGACAATGAAACTTCACTCTCAGACATGGCTGGAAGATTGAGGGAGGAGAAAATGCAAACTGAATTCCTCCTGAAACAAAACAATTTGTTACAAAACAAACTTGAAGACCCAGAGAACAGAGAAAGGAGTTGTAATATTAGAATTGTTAGTCTACCTGAAAAATCTGTGGGATAAGATCTAATTTCTTTTCTGTCTTTATGGATACCTAAACTCCTAAATCTAAGGGAAGGACTCTCATATGGCATTAAAAGGGCACGGCACTCTCTTGGTAAACCAGCTCCTTCATAGTCTACTTCTCAACCAAGACATATAGTCATACAGTTTCTTTCATACCTTAATAAAGAACAGCTACTAAAAAACTATATGGTCAAAATCACCCTTTAAGTTTGAGCAACATTCCACCGGATTTGATGACTGTTCTATCAAAACAGTTGAAAAAAAAGAGAAAATGCTGACCCTTAATAAAGCTGTTGAAACAAAACAATATCAAAGCTCAAATCAGTTTTCCAGCAAGAATAAAAATATATTTACAGAATGGACCAATAATTTTTAACATCGATGAAGCCTCATCCTTCCTAAAAAACAATATAATCAGCTTATCCAAAAACATGGAATGGACAGCTACTACACTCAAAAGACCCCTGACAAGTCTGAATGGTTAAATGCAAAACAAAAGAAAAATAAATGAAAACCAATCAACCACAGAAAACACTTTCAAAGATTCCACGGAGCACCACTACCAAATAAATGAATTCTGGACTTATGTACTCTGATATTAAGTTGCTCTAAAATACCTATTATGGAATACAAACCTTCATTTTCATTATAAACCATTTATTACCCAAGTATAGTTTCTATCTCAACAAGTAGGTAACCTCATATGTGATTAGTCTGTCTCTGCAAAAAAGTCCTATATAGTCAATACAAAGATACAATTAAACTTAAACATACTTCTTTTAGTTTAGAAATGAGAAGTAACAATCTGTATTAAATATGTGTCATATGAATCCTCTGAGCTCCTTATTTGGCTTTATGTTTACTCTTGGCAGTTGATTTTCATATCCAAGTTATTCTAGTAAAATGGTGACTGTCAATGTGTGTGCTTCAGTTTGTTGTTTGGGAATATGTGTGATGTAGGTGGATGGGGTCTGTGGGTTTCTAACATGGGAAGGACAGTAATTTCTGAGACAGGAGAGATTTTCAGGCATTCTTGCTAAGGAGCTTGAGATGTGGTTTTAGAGTATACTGTTCTTGTCTCCATCTCTCTGCTGTAGATGCAGCTGTTGCTTTGAAGGGATCTCCTATTGTTTTTACATTAGCAGGTATTTGACTAGCTAATATTTGACTAGCTTCATAGCCAAAAGGCAAAGGATCAAAGCTATTCTGCTGCACTTAGCATGACAGAAACTACAACCGTAAGTTCAAGTAGTGTTTTAAAGATTACCTGATAGTATATGCTTACAGATTCTACCCAACAGAAGTCTGCATATTTCTAGCTCACATTTTTGTTTGAGATGGCAATGGATGCTTGGACAAAAATGAAACACTTACTTAAAGTAGCTCATTCACAAGAAGAGTGTCTTCAAATAACAGAAACTTATGAAATAAGAACTTCATTACATTCATACTAATCTCTCTTTTTTTCAAAATAAAGGTATTAGTAACTTTAGGCTATGTTTCCATCTTTTTTTTTAATTCCTTTATTAAATTATCACTTAAAATATTATTATACATTAACAGAAAAGAAAACAAACCATTTTAACATTTTTCCATTTAAATATGTATAAATATAACACAAATCACATGTTTTCTTTGCTACTATTATCAGTCCAACAATTCATGTTAAAGGACACATTTTTTTCAATAATTTACAATATTATATCTGCACTGAGTTCTTACTATTATAAACTTTTATTAATATGCAACATGATACATGACATCTTATAAAAGTGTGTGAGCAAGTGACTGGCTACAAATATACTCCAGTCTTAAATCTCACTGAAATGCTTTAACGAATTATTAAATATTTTCTAAATAGCTCAATTAATTTTTATTATTGGGGAAAGAAAATGAGAGAATGAAAAGGGCTGAGCAAGGATACTTAAACAAGATAAAAGCAATAATATACTGCGTACAGCTGGCTTACACTGACACAATAGGGCATGAAGTAAGAATAGAATAGGAAAAAAGGAAAAGAAAGAAAGAGAAGAAAACGGAAAGAGGAGAACAGACTATGTAGAGAAGGAAAATGGTGAGAAGGGGAATTGGAAAAAGTGTAACTACATCAAAGTGGAGGTAAAAGTAGATGAAGAAAGATAAGGGGGCAGTAAAGGACAAGATAAAAGAAAGAAAATGAAAGAAAAAAGGGAAAGGAATAGCCATGAAAAGAGAGAGAAAGAAAGAGGGGGAATGAAAAAGAGAAAGAAAAATTAAAAAAGAGAAATCTACCAAATAAAGAAAAGAGAAAGGATAAGGAAGAAAGAAGGAGCTATACACATAAAGTTCACATTGTGTTTAATATACAGGCTCTTCAGAAAATCATGTACTTTTTTGTGGAGCTCTGTTTTGAGGTTTTTCTTTCTAACTTTATTACTTAATGAAAGAAATCTATGGAGGTAGAATTCTAGTGGGTTAGTCTAAAGGGAATTTCTATTAATTCCATGTACGTAGTTATGTTGGGTCTATATTATATAGATGAAACTTCAAAATCTCGAAGGCTCATATGAGCGGAAATGCAGGAAATTGAAATAGCTATTGTGGGGGTCTGCACCCCCCCCACTAAATATATATTTCAACTCCAAGATAATACTACAATGAGGAAAGGGCACATTTTCCGATCTTCACTGTACCATGATCTCACAATAGCAATTACGAAGAATGGCATTTTCAACTTCTGAGCCATTCGAGATTTTGATTTTTCACTGATCTAATAGGGACCCGTTATGTTTGCACTATTGATTTACTTGTCTATATTCATCTCAATCTTTGTGCCATGCCTTTTTTCATCCCCTTGTACAATTAGATTTTATTTAATGAATATATATATATATATATATATATATATATATATACATATATATACATATATATATATATATATATATATATATATATATATATATATACATCTATATATATATATATATATATATATATATAGATATACATACATATATATATATATATATATATATATTAATATATATTATGTGTGTGTGTGTGTGTATATATATATATATATATATATATATATATATATACATATCTGGGTGGGTCTATGTTAAATGTTTGAACATCCAAAATCTCGAACATTACATGGTTGAGACCAAATGTTTGACATTTGGATGTTCGAACAGAAAAGTTTCAGGTATTTTGATTTTCAGTCTTTTGAATTTTCAATCTTTTGAAAGGGACCCATACATATATATAGTTTACTATCAAAAAGTTGAAAGTAAAAAAAAAAAAAAAAATCTATTCACTTGATTGAACTGACATTCCGAATTTGGCAGTGTCACTTTTATGGAGTATCAAAGATCATCACCTTGATTTCCACATTTGAACAAATTCAGAATGTCAGGAGGTGATGTCAGACCCTCAGGAAGTTGTCCTGCAGCTGCAGTATGAATTGTACATATACAGCGCAAGTTTTTACAGTTTTGCAGTGGGGCAAGCCCCCCTGCATCCCTCCATGTGGGGGATTGCACCCCCCACCCCCTGCAAATTATATATTCCAATGCTGAGATCGCACTACATTGAGGAAAAGGGTAAATTTCCTGATCACCACTGTAGTGTGATCTGTTATCAGAATGTCAAATGCACATTAGCAAATGTACACTACCATTTCTGTAATGTGCATTTGAACATTTTCAGAATGGCTTTATGGAAACTGGAAAAGACATATTCCAAAATTCCAGTTTCACATAAGTGCTGTTCCACATTTTAATAGCAAACCTATAAACATATATACATTATTAAATATTGAAACCAAACTTTTACAACTTAGTTTTAACTTCTGCAAATGTGCATAGTGCTTCTGTAAATGTTACTTATTCAAATAATTCCATGAAAAGAAGATACCTATTAAAATATCTGGATATTAACAAATCATAAACAGATTTCCTCCAAGAAACAGATATCAAACATTTTGACAAATTCATTTGGGAACCAAATAAATACTCAATATTAGCAGAGTCAAAATTCAAATTTAAAAGAAGATGGGTTATAATTTTATGGAAACAAAATTTCCATAACATCTCACATTATTCATAAAATTAAAATGGTTTACTATCCCTTGTGGTTACAAAACACAATAATAGAATTTTGACATTGATTAATATATACTGATTCCAAGGGACAACTGCTAAACTAGCCAAAAACACTTGGACATTATTCTGCATAATCTAAAAGGTAGCTTAATTCAAGGTGGGGATTTTAATTGTATACTGAAGAGTTTGGAATCCTCAGCAGATAGAAAGTTAAGATTGTCTCCACAAGTGAAGTCACTTAAGGAATAGAGTCTCTCAACTTAGTAGACTCCATTATTATAAGATGGGACAAATCTTTAGAATTTACCCATTATTCTTACAACTATGGACTGCAGATGAAAACTGACAAAATATTAATTTCACAAGATCTTCATTTTAAATAATTAACTTCATTATAATACATTGCCTTATCACAGACCAAGTTCTATATGTTTTGTTGGAATTTAATAAACTATGTTAAATGAACAAAATACTTTCATATATAGTCAAATTAAAGAATGTAATACCTGGTTTCTTTTGGAAACTGAGGCTTTTATGCAAACAAATAATTTAGAATTAAATAAACTTATGGGATACCTCTAAATCCTCCTTATCTCTTTATATATATATATATATATATATATATATATATATATATATATATATATATATATATATTTTTTTTTTTTTTTTTTAATTTTTTTTAATTGTCAAACCTAAGTTAAATAAAAAAGATATAACCAAGAAAACAGAAATGTAAATTTTAAACAAAAAAATAGAAGGAAATATCTCATAAATCACCTTCACTTTAGAAAAATTAAAAAATACCTTCATATGCCTCATCTTGTAAACATTTGAGAAATCTCACTTAAAGAATGATGTCACAGACTACATTTGTGCAGATAAAGGAAATAGAAAGCTCAAACAATAAAACAGGTGCACTGATATTTGAGCTATACAAGGTGCATTTAAAAATGTTAAAAATCTTTACAAGAGGAATGGAAACAGCACATCATTGAAATCTGAACATAGGGAATCTTCTCAATAAATTGCCTTTGAAAAAATACATATCAAATTAAAGGGAAACTGATCAAATTACAGTTAAAGAACTATCTTACAAAACAAAATAATTAAAAAACAGTAAATCACCAGGGATTGATGGTATAACCCCAAAATTTTCAAGCTACTTCCCAAAAAACTATTCACTTATTTCATGATGTTTGTTCTATTTTACATACAAATGGGATAATTTCATGCTCTAGGAAATATTCCTTAACTCCTATTATAAAAGGAAAAAAAAGTTTTGTTCTTCTGCATATAGATGTATCTCTTTACTAAATATTGATAAGATTTTTATGGCTATTTTAGCAGATAGACCTAAACGTATATTTCTGACCTAATTAACACAGATCAGTTGGACTTCATTTACAAGAGACAAGCTCAATACAACATTAAAAGAATAACAACACATTGATTTTTAAACAAGGATCAAAAAATTAAATTTACTAGCCGAGATATACAGAAAGCAATTCACTCTTTAAATTGGAACTATTTAAAGTCTTAGAGCTATTTTATTTTCCCACTCAGTTTATTTCAGTACTACGTACATATGTGTGTGTATAATATATATATATATATATATATGTATATATATATATATATATATATATATATAATGTATATAAAGATGATTAGCCCTATGTTAAATTGTGCCACTTTCTTCAGAAACTATACACATAAACAGAGGAATAAAACAAGGTTGTCCCTTATCACCTACTCTTCACTTTATCCACAGAAATCCTGGGAATTACAATAAAAAAAGAAAAACATAAAAGGACTGGAATTGAATTAACATTTTAATTCCAAGATCATTTGTTTTGCAGATGATATAAAGCTAACTTTAACAAATTCAGAAGAGTCATTAAAAGAATTAAACTCTGTTGTCAAAATGTTCTAAATAATCATTTATTCAGTTTAATCCTCTTAAATCCAAAAATATCATTATAAACAGAAAATAATTCAATAAACGCCTACAACAACATTATAGGTATCAAATATAAATCTTAGTCTTACCTGGGCAACCTGGGCAGTTTAGTAGATAAATATCTTGAAGAAACTAAAGAGATTAATTATAAAAATACTAAAGGATTTGTCTTGTTAATATCAAATTAGTTCTTTAGAAAGATAATTCCAATATATATTATACAATGCAAACTTGGCTAACCCCCTAATAAAGATGATATAAAAATTTAATAAGCTATTACTAATCTTTCTATGGTTTCATAAAAAAAAAAAAAAAAAAAAAAAACAGAATCGTACATTTGCCTCAAAGAGGTGGAAAGCAAATCAACACTATCTCAGAATATAACTTAGATGATCAAGATTGGTTAATGTTACAGAGCATGAGATCTTATGTACAAAGTAAAATTTTACCTTTATTTCAACCTCACTATAAGAAAACTCCCAAATGATTTATCTACATGAAATTCTTCATAACAATAATAATAATCCAACAAATGTAATTTCTAATTTAGATACACTATTAGTTTTACATAATAATAATTTCAATAATACATTTTGGAGCTTCAATACTCTTGGGGAACTCAACCTTTTACCTGACAACAATAAAATCTATCTATAAAAATCAATAGGAAATACTTCATTAGCACAATTTAGGCACATTTATACTTGGAAATTCTTACAATGGGTTTTCTTAACACTACATAAATTGGCAACATTTACTACTGATAAGAATATCCAATGTTGGAAATGTAAACAGTTTTGTAAAGCTGATTTGTCACATATGCACTATGAATGATCACTTTTATCAGATAGATTACTAGAAGAAAATATTTTTTTTTTCAAGCCTTGTGGTCAGACATCTTTGAACTGAACAAATCAATACTATTATTTAACATACCCAAGAACTGTCAATTTAATAAGAAAAAAAACTGTTATAATTTCTGGGCCAAAATATAACAAAGACTGGAAATTATCATCACCACCAAAGATGACGACTTCCTGTCTACTTTGCAAGAAGTGATTTAAATGAAATAGCCATCAAGAAAAACAAGATCTTTCCAAAGTGACTACTGACTTCTCCATAGACTAAAATTATTTTGTTGATTGAGAAATACTCAGTTGTGGACTCCTCTAAAAGCTACAAGAAGATTCATAAATCCTATTGGATCAAGTACCTGGGGAGATATTACAGTTATATTTTACATGTATATTTATTCCTTTGGCATGCTTTCAATATATTATATATAGTTCTTGCACTTGTTCTATATACCTTTTGTAATTTTCTCCTTTAAAAATAATAAAGAATTTTGACTGAAAATAATTTTAAAAAGTACCTGCCAAGATCTCCATTTCATCCCAGAACTGTATATCACTAGATAGTAATACGGGTATTCTGACCATCTATCCTTAAATAATTTTCCTTGTCAGTCACCATGAATGGTTACTGTCAAAATATAAGAACGAGCTAAAATATGTGAGCTTTTTATAGATATTATAGCCAAAGCAATTGTCATGTATGTGCTTATGGATAATAATATTCAATATGTATTCAATAGAGTAGTTACTCATGCATTCTAAAAAAAATCAGTAGTCTCATTCAATTAAGAGAGAAAAATTAATCTGTCTGCTGATCCCCTGCCAACAACAAAGATGCCATTCAAGAATGTCTTGTGTGAATCAGTGTTGCAGCATCCATTGCCACACTATGTATTTGTGCACTATAATTCTCAAGGGGGGATTTCTAGGTCTTTCTGAACTTTCAGAATGTCAAATAAAAAAAAACAAAGCTGTTTTTTTCCTCCAGTGAAACCAAATCCCTATTTAATTGCCTTTCAAGTGTATTCTCTAATAACAGGTCATACAACACTGTAAAATGTATCAGTTAACAACACATTTAACCAATTATAGCTACTTGGTATGACTGTATTCATTTGAGATAGCTGCTTGTGATCAAGCAAATGCATAAATACTAGCCCAAAAGAGTAATTCAGATTGCTGTTGTGAGAACCATACAAGGCTACCAACCGCAAATGAAAATCTCCCATCTCCCCTCTCAATCTCTTAGCAGAAGACTTTGTACTTGGAAAGGTGCTAGAATGAAAACACTTACATTGCTATTTTCTGAAGGATATGAAATCTGAAACTCAAATGTTTGTCATTATTTAGCAACTACAGCATTTAATGATTTGCCACAACAAAATTGGTAAATCAGATTTTTGAAACTAGCATCATGCACAAGAAGCTACTTCCACATCTATCAAGTGACTATCATTTCCTTTTTTATATTCACAGGTTTTCTGCTTTTGCCAGCATTAAGCTGCTCCTTGGGCCATTTATATTTTATGTTATCACTTTAAGTAAAGAAATTAGACATTTTAAAAGAGAGGTACTATCTGATGGTTGTTAATAAAGTGTCAAAACATCATAAAAAAATAAGTATGTTTCTTTTTTACTGGAAGCCTTGGAAGAAGTAAAAATAGGTCTAAAGCTGTATTATTATTATTTTTTTTTTGGAGCTGAAGGCCAATACGTCCTTAATGTATTTTGTTCCTAAAATCCACAATTCAGTGATACATCCTCTAGGGAGATGCATCATTTCAGCTATAAGCAGTCTTATTGAATTACTGCTGAAATATATGGATATATAAAATATATGGATAGGAAGTTATGACCCATTTAGAAAAGTGTGGCAGCACAACTATACAACACAATGAAATGATAAACATTTTAACAACATGCAGATGGAGACTATAAGGTAGTCTCCACTACCACCAGCCAACTCCTTATCAGCTACTTTAAGGCCCTTAACAAAGGGTGTCCAATCTTACTTTGTAAATATTAATATTAACACAAATGGCAGTTTGACCAAGAACAAGGCTATTAGGAGTGGCCCACAATGTCACCAAATAAATATGCACGTATTCTCAAAACTTAAATATCTCTACACAGATCAGCCACAATGTAAGGTTTAAATATATGTAATAATAAATAATAAAAGAACAAGACAATACTAAATATATATTCACAGTGACATCAGAGTTCAAAACCACAGGAAATATTTAAAATAACATTGCAGTACAGGCTCAAACAAATAAAAACATCTAAATTAAACTTCACTATATTCTTGACTGTATCTAAGAGAATTGCTATAACCTAGTGAATTACTTCATTAGAGCAAGGCAGATGTTGTGGTGAATGGCTCTTGTCAGGTCCAAGACCGAATACCAAATGCTCTGTTTCACTAAGAGACTTTTCAAAATAATATCTCAAATATTACTGCTGGGATGGTTTGCAGAATTTCATCATTTCGTGTCATCTGACTTCCAGTTCCCAAGCCAAAACTCCCATTGCTGAAGCTGGCAGTATTTAACATCTACCTGTGAAAATATACAGTCAAGGGCTCCTCATTAGATCTCTGGCAGATGCTGGAAGTCATAAAACAAATGCATTCCTTCGTGCTTTCAAGACTAGTAATTAATTCACCCTAAAGACAATACAGAAAGTTTCCTAGTACAGACACCATGTCTCGTGCTGCATTGAAAACTGAAAGATGCCATATTTCATGGCCTAGCCATAAAAAAAATAATTTTAGTCATTTTTCTGAGGTTTTATTTATTTATTTTACATTTGTTGACCGGGCTAGTCTAGCTGGATACATGTCCATTTTCAGTAGAGGCCCATGGAAAAAAGCTCCACTACTAAGTTATACAATTTAGTAAATATGCAAAGCTTATACATATAAAACAAAAGAAACAATTGAATAAATCTGTGGAACCCCTTTGCATCAGATTTTGCTACAATATGTGAGTGTGACATGCATAGATAAGATACACAAAAGACAGTAGTTGTTAACTCAGTAGTACCTGATATGAAACCAAGAAGAGGATAATCACAGATCAATATTTTTTTTAAAGAAAAGCTATCTTTATCAGTAAAAAAAGTATAATTAGGGGAGAAGAAAGGTATAAAAGTAAAAGTTATACTCCTATAACAGTGGTAAGGCAAGGCATGTGAGGTAAGGCAGGGAAGTGTCATCAGAGTTCTATAAAATTCAAGGACAGGTTTGCTGGACTGAAGCCACCCTTCTGCATTCCAGTTTCCATTGTCAAAATATATACATTTAAACAGTTACAATAGTGCATGTACATTTCTGTTCTCTTCCAGTGGGGCACACTGTGGATCAATTTTAAGCACAAGCACTTTACAAAATATCTTTTCAACACAAACATGTGTACAGAGCAATTTTATATACACATGACATGCAGTTCCAATACATTTGTAACACAAGCATCTTGATTAAATCATTTCGATATTCACCAAAGACATGTAATTATTTACAAAATTCCAGTTAACTGTGCTAACTGTGCTTGTAGTACCTCCGTTTGTCAAACACCCAATTGTTTTTAGAGCTAAGTGCCAGGGAGTTTGTGGACAGGTAGTGTCAAGGATGGGTGGCTGTGTGCATTTGTCTGGTTGTGTGTGTGTGTGTGTGTGTGTGTGTGTGTGTGTGTGTGTGTGTGTGTGTGTGTGTGTGTGTGTGTGTGTGTGTGTATCTGCTTGGGGGATTCACAGCAGGGGATTTAGTTAGAGCATATGTACTGTATGTTTAAGTGTGTTTAAGTGTGTATAAATGTATGCATGAATGTGTGTGTGTGTGTGTGTGTGTGTGTGTGTGTGTGTGTGTGTGGTTGTGGCTGACCTGTCACATATCCACTCTCCCATAGACTAATGAGTAAATCCTACAATACTTAGGGATGAGGAATGTAAGATGCCATGTATACTCTTCATATCATGCCTTAATTGCATTTAAAAAGGTAGACCATCAATATTTTGGATTATGACATATGTGGAGTGAGGGAACACTAGACACCAGGAATAACTATTTATGCTGTGCCTTACAACCATGTAAAAAATAATACAACAAGATTTTGCAGTATGAAAGACATGGAACGGGGGAACACTGGAACCAAAGATTGTTATTTATATTGTGCCTTAAAGACGCTTACAAAAATTCAACCTTCAGCACTTGCACTTGTAGCTGAGAATTAGCTCTTTTCACCACCACTAGACTCCAGGGAAGTTCCTTAAAAATGGTAAGGTATAAGGGAGGAAGGAGGCTTCAAACTCTGCACCCTTGACACTGAAAGCAGGAGCACTGATCCTCTATATTAATTCTTTCATGATTCTGTAAAACTCGAGGACAGGCAAGAGATCTATTGGTATGCATGCATGTTGTGAGAGTGAATGGAAAGAGTGACTGTACCAATGAGATGCTTGGGCTGTCAGTGGGAACTGTGATGTCCCACTTTTGTGCCAGTAATCAAGGAGCCTGATTCCTCACCACTGACACAGGAGAGAGACATTCACTTGGAACAAAAATAGATACACATAGTATTTCCAGATGCAGCTCTCTGCACCAAACACAATTTCCATTAACATCACACAGGGAAACACACAGTCCAGGGGCTGGATTTCTCTCTCTCTCCAGGCCCATTAAGATCACCATCAAGTGCAATTTCACTTAAGAGCACACAGAGACTACTGCCAGTCCAGGGCTGGTTTCTCCCTTTTCCTCCTCCAGCTCCCCTGTAAGACTCCCCACTGGGACAGCTCTAGAGATGAGTTCTCAGCCGAGTGTCCAAGCCAAGTCCTCCAACAACCTCTCTGTGAAACTAATGCTCTGTGTCCCTCCAAGCAGCTGAGCTGACACACACACACACACACACACACACATACACACACACACACACACACACACACACACACACACACACACACACACACACACACACACACACACACACACACAGATTTAATTTGCACACATACACACACAGCTGGTAAAAGCTGGCACAGATTTACTCATGCTGCAATCCTTTGCCCAGACTATAAGGTAGTTATTGCCACCAGACACTCCAAAGCCAGCTACTCTAAGGCTCTTTCAAAGGTACCCAATTATAATGAGTGAAATTAATATTAATATAAATTGTAGTGCTGACCAAACAGCATGGCTTTCAGGAGTGACCACAGTGTCACCAAATAAATATAAGTACTCTCAAAGGTTAAAATATTCTCTAAAGGACATGCCACAATGAAACATTTAGATATATTTAAAGGAAAACTCCACCCCAGAACTAAAAAAGCTGTTTTTTTTACTCTAACTTTGTTTCCTGACTTTTTTTATCACCTCAAAATCACTCTGTGTTTTATTTTAATTTATTTAATTAATTAATTTTGGCTTTTTTTCACAACATGGCTGCCAATGGGGCTTGATGTATCAATGTGATCTTGTACTCCCTCAAGCCTTTCTCTATCCCATAAAACTTTGTATGACTCATGCCAGACATAAGAATATAACTTTGAATTGTGTATTTAAAGACTAGCAGTGAGGTGGTACGGTCCACATATTAGGAAGTGCAAGGCATATTTAGATGTCAGTAATGAAGGGCACAGTCACCACTTGGGGGTATGACCCAGGCCCCCTGCAAAATTGCTAGTTTTGTATTGTGTCTATATGATGTTTTGTATTGTCCGTCTCTGTACTCACACTATCATGTGAATTAGATATTTTGATTGCAGTGTTAGGAAGTGTGATATGACTTGTGTTTGATTAATCATAATGTAGCTATTTCCTGCTATACTATTCACCTTAGTCAGACCCAGAATATCACCTGTCAGAATAAAGTTAGTGTACATCAGTGTGAATCAAATGCGCAGTGCATCATTCATTTCAACAGCATACTGGTCATCACTAGGGAAAACTGCACTCCTAGGCATACCTCTCAACTATGGAGATTTTTGCAGAATGTCCAGATTTTAGCCTCATATTTTTGGTCCATTTTTCATAAAATTGTGGTTTTCTGGCATAATAGTGGCAAATCATTAGAGACTAAAGTTAGACAATAATGACACACATTTGAATTTCAGACTTCATAACCTTCAGAAATATCATGTTAATGCAAAACTTGTTATTCTATCAACTTTCTAGGTTTGTGTGAGCAATATTTAAAAACTGTCCCTATTTGTGGGTCTTTGTCCTACTTTTATTTATGGCTTCGTCCAAATTTATTGCTTCAAGAGGTTGAGATGTATGCTCCTAGGAGCATAAAAGAAGACACAGTGGACAACAGGATGGAACTGTGCATCCTACTGCAGGCTGCACAGGAGGTGCTGGGGTGGTTCTATTATTTTAAGGGTAGACAGTGCCACAGCTGTATGTTCACATGTTCTATAACACAAGTGGCACTATCAGGGAGGAGATTGCTATTATGCTTATGGTACAATCCAGTCTAGCACTATGCACATTGCTACAGTGCTCTGGAGGATACACTAAAGATGTACAGCAGGGAAGAAGTGTGCACTGCACACTGTTTTAATAACTGCATACTCACCGCCCTTTAAGACTGTTTCATGCAGAGGACAGAGTTACAAAGTATGCAAAGTCTAGAGCAATGCTGCTTGCACTACTATACAGGAATAGTCAGTGCAGTTGAGGAAGTTACTTCTGCACACTATTGCTCCTTTGCATCTCATTTTGGCTATACAATTTGACTGAAGTAACAAAAATGCAGAGTCTTAAGTTATAGGTCTGCACTGCCTGTACTGCTATCAGTACAGTGGTGCACATTAGTTTGCAAAGGGTGTGCTATATCAGCAACAACCGTTGGGAAAATCACAAAATATGTTTCCACAACAGCACAAAAGACTTATATCAACTATTTTATCTGTAACAGAAATGTAATGCAGCTCCCACAGATTGCCTGTCTTAGTGTACAACACATTTCCTTCTGAACTGCATTACCATTCTTAATCATGCTGAGTAAATAATTTGCATATGGAGTGGACACCAGCTGTCTGCTTGGTGCACAATAACATACTGCTTTTGCAATTGCCTAATTACCTCTGACCTGGAGGTTGGCCTTTTTCTTGTATCTCTCTCTGTACTAGCTCTGCTTAGCAAACATTGCATCTCTGATTCTACCTCATAATATTAGGAACTCCTGAGTAGGACAAAACTTCATAGATGATACATTCAGATAAGTATGAATGTTATAGCAAGATCAGTGTATTATGCAGGTACATATAATATTACAAGACACAGCAGTATATTGCAAACCATGTTGCCTTAAGATTTAAAGGTAGTTACACAGAGAGTAGCCACTAGAAAAGCTGGTATAACAGCTAATCCACATTGGATACACAGAAAGGAAAATTTAAACTGAATCCTCAAATGACAAAAATCCTGGAGGAAGGTTTGTCTCAGATAAATGATTGGTGTCAATATCATGGTCTGAAACTAAATTCCAAAAAATGCATTATTGTATCCTTTGGGAAGTCACCTACCCCAGGGAACTACCATATTGACAATATGCCCCTAAGAGTTAACCCAGTTGTTTGTGATTTGGGAACTTATGTGGACAGTGACCTAACTTTTGACCAACATGTGTTATTGTTGTAAGAAAGTCCTTCTATACTGCACAGCTTATAAACAAAGGGATTGTATTTAGATCTATGAATTCCATTGTCCTCCTTTACTCTGCCCCAATTAGGCCAACCACTGAATACAGCGCCCTGTTTGGTATGTATCTGTCCAGACACAGGCCACAACTGAAATGCTCATAGAGCTACTTTACTAAAAGAATATAAGGCCTAAACAACATGTTATACATGGACTGACGCAAAGCCCTGTCACTATACTCAGCACCTTATAGACTTGCTTAGAGGTGACCTGCATCTGGTTTACAAGGCATTCTCTGACCCATTACTGATGGATTTGCTGCACATCAGCAAGACAAATGGCATCAGAAATACTCCATCTATGGCTCTGAACATCTGCAACATCAACAGAATAGTTAGGAAGGACAAGTACATTTCACAGAGGAACCTACTGCTATGGAACAGACTCCCCATTCACATAAAACAAAGTTTATTCTTCTCCGTTTTCAGGCACAACTTAGAAATATGGATGGGAAACTGTACTAATGGATGGATGCAGCTCCTCAAAGCTTTATCCCATGCATGCGTCCTCTCAAATTATCTCTGAAACGATCCCAGTTATTCTCATTAAGGATAATATACAATTATTGACCATGGGATGGGTAAGGTCAGTCTACAATGAAATACTATAGGTTATTTTGAGCATAAAAGGAAAATTGGTTAGGCTTAAAAATGGCCTGCAAGATCACCCACCTAGTACTAACCTATGAACCTATAAACATGACTAGGAAACATGAATCTGCACAAATAAATGATGGCAGACATTAAGAATATGGACAGGTCAGTGAAATCAGTAGCAAGAGGCAGAAAGGTAGTAATGGCCAGAAGACAGACAGAGTTCTAGAGTCAGCTAATAGATCTTGACAGAGTCAAAAACCTTGGACATTTATCCATCATTCTGAGACAGTTATTTAAAGGAAAACTCCATTAGATTGCTTTTTCTCTACAATATGATTCCAGTGTTGTGTATGTACACGAAACCTGCTTGTAATTTATAAAACTTTCCTTTTCTTACTTTGGAATGAAAGGAAATGAAAACCTATCCATTTTCTTTTTTAAATTTAACTTCCCACATACTTTGCAGAGGAATGTGTTTCTGCCTGAATGACATACCACAGACACAGAGAAAACTATAGTTTACCAAATTTATAATTCACCCTGTCAGGTAATGCTGCCAACTTTAGGCTGGCAATTTGTCTTGCTGAGATTAGAAGCTTAGCAGCTGCTATTAAAAGAAGACAACTGTGAAACTGCTTTCTACTGTATTACAGACAGGAAGAGAAACACTATCAGTTGACCTAGCTAATAGGGTTGCTACTTGTCTGTCTGCAGAGCAGTCTTGATTTGGTCAATTCTGCTCTGGCTATGTTTTGCTGCTGGAATCATCTCTGCACATTCACCACTGCATCAGTTTTGTTCAAAGATATTGGGTTAGATGTCTGCAAGATAAAGGCCAAACAGTACAGGGCCCAGCACTGACCCCTGTGGTGCCCTACTAGTGGCAGTTTTATGCTCATAGTGAGGTAGCAGCAGCTTTTACTGCTTTGGATCTGTTGGATAGCCCATGTCTATGAAAACTTTCTCCAGTTATTTCAATGAAAAGGATAGACAATGGGGGTGATGGATGGAAAGGAAGTCAAAGGGAAACACAAAGTTTATATTTGCATATTCTTATTTTCTGCCCTTTATTCATTTAGGAAATAACGTCTCACTGTTATTTATTTTTCTTCCAGGCATGTATGTTTTGCAGGTCTATCTCTTGTCAAGTTAATTTCTTTGATTTATATTAGCCATATTTACTGTTCTGGAAGAGAATGAGAGCAAAGTTTCTGCTTTGTCTGGTAGCAGTTAGCATCCTGTTTTGCGTCTGTAGATTTAGACCAGAGTTTTTTCCTGTGCTATCAAATACCTTCCTGCTGAGGGTCTTCAGTTACACAGGCACTGACTGTCACACTTACACCTCTAAAAATGGATAAACGTGGTGTTTTCTACACTTTAATACTATTACACTGCAGCAAATTGTAAAACTACCCACTAAAGGCTACAACATCCCTGACCCAGTCCTCACCAACCTAGCCCCAACTTGTACCCCATCCTCCATCTCCTCACCCCTGGTCAAATCTGACCACAAACTAGTTAACTTCTTTGTTAGCCCTGACCTAGTGGTACCATCCAAACACCGAATAAGACTATCTTTAGGGATCTATGGAAAATTCCCATCACCACCCCCGTACAACAAATGGATCCAACTGAAAGGCTGCCACATTCATCTCCAATTTTTACCAGAATCTAAACAACTGTATAGAAATGTATGTACCTGTCTACCTTAAATATAGAGGTAAATTCAGGAAGAAACCTATTTGGTGGAACTCCCATTTTAATAAGCTGTATAATGAAACAGAATAATGAGATGTAAGAATTCTTCATCCCCCTTGAGACCACAGTAAAACATGCCAGCAAGGAGCTTAAGAGCATTATTAGAAAATGTAAAGCACAGTATGAACTTACTACTGATACTAAAGGAAATGATTTGTTTCTGTTTTGTTATGAAATTAAGGAATAATGTTCAATGCACTGAGCTCATCCATAACAGTATCACGTATTCCAGTCCCAGGGATGTTGCTAATATATTAGCAGGAAGATTTAGTGCTCATTCACTCAGCAGGTCTCCACCATACTCAGGAAATTCTTCTATCTGGCCCAGTTAATTTCCAGGTAAATATCTTCAAGATCGATCAGAGTTATCTCACCACTTATCAGACCTATCATCAAATACTATGTCCCCTTTGGCATGTACAAATCCAAGCATACATCTGAACTGGAAAGGCTTGAATGATTTTTTACAAAAAAAAAGTAAAGGTCTTAAATCTTTCGACCATCCTGACAGATTATCACACTTTCCTTATATTTAGTAGCCTTCTGGCTAATCTGAGGTAACCTGTGTCTCACTTTTCGAGCCACAAAAATCCACTCCTATTTGACCTATTTCTTTGCAAACATAGTGGCCCATACTTGGATCCTAAATTTACACCAACAAATAAAAAAGACTTGCTGGAAGGATAGCTTCCTAAATTAATGTATTCTCAGCCTATGGAACAAATTACCACTACAGGTCAAGCCAAGGGCAATTTTGTCTGCCTTTAAGGCTGGTCTTGATGATTGGATGGATAGACACACACATTTAGACCAGGGTTATTGCTTACAGCCTTGCTTGATTTGGGCTGTATTAAGTGCTTGTGAAGGGAGGCAGGATCTTTTAAGTGTGTTTTCTTAAAGATATATATATATATATATATATAGTTAAACATCTTATGATTGCTGTGGTTGCTTGTCTAGCATTGGTTCTATATTCCTATATTTTTCTTCATTTTATTTTACATTTCTGCCATTTTTACATCCCAATATCACAGAACATACATTTTATAGATGTTGTTTTTTCCCTCCTAAATATGAGAACAGTTGTTTATTTTGATGGGAACAGTAATTAAATATCATCCTTATTTTTTAAGTGTGTGTGTGTGTGTGTGTGTGTGTGTGTGTGTGTGTGTGTGTGTGTGTGTGTGTGTGCGTGTGTTTGGAATATACATAAAGCAAGACATAGATCTCTTGTACACACATATACACACACACACACACACACACACACACACACACACACACACACACACACACACACACACACACACACACACACACACACACACATACATACTGATACATAGATAGATAGACAGACAATATATTTTTATGGTGTAATGACAGAAGGAGACTGCCTGGCATCTATGAAAATGAAAGGGCCTAATGACATGTGAAAGAGTTAATTTCCAAAAAGTCTGTATGTTCTTTATTACCAATATGTCCAAATGTTCAACAAATCTTTCAGATCTTAGTACGTCTGCAGACTAAAATATTCAAAACTTTTTTCTTTTGAATTTATTATATCTTATTTAGAAAGTTATGACAGAGAATATCAGTACTGTAATGTCATGAAACCAACATCTAGTGTAACAGTTACTCTTTGCTTTGTATACTCCAACAGTGATGAGTATTTTTGAAATTAAAATAAAAAGTAAAATAAAGCAAAAAATACAAGTGAAACAAGCAAAAATAATATTATTAAAACAGCTCACAGCAAGTACTTTCATCCTTAGACTTTTTCAGACTGTGAACTTAATTTCTATACAATTTATGTAACTTTCAGCTTGAAACATATAATGACAATACAAGCAACATAAAAATACATTGCTGCTTTCTGCATTTTTACCTTTTTCATAAAATTAATTATTAGGACTTGGCAGGCATTGAGTCTTACTTTCCAAGTGGATTCAGTTGTTATCTAATAGTGTTTCAATATCATCCCTTTAATATCTAATCTTACAGTATCCAAAACAGAAAGAAAGAAATTTGTTGAACACATGACATGTTTTTGAATGCTTATATTGAGCCCTGCTGACGTTATTCTCAATTCTTTTAGCATAATCATGTTATAACAGAGACTATCATTGTATTGTCATGAAACCAACATTGACTTATATATATATTACTCAAGAAAAACACCTTGGGTGGCAGTAAATCCAGTAAAGCCAAAATAGAACAAAAGAACACAAAAAGATGACTGGAACCAATATCAATCTGGAGAGACTTTATTTCAACAATGAAAGTAAAAACTTTCACCTTATGGCTTCATTAGGCACATATCAAATTGTAAAACACACACTTTAAATAATACAATCAAAACCATGTATTATCACAATTAAAACAGAATAAATTAAACTTGCTGATGCTTAACGTTAAGTAGGGGTTTTAAAGTAACAGTGCCATTTAAGCCCAGTGGTACATGGACTCTCATTCTAAGAATCCATCTTAGCTCCTCACTTTCTGTAAGCAATTTCATATCACCCCCTCACAATGCTTCTTGTACAACTTTTAAAATCATGAATTTAAAACTATGTCATTCACTTTTCTCAAAACTGTGCCTATATAAAGCATTATTTAAAACCTTCCTATTAATATCAGAAACATAATCACTAATACAGTCCTTTAACTTCTGATTAGTCATACCTATGTTGTATGCCTTGCATAGGGTACATTTTGCCATGTAAACAATATTTTGAGTGTTACAATTACCAAATGTTTGAAGTCTGTACTGTATACAGGATGTTTAAATGGCTTATCAGTAAAAATATATACACATTGTGCACAGTTATTACTTTTCAAAGTGCCCTTCCTATTACTAGTGAAATATAACTTACTCTTTGGTTGTTCTTTATAACATAATTTAAATAATAATAGTATCGTATATAATTTATATAATTAGTACCCTTTTTATATCCAAATCTGGGTTTATCTGATGTAACACCTACCAATTCTGGTACAGCAGTCAGCATCAGTCAATATTTAGTAATAATATGCTGTACATCTCAAATATTATTATTTTAAGTTAACATACATCTGTGAGCTAATGCATGCTCCTTACAAACGTTCATTCATGTTTCAGATAATGAAAATTTTGATTTTGCCACATTGATTTGTGATTCAAGCACCTCTCCTTTAATTTTAGACATTATATTGGTTTTGTAGCCCCTATCTTTAAATTCTTGAGCTGCATTTTCAAGGTGTATCTTCATATATTCATCTGATGTATTTAACCTAGCTAGGTGAAACATCTGATTCTTAACTACATTTTTATACTTAAATGCACGTACTCATCCTATACATTTTATGAGTTCCTTTTAACTGGTTTCTTATAGAGTGTTGTTCCAATTAAACCTTGTTCACTCTTTGAAAATCACTTTGCATTCTAGATATTTCCTGCTTAAGGTGTGCACAGGAGATCATTATAGTTTGTGTTTGGGTTAAATATAGTGTGGTCATTGTTTCTTTTACTTTTCTCACAGACGTCAGAGGTGTACAAAGAAGATTATTATAGCTTGTTTAGGGACAGTGTACAGTCTAGGAGCAATAAAGTAGAATACATTACTGTAATCATGATTTTTCACTTTTCTCACAATCACATCAGGTATGTATACAGGTGGCTGCCTTTGAGGGTTAGAGGTGAGGAGTGAGGAGGCATTCTATATATATGTATGTCAACTATAAAAGGTCAATACTATAACTCAGGTAAACTTCAGAACTCAATAAAACAACAAACCACATCAAACAAAACCAAATTTATTGCAAAGCTTTCGGGTAAAACACCCTTCCTCAGTGCCATAAAAAAATGAACAATACATACATTTTAAATAGGAGCATCACTAAATCAAATGTCAGCAGCCAACCTATCACATATATTCATTCCCTTCCCCCAAGAAAACAAATTAGAAAACACAGTACAATAATGAAATTTAAAATGCTATTTAAAAAAAACATTAAAATTACACCATATTATGACAAATACTGTAAATAGTAGTCTATAGGATTTACAGGTTTTCTCTCTCGGGTAAGCCGAAACGACAATCATCCAATACTAGTGGAGGTATGCAAATGCAACAAGCCACACCACCCAATCTGGGGAAACCTTTAGTTCTATCTATAGCAATGCCCAAGAGTGAGATAATACCAGCGGATCCAGAAGCAAGTGAAGGGGAAGTGATTAATAGACCCAAAACTGCACTAAATGACGATAGAAACCACCAGGCTGTTTCTCAGTTATCTGAGAAAGCAAATTAGCTATGACCATCATCTCTTTCTCCTTTCCAGTTGAAATTACCAGAAAAAGTGGTAATACAACAGAACGCCCCATCGAGTGGGCGTTCATTACAATGCCAACAGCACGATGTGGTGAATGGAATAAAGAGAAAGAACAACTGTCCTGCTTTCCACAACAAAGCAGCACAACAGTAGCTGCAATTCAGCAAGGTACTGTTAATCTGTCCAGTTACGATTTAACTTAAGCACATTTGATGCTTTTAAAGAAAGGACTTACATTTATACCTAACAGTACTGATGATATAGTCAAAGCAATCACTGACTTGGAGTTATTTGTATGAAATGTGAATTTGAAGTTGATATTTAAGGGCAATGAAACAAATGATATTTAAGTGTAAAATATTGAATACCTTTTTACCCACTAGTTGTCCTGTGGTAACAGCTTTTGCAAATATAGTAGAAAATGAACTTAGAGACTTGCATTCTGTGTCGAGGCTTAGGAAGGTTTATAATTTAACATATGAAGAACATCAAGCATTGAAATATTTAATAAGTAATGACAACATAGTTATCAAACAGGCAGACAAGAGGGTTGCTATAGTAATAATGGATAAAGATAAGTATATATCCTCCTTTAAAGGCTTATTGCAAGATGTATGAACATTTAAAAAGATAGCAATTAATGATGTTGAAAAAGTTGTTTCAGAGATAAACGTGGCTCTATATGACCTCCAGCTTTCTGGCGATATAATGATAGAACAGTTTAATTATTTTACTGTTTCCTGCATGAGAATTCCTCAAATTTATGGGATTCAGAAGTTACATAAATCTGTGGAATATCCCCCCCCCCCCCGAGACCCATAGTCTCGAGGGTGGGTGGATGACAGAGCCTATTTCTAAGTACCTACAGAAGTATTTAAGCACTTTTTTGAATAGATGCCCTAGTATTTTGAAAGACACTTATGAATTCTTGTGCAAATTATATGAATGGTACTCTGGACAACAAGAGAAAGAGTTTTTGTTTGTAACTTTGGATATAACATCTCTTTTACTGTAATACGAAATGATTATGGGATAGAGTCTATACAAGCCTTTTTAAATAAGTAAAACTGTCAGCTAGACAAAATAAAAATATCTGTTCTTTGTTAGAGTTAGTTCTAGCAAAGAACTTTTTATTTTTGATACCCCTGTGGTGAATACATATGCTAACCTTGTATTGCATGAATGGGAGAAGCAATATGTCTGTATTTAATATAATATTCTAAATAAGAGGGTCTGTTTTTATCAAAGGTTTATAGATGACTGTTTTTTGATTTGGGATGGATCTGCACAAGAGCTATGTGAGTATATACAGTACTTGAATTCAACCACCATTTTTTTTTTAAATTTAAAATGTCAGCTTCAGAAGACAGAATAGTATTTTTGGATGTAGAGTTATATAAAAAGAATGGGAGAGTTGAAACTAGTATACACAAGAAAGAAGTGCATGTTAATAGGTACGTGAATAAAGGTAGTATGCATGCACCTCAGACTTTTAAAGGTATTCTGAAGGCTCAAATGATTAGGGCAAGTACAGCTAATACTGAAGGCACAAAATTTAAAGAACAAATTAGGGTAATGATTGAAGAGTTTATTACAAGTGGTTATAGAGCTGAGATAGTGGAGGACACATATAAGAAATTATTAATGGAAGATCTAGTAAATATAGTCCAACTTTTGGGAGAACAGAGGTGCAACAAGTAGAACTAGTGAAAGAAAAGGATAGTTACTACTTTTAACTTAATACAAAAGAGGTGAAATGAATTATATAGAAGAACTGGACAATATTAATGGCAATGCTGAATTGAAGAAATTAATAGGTGAAAATCCTTATTTTGCATATGGGAACTTGGAAAGTATGAAGATGAAGTTGAACTATAAAGATTTTAAACAAGAAACAATGAGAAGTCAGTTTAGTAGAATAGGTACAGTAAAATGTCTTAACTGCAGCTGTTGTAATGATATTTATGATGGAGAAAATAAATGTATACATCCACTAACAAATAAAGAATTCTTGTTCCACTGTTCTGCAAGCTGTAATACAGCTCAAATAGTATATTTGACCACTTTTGTGGCCTGGTCATCATTTTATGTGGGAAAAACCACTAGGAAACTTAGGGAACGAATAGTAGTGCATAAGTCTGACATTAGAAGGAATATTAGTATGAATGCACCAAGTAAACATATAATGGAAAATGGTTTAAGACATTATTTTAAATTCAGGGTGATATATACTGTATCTATAGAAATTAGAGGTGGGGATATGAACAATATTTTAGGAATAAGAGAGTATAAGTGGATTGTCAGATTAAGGGCAGATTATAAACCAGGTATAAACGGTGCAGTTAGTTTAAAGCCCATTTTAGTGACAAGACAGAGAGGAATCCTGTAAATCCTATAGACTACTATTTACAGTATTTGTCATTAAATGGTGTAATTTTAATGTTTTTAAATAGCATTTTAAATTTCATTACTGTATTGTGTTTTGTAATTTGTCTTCTTGGGGGGAAGGGAATGAATATATGTGATAGGTTGGCTGCTGACGTGATTTAGTGATGCTCCTATTTAAAATGTATGTAGTGTTCATATGTATAGGTATGTCAACAGTCAGTTGAAATACATGACTGTGGCAATTTGAACCTCTGCTTTCATCCTAATATAACACCAGAGGGATGCATAGGCAGTGATTGCCTTTTTAGGGGGTTAATGAGGCAGCATTCCCAGATAGGACCTACGTATTGCAACAAAAACTGGTTTGTTAGTACTTACAGTGATTTTGTTAACTTTGAATATTAAGCATTGTGCAGAGCATATGTCTTGCTTGAAAGAAAAAAAAATAAGACTGAATTTATTTCTTACTCACGATTTTTGTTTAGGCCACAATTGTATTAAACGGCTAGGAACATTTTGTAAAATGCATCCCAGGGCATCTATAACCCTATAGCTTCTTGTGCCCTGGCTTATTTGAGATATTTCCTAAATGATTATTGCTGTGCTGTCTTGGTCAGGAAAGGTGTGTTGAAAGGATGCAAGGAAAACTAAAGCTGAACAGCAACACTAAATGTATTTCCTTAGTCATAATTTCTGTTCAAGCAATCATTGGATGGAAAGTTTGTGTATAAAAAACAACAGCTTTAAAATGTAATTCAGAGCATATAGAAAGTTATGGCTTATTGAAAAAGCCGAAGAGTAAAGAAACTGTGACAAAAGAAAAACAAACTAATGTGCATGGAATGGATAGCCCAAGATGGGGAGAAACAGAGAGGAGGACTGCAAGGTTTGTGTGTGTGTGTGTGTGTGTGTGTGTGTGTGTGTGTGTGTGTGTGTGTGTGTGTGTGTGTGTGTGGGCTGAAACAGTAGGCCTAGGGCACCATTTAACCTAAGTCCAGACCTGTTGCAACTAAATGTCAGTAAGTGTAAATGTCCCTATATGAGACAGGCCGACATAGTGTCATACATAGGCCTGATGTAATATAAGAGCATTATAGCTACAGGTCAGTCTGTGTGTACTAAAAGGGTTGCAGCATAAACTAAAAGTTTGCTTAGGAGAGCTGGCAGTGGCATTGTGACAGTTAGACTGTAAGTGACTAGGGGGCCCCCAACTTGATATTTGCTGGGCTCCACCAAAATGCTAAAACCGGCCCTGACTTTATAGTTATAAAAAGTTATTTTGATGAACTAATATGATTCAGTATTATGGAAGATGGGTAGAAGTTGAACAAATGCTTAACGTTGAATGTGTGACAGACCCTTTCTATGCAAAACTGCAAGGAACATGGTCTTTTTAAGATTCAAAATGAGGAATGCCCCCCCCCCCCAAAAAAAAAAAAAAAAAACAAGATGGCACCAAGAATGGCAGCCTTGGTTCAGTGCTCTCTAGTATTCTGTGCTAGTATTCTGTTTGTTTTAGCTTATTTGTCTTGTTGTTTGGTGTTCAACTGTAATTAAGTATACTAATGAAGAATTATTGAATATTTGGCAAATCACTTCATGAAATTTGACACAGATTTTTCACAATTAAGAAATTTTATGGAGATCCTAGCTGGAGGATCAGCAGCTGTCAGCAGCAGAGGCAGACGTAGGCATTGCAAAAGGGGGAAGCACCCTGGTGCACATTAGGGTGAGACAGAGGGGTTTTCGAATGGCACTCCCAAGTTTACATCTGACGAACTTCTGCTCCCTATGCAATAAGACTGATGAACTGTTACTTCTCAATGAAACTCACAAGGATTTTTCACTTTCTTCTGTACTACATTTCACAGAAACCTGTCTAAATTAATCCATTGTGGACTCTGCATTATATATGCCCAGCTTTCAAGCTTTACAAAGCGAACTGAGTATTGGAGACATCAGAGAAGTGTAAGGGAGGCGGAATCTGCTTTTATAACAGTGAAGGTTGGTGTACTGATGTCACAGCGTTAAGGAAAATGTAGTACCATGACTTAGAAATGATTTTTGTTAATTGTAGACCTTTTTATTCACCTCAGGAATTCTCTTCATTTATTCTGGTTACAGTTTACTTTCCACCTCAAGCCTGTTTGAATGTGCCACTACAAAAACTGTCTGATCAGATAACGTGCATAGAGCAGAATTATCCGAACTCCCTTTTGATTATTCTAGGGGATTTTAATAAGGCAAATTTCAGCCATGAACTTTGTAAATTTACACAGCATATGAAGTTTCCTACCAGAGACATGAACGCGCTGGATCATTGTTATACAGCATTAAAACATGCTTATTGTGCTGTCCCCAGTGCAGCATTGGGCTTTTCTGACCGCTGTCTGATTCATTTGCTTCCTACCTCTAAGAGCAAGTTAAAATCTGCTAAACCTGTGATCAGTAATGCAAGAAGGTGGACTATTGAGGCAAAGCTGAAGCTGCAATCTGCTTTGATGAATGCTTTGAATCATTTGCGTGGTTTACTGTCTTTAAATATTCTGCTGCTACCTTGCATGAACTGGCAGACACAGTAACATCTTATGTTAGCTTCTGTGAAGCTGTGTGTGTGTCTCCATTATGACCTGGTTAAAATTTAACAGCAGCAAACCCTGGTTTACTGCTAAACTTAAACAACATCGTCAAACTGACAATGACTATAAAAGTGGGGATAGAACACTTTTTAAACAGCCAAGGAACACACTGACAAAGGAAATCAAAGTGGTTCAAAAGAACTATTCTGAAAAGCTGAAAAAAAATTTTTTTTAGGCATTGATCCTGTATTAGTGTGGAGAGGTCTACAAAAGATTACAAACTACAGGAAACCATCCCCTACACTGCAGCTAATTACCAGCTGGCAGAGGACTTGAATGCTTTTTATTGCAGGTCTGATAAACCTGAGGCTACAAATGACAATGTCACCTGCTCTTTCAGTGTTCAGACTTTATGACTCCCTCTTCCACACATTCTCACATTCAACCTGCATTAATTACCTCTGAAGAGGATGTGTGTCAATTTTTTTAAAAGACAGCACAATAAGAAAATAGCAGGTCCAGCTGAGGTTTCACACTCTTATTTAAAAACCTGTGCTGATCAACTGGCTCCTGTTTTTACTTGGATTTTTAGTAAATTATTAGAGCTGTGTGAAGTTCCCTTATGTTTCAAATAAGCCACAATCATTCCAGTCCCTAAAAATCCAGTATAACAGGTCTGAATAACTACAGGCCTGTTGCTTTGACATTGGTGGTCGTAAAGACTTTTGAGAGGTGGCTGTTAGCTTCCTTGAAGGATATTGCAGGTCCTTGTTGGACCCCTTTCAGTTTGCTTATTGAGAGAACTGGTCAGTGTATAATGCAGTTAATATGGGTCTTCACTATATCCTGCAACATCTTGATAACCCAAGGACATATGCAAGGATTCTGTCTGTGAATGTCAGCTCTGCATTTAATACAATAATTCCGGAACTTTTTACCTGAAACTCTCCCAGCTTTCCGTTCCTGCCTCCAATTGTCAATGGATCACCAATTTTCTGATCAATAGGAAATAGTAGATGAAACTGGGGAAATTTATATCTAGCTGTCGCACGATCAATACAGGTGCCCGCCAGGGATGTATGCTCTCTCCATTGCTATTCTCCCTCTACACTAATGACTGGACCTCCAAGGACTCCGCTGTCAAGCTTATTAAATACATGGATGATACAATATTGGACTCCTCAGAAATAGTGATGAGTCTGCATACAGATGGGAGGTTGAGCAGATGACCCTTTGGTATAATCAGGATAATCTGGAACTGAACACTCTTAAAACTGTGGAGATGTCAGTGGACTTTATGAGTGGTACTACAATATTATCCTCGCTCTTTTTATTTAATACTGCTGTGTCAGTTGTGAAAACCTTCAGGTTTCTGAGATCTATAATCTCCCGGGACTTGAAGTGTGAAACCAATGTAGGGTCCATCATAAAAATGGCATAACAGCAAATGTACTTTCTGCGACAGCTGAGGAAGTTCAAACTCCCACAGGAGCTGTTGATTCAGTTCTACACAGCAGTCACTGAGTCTTTTCTCAGCTCATCTATAACAGTGTGGTTTGGATCTGTGTCTAAACATGACAAAACAGGTTACATCAAATAGTCAGGTCTGCCAAAAATATCACTGATGCTAGTTTGCCCTCCTTACAGGACCTGTACTATTCCAGAGTCATGAAAAGGGCATGGAAAGTCATCATTGACCACACCATCTTTTTGAACTATCACCATCGGCCGGGTGTTATACATTAATATGCACCAAAACAAGCAGATATGTTTTTTTTCCACAGGCCATCAAGTTCATAAATGGTTAATTCAGCTTATTAGGCTGGGGTATTCTTTTTTCAAGCCTCAGAGGGTTCTGCAGTATTGTTTATGTATTGTTAATACTTGTTTCTTTTAGAGTTTATTTCAGTATTTCTTGCACGGAGTTGGACTTTGCATCTTGTACATATACGTATATGTATATTTAGATTTTTTGCCTTGTTCTTAATGGTTGTATGTATGTCCTTTATGTAATTCATACTTGGAGAGTCACTGAAACTACAAAGTACTTATATGTGTGTATATAAGCCAATAAATGTAATAATGATTCTGATAAAGAGGTACACCTGAATAGTATACCTATATGGCTATGGGACAAGAGCTGTTACCAAAGGCAAGAAACATTCATAAGAAAATCATCTAAGCATCCATAATGCCTTTTTTCTTACTATGCCCTGCCCAAATTTCTTCACCCTGGGTATGTCTGTAGCTTCCAAGGGGATATGTGCAATAGGTATGCGGTGTAACTGTCCATTGAAAATCAACCAAAGCTTTGCCTCACTTGCCAATAGCATACCCATGTGGTCATGGCCTCCACCAGTACTTCTAGTGTGTAGGTGATGCCCTGGTCTGCACCCCCTAGATGGAAGAGTCAACATAAGCTGTTGCCTCCCAGCCCCCCATGGTTACTCCTGTGCTCAAGCCATTAATCAAACATGGATTGTCTGGGTCACAGCCAGGATTTCATCCCTTAATGCTTCAGAGATGAGAAGGGGTCTAGCACTTAATGGCGCAATATCCCCAATAAAGTAGCATAGGGCTAGCTAGTAAGGATTTTATTTTATTAGGAGGGAGTTGACATTGGGTGATTGTCACAAAGAATGAAACCTACTGGTCAAGTACTTTTGAGCAACACTTATTTTAAAACTGTCCATAATTACTTGTTTTCTTGCCACAATACAAAACTTCTAGAATATTTCATTAAAATATAGCTGTTAGACCTCCACACCTCTAAAAACAAGAAATCTAGACAAAGCCAAAAATAATGGGGTAAAGGCCCAAAATTATAGGCACATTTTAAATGTTGCTTTTATAAATTTAAAAAAGTGTAACATATTTTGAATTAGCATGCATTTTCTGAAGAATATGAAGTTTGAAACTCAAATGTTTGTCATTATTTAGTGATGGCAGTCTTCAGTGGTTTACCAAAACAAAATTATAAGGAACAGACCAGAAATATGAGCCAAAATCAGGACAGTAGAGAGGTATCATGGCCATATATATTTCTGGATGCTTAATACTGATGCTGATTTTGGAATTGAAATCCTTTCTATATTCTGAGGCAAAATTAGAACAGATAAGTGAGTGAATGAGTGACAGACTGTTGACTAAATGATTGAATTGTTTGTTTAATTTCTGCACAAATGGCTGATCAGAAATCACTCATGAAGCCAAGAGGTATTTCCAAGTGGGACCCCATGATGAAGAGATGGGTGGAATAGAAAGTGATATATCAAAAAACAGGCAAAAAGACAGAAATTGAAGATTTAAGCTAAACAAGAGCTGTATCTGATGCAGAAAGAGGCAATGAAAGGTGTGGAATGAGGTGCTACGAAGCAGAAGCTCAGATTCCCCACAGTAGTCGGCAAAAGAAAAAGGGAGAAAGATTAAAAGGTAAATGGACTGCAGAGGTGCTTTCAAAGCTGTAGAAAGCAAATGGACTGGAACTGTACTGGACCACAGTGTAAAGGAACTGTAGGCCAGTCAAAAAAGATTCCACTTTCATCTGTCTGTGTCATTTCATACTAATTTAACCACTTTAAAATACTGGTCTCTGCTGAAATAAAGAGCATAATCGTCACAAGACTGAGAAAACACAATCTATTAAAATCTCATTTTATTCAAGGAGCATTCCCTTACCTGATGCCAAATTGCATAGCCATTTCTGAGGCTCTCAGGTTGCTATTACTTAAAGAAAGTAACTTTTTCCCCCAGAAAACAAGTACTTGTCTTTTTGAGTTGTATGGCAAATTCAGAATGACAAAAATTATTTTTCAGTGCATTTAATTTGAAACATCATTCTTGAAATACATATTTTGGCAAAGTGAATAATGTCCTTATGCTATAGCCTAGCCTTGTGTAAAAAGCAGTTTGGAAAAATCAACAAGATAGAGACATAATGAAAGTCATAGTCATGGAGCAGTAGTTGTCCTAGGTGGTATTCCCAGGCACAAAATTGGGTGGGACACAACATGGGGAGCAATGGAAATCACAGTCACTCCCTCTCACCCCCCATGTGTGTGCGCACACACACACACACACACACACACACACACACACACACACACACACACACACACACACACACACACACACACACATATATGTATATAAAACTAGAGAGATGGATATAGATATATATCTATATCTCTATCAGCTATATATTTATATAGATATAGATATCTACAGTAAGCTCTCAGTTAACAGGAACTCAAGCAACCAGAAAAAAAATCAAAGAAATAGAGTACAACTTTCATGTGTTGCACTGTTTCCCCAAGCAAAAACATACCTTACATTTTTAGATTTTTAGAGTTTTAAAAGGGAAGATAGGAATAAATTCCCTCTCTCCCCAACCTAAGAACAAGTCAAACCAAACAAATAGTATAGGGTACAGTATTAGTCCATTCTATTTTTAATAGTAACTTTCAAGCAACCAGGAACTGCAGTTATTTTTAATAGTAACTTTCAAGCAACCAGGAACTGCAGTTATCTGGCATCTACCAATCCCCATGGGTGCCGGTTAACTGAGTGTTTACTGTATATGATTATAGATAGATAGATATGAATATATATATATATATATATATATATATATATATATATATATGCATCTAACACACACACACACACACACACACACACACACACACACACACACACACACACACGTATAAATACATACACAGAAGCAAAAATATCTGAAGTAGTCCAAATAGTAAAATTTCATTTAAAAACAGCTTATTTATTTAACATTTGTTAACTGGGAAAGTCCGACTTGGAGCAAAGCCAGTTTTCAGCGGAGGCCTGGGGAGAAAGGCTCCAGATGCATGTCTTTGTAACACATTATTTAAATATAACACTTATTAAGGAAGACATGTACTGAAGGTTACATACAGTTCTGGTATAGTTATAAAGTCACCAGTACAACATACCTTCTTCTTCTTCTTTCGGCTGCTCCCATTAGGGGTCGCCACAGCAGATCAACTGTTTCCATTTCTTCCTGCCTCTGCATCTTGCTCTGTCACACCAACCACCTGCATGTCCTCTCTCACCACATCCATAAACCTTATCTTAGGCCTTCCTCTTTTCCTGTTACCTGGCAACTTCATCCTTAGCATCTTTTTCCCAATATACTCTGTATCCCTCCTCAGCACATGTCCAAAACAACGTAATCTTGCCTCTCTGGCTTTGTCTCCAAACCTTCCAACCTGGGCTGACCCTCTAATATACTTATTCCTAATCCTGTCCATCCTCGTCACACCCAGTGCAAATCTTAACATCTTCAACTCTGCCACGTCAAGCTCTGACTCCTGCCTTTTTGTCAATGCCACAGTCTCCAACCCATATAACATAGCTGGTCTCACTACCCTCTTGTAGACCTTCCCTTTCACTCTTACTGGTACTCGTCTGTCACAAATCACTCCTGACACTCTTCTCCACCCACTCCATCCTGCCTTACTCTCTTCTTCACCTCTTTTTCACACAACATACCTAGTGGCATTATATAGCTGAAATCTTGAGATTTAGAGACAATGTGTTGTGATCTATTACAATACTGTTATTATGATACATGCTATAACCTGTTTATTGTCTTCTCTTGCAGAATCCTATTCTGGATCAACAGATAATACTTCCTGTGAAACTACACTAGGTAAGTAGCTGTTGTTTCATTATCAAGTCATAAATGTTATGTTTTCTGTAATTCCCCAGACATGACAGCACATTTACTATACTCCAAGGTTCACACTTATATTCAGGATTGAAATCAGGACCTGATTTTATACCCTGGCATGCTGGTGAAGATATGTGTTGATTCACAGTGGTATATGTGCCATGTAAATTACAAGGAAAGCCTATTGTTGCAGCCTGGGCAAATGCCACTGAGAAAGATAAATACTGCATTCCTACAACCCACATATACATAAGGGGAGAAATGTGTAACCACTACCACCTTCAGATGTGGGCAGGTGCTGGCATTAACAGCACTGAGGATCTGTATTTACTAACCATATAGACAGTCTGTTGACAAACAGATTTATCCGCAGCCAGAGTGGAGACTGATGCAGAGCAAAATGTGACTAACATTGTTTAGTAGCAGATTAATAACCTCAGAGTGTGACACTACTCTGCACCACTATTGACATACTACAGTATAACACCTAGATCCACTCCTCAACCAAGTGAAATGCTAAGAAAATCCTTCATAATTATCACAATGGGCAGAGGCAAATAGTCCCTGACAGAAATGGTACAGACTTGTTCCTTATAACAGTGCTAAGCAGTCCATGCACAGTAATATTTATTTATTTACTTACTTTTTGTTGACTGGGATTGTTCTGCATAACCTATATGCAAGGAAGGCCTGAAGTGGTATTTGTACTGACTAGGGGATATTTGCTCTCTCAACAAGAGAAATTCCCTGGTCATAAAGGCATAATGGAGGACTTTAGGGAAGGAGAGACATCTGATGTGGCAGAGACCACTTAATTCATCAGTTCAGATGAATCTGCAGAAGAGAAAGTGGCTGATTTGGAGCCTGGTGAAATTCTGACCCAAGAATTGCTGAGACTAGATGCTCAAAAGGAGCTTTCAGTATTAAAATCTGAATGGATGAGGGACAATATTAAGTAGAGGGTTACTGAAGGGGGCTGCAAAGAGCGGCATAACTCTCCTGATGACTTCTGGAAATATAACAGTGCTTCCCAGAAGTGTCTGGACCCTTTGGATTAGCCTGACATGTTGATGAACATAGAATATGCAGGAGAGCACCAGACTGGTCTAGGGGCAGGAGAGAGTTTAGCATGAGAAAACATACTCAGCAGCAGGAACATCAAGCACATAATGAATGGAACAAGTGGGATGACACAGTTACGGGACTTTCAAAAACTGGGCAATGCAAGTAATTTCAAATTGCTTTTATTTCTGGGATAAGATGTTAAAGTAACTGATGTTAAAGAGCAGGGACTAAGGTGACTCCTGCATTTAGACACAGAAACATTTTATGACATTTCATTTGAGTAAGTAGGGACATCGAACAATTACTGCTTTTTATGATGTATGTAAAGACGATAAACTATGGTGTGATTTCTCAGCTGTTGGGCATTTTGTACAAAAATGAAAAAAAAAAATTTTTTCAGCTAAAAAGTATGGACTCTAAGCCAGAGTGTAGATATCAACCGTGTGGACTTACGGGTGGGAGGCTTTTTTAGATATGAAAAATTATGGTATGAATTTACTTAATTTGTCTAAGACCATACATCCTAAGCAAAACAGAGAAACAATCTATTATATAGGACGTTCAGAGTGCAGAAGTGCTGCTTTTTTCAGCTGAAAGGGAACAAATGGTAAAATGCTACCCTAAAAAAATAGTGTGTGGCCAGAGAGGGCAGATTGGATTGTGTGGGTACATGAAGGAGGTGGAGAAAGTACGCATATTATATATGAAGGTTTATATTACTTTGAGTTTTCATAAACTCAGTGTAATATAAACCCATATATGAATGTATATGTATAGCTATGTGGCTACCTATCTACATATCTATCTACATGAGTGTGTGTTAGCACACACACACACACACACACATGCACACACACACACACACACACACACACACACACACACACATATGGATATATACATATTTATATGTGTGTGTGCATCTATATATATATATATATATATATATATATATATATATATATATATATATATATGTATATATATATATGGGTCTACTTCAGAACAATGAAACCTCACAACACCGAAGACCAAAACACCGAGACCAAAACAATGAAACCCCACAACATCAAAAACCACGTAAGTATAACACACACAAAAAACATACACAAATACATGCACAACTTCCCCAAACTACCAACCACACCACCCTACACTACAAATAGGCAGGGGGGCAAGCCCCCCTGCACCACCCACACCCACCTACTTTAATAATCTAACTCCGAGATTGCACAAACAGACACACAAGGCAAACTCACACCCACACACTACAGTCCCTCACACACACACACACACACCGCAGTCACAACACACACTTACACACAGCACTACCCCTCACAAATACACTTACACATGCATACTCACCCACAGCAGAACACCAAAAGTGCTAAATCAAAATCCCGTAACAGCAGGATTTTAAATTTCGCACTTTTCGGTGTTCTGCGGTTTCGTTGTTTTGATCTCCTTCAAAATACTGTCGATGTTCTGGTCTTTCGGTGTTTTGAAGGAGACCCATATATAGATATATGGGTCTACTTCATATAACCTAAATTTCATTTGACTGAAATTCATTTGACTGAGACAATAATACCAAAATTTCAAAATACTGAAAACTCACTTGACTGAAAGTCATAAGACTGAAGCCATACAATGCTAAATTTCAACATACTAAATTGTAAACTATAGACATGCACACTTACAACACCAATGACTAACTCTTTCCAAAACTTAAAAACTACTTACGTACCCTCAACAGAAACTGGACAATATAAAACCAAGCTAGGTGGGGGGCTACGCACCCCGCACCCATGGCTGATATATAGATATATATATATATATATATATATATATATATATATATATATATATATATATACTAACTCCAGGATCGCACAACAGTGGGGAAAAGGGCATATACCTTTCACTATTATGGTCTCAGTCAAATTAATTGTACTCAAATGAAATTTAGGTCATATGAAGTAGACAAAAAAAAAAAAAATATATATATATATATATATATATATATATATATATATATGTTTACTATCAAAATGTCGCTGGTAAAAAGAAATCCTGGTCGTAACACTGAAAAAAAAAAAAAAAGTGAAATTTAAAATATATTTCAGGTCACAATGTTGAATCTACTGAACGAATTCAGCAGATTTGACATTGTCGCTGAACAGATCACGTGATGTCTACATAGAAGCTCAGTTAAATGAAACTCCTACACCTCACATCACATTTTTGCAGGGGGGACAAACCCCCTGCACCCCCACAACCCCCTGTTAACTATATATTCCAACTCCAAGATCGCACTACAGTAAAAAAAGGGATGAATGTCCCAAACCGCACTGTACAATGATCTCTGTGCAATACTTTGAGGTTATATCAGCGAATGCAGTGTGCATTTGCTGATATGAACTTTTGAACAGGGAGATGTTCAGCAACACAGAAAATCAAACATCTGTCTTTTAGTTTTCCATCTGCAGAGCATCTCCGTTTGTCATATTAATAGTAAACCGATATATATAAAATTTGGCAATTTTCTTTTTTCTTGGTTTGATAGCCAAATTATTCCAGTTTTTGTTTGTGGTTTTATATATATATATATATATATATATATATATATATATATATATATATAAAATATATAAGCATACACACAATATATATATATATATATATATATATATATATATATGGATTCACTTCTGAATCTCGAATTTCATATGATCGAGACCATATAATCAATGTTTCAGAATGTCGAGATTATGAAATAAATCCAACATAAAAAAAAAAAAACTTTCTCAATGTTTTTGCTGGGGGGCAGGCCCCCCTGCACCCCTGCTAATTAAATATACAACTCCGAGATCGCACTACAGCGAGGAAAAAGGAAAACTCTCGTTCCGCCCTGTATGCAGATTTCTGTTCAGAATTTTGACGTTCTAAAACTTTGATCATATGATCTTGACCATAGGATTTTGATATTCTGAAGGGAACCCATATATATATATATATATATATATATATATATATATATATATAGAGAGAGAGAGAGAGAGAGAGAGAGAGACACACACACACACTATATCAAGTAGACAAAGGGGATTTATAGAAAAAGAAAGACGGATAAGAGGGGGAAATGGAACTACAGCCTTCTTTTAATCTTATGGAAATACTGTTCTTATAAAATGTCGGCTTGATATAGGGATGAAAGTGCTTAACTATTTTTTTAATAAAGTGCTTGGTACTTTATTTTTGTGTGTGCTGCTCCTTGAGCCAGTTTCTGTAAGTGTTTTCTTGCATATGGCTTCTGGGGGAACGTCGGTGTTATTTGGTTCAATGTTTACAAGATGTGAATGGAAGTAATTAATTTTCAATAAAACTGCCTGGGGAAGAAGAACTGTGAAAAGAAGGATTTCATGATGAGTAAGAAAAAGGAAGAAATGGCACAAGAGCAACAGAGGGGAAGGAGACGAAAATAACATATTTTAAATTGTTATATCTGTAGGAGTGGGATCATCCTCTTTAAGGACATGTCCCACTTTCATTTGCCATTGCTGAGATTGTCTTGATGTCTCATACAGTCATCCAATGCTGTTGAGCTGCAGCCAGTCCCTACAGAATTTATGCATTTAGTGGCAAATAGGAATAGTTTTAAGTGTATGTTTTTATTTCTTAAGATGATTTCCTCTGATCTGGAGAATGACAGCTGTGCATTGTGGGATTGGTGAGCAGCGTTCAGTTACCAAGGAAACTTCTGATTGTCAAAAGGTTTTATCGCCTATGGACTTATCTGCGCAGTTAAGGAGGATAGACTCGTTGTTATAAATCTATCATTGTGTTAAATACATAACTTTTATTTTTGAGTGGACAGGATTCTTATAAGTATCAGGTATGGGAAAGAATAACAGAGGCGTGAATAGATCTCTTTAAGACTAGCTACCTTCATGTGGTACATATATTTGTAACATTAAAGCAACTATAAGTCATTTTTACACCCCTAAACTTCTTTGCCCAAGAATTCCGCACAAAACAGAAAATAATGGGGGAACAAAGGGACAAAGTCAGGGACTGATTTTAACTATTGCTCTTTTATACTTAGAAAAGTTTTTAGAATACCAGGATTTGCAGTAGCATGCATTTTCTAAAGGATATAAAGTCTGAAGCTCAAATGTCTATCATTATTTAATGACCTAAATCCTCAATGATTTGCCAGAAACCACAATTTTATGAGGAACAAGCTAAAATATGAGGCAAAAATCTGGACATTCTGCAAAAATCTAGACAGTTGAGAAGTATGGTCATAGTCAGCATTGGCTGTTTCACAGGGTTACACAAGAAGGTATTCATATGCTGGTGAAAGGGAAGTTAGTGGTCTTTGGATGTAGGACAGGAAGGGAAAATGCTGATGAGAGGAGTGGGAAAAGGGAGGTGTTGAGTTAAGGGTATGGTTGCAAGCAACTTGGGAAAGGTATAATTTTATGTGAGATCAAGTTAATTGGAGAGAGAGAAAGAGAGAGAAATTATTGCTAATGAACGTATGTATCTGACTGCAAATCCATAGAAAAGATACCTGTAAATCAGATATTGGTTATTTCCATTTCTCTCTCTCTCTCTCACACACACACACACACACACACACACACACACACACACACACACACACACACACACACACACACACACACACACACACACACACGTGTGTTTTACTTGCTTGATGGGGGGTGGGGTCTACCTGTATACTATAGCATGTATTTTTTGTACAGGAAATCCAAGAGCAGTTTATGATCTTTATGGGAGACCCAAGGACTTTTTCATGCTTTGTGCGATACTCTGTCACTGTCCAAGGCTTAGAATTACTCCTTTACAATACCTACATACTTACATACCCCAGTCATTCTACTTTCGAGTCTCAAAATGTTACACATTGCTTTCACTGAACTCTTGACATCAAACTGATATTCCTTCCTTTAACTGACTTTCACAACTGTACAAAATGTTGTCAACATATGGTGTGTGCCTGAAATAGTGGAAGCAGTACTTCTTTGCTTTTAACTCACATTCTAAGAACAAATCCAAACATTTTGACTGCCAGTAATGCACCCTTTTCACATTGTTTCTAGTAACCCTGTTTAGGTGTGATAAGTACTCCTAGATTGCTTTCATTTCCTTTTGTAAATAAATCTAGTCCTTCCAGCCAACACTGCAGACTATTTATCCAATTACTGAGTGACGTATTATTCTTCGTGTCATTTGGGTACACTGATTATACTTTAATACTCCGTGATATGTCTAAAACATTTTCTCTGAAATACTGGACCTAAAACTGATTCTTATTATGTACCATCAGTCACTTTTTTCTAACAACATTCCTCACAATATAGCCTTCCATGTTCTGCCTCTAATTTGTATATGTGTATGTATAGTTTTAAGCAATTGGCACCACTGATCTACATATCTGTTCAGAAATGTGTGCTGACAAATGTCTCTGTATACAATTTGTCTTTCTCTCTCTCTTGTTATTTAGGCTCCTGAATACTTTAATGTTGCACAGTATCAGAAGCAACTGAAAATAAATAATTTTATCTTTAATTTGAGAAATTATTCATCTGCAGTCACCTGTTAGCCTGTCTCTTCAGGGTACTTTGTATGACAAATGTAAATTGTTGCTCCCGAAGTTTTATTAATTCCTTGCAGTGAGCTGAATCTCTAAGAAGCTTGGAAAGGTTCACATGTCCAGTTTGTGTCTGTAGTAGAGGAATACGTGCTGATATAATGAATTTATGTTTTGAGAGGGAAAGATGGAGAATACTGCAGTCTGAGACAAAAGTTCTCAGTAGTCTTGTGAACTATGAGAAATTTACCATTTATTTGCCACTAATTCTTTTTGGATGGTAGGAGGTCACATCAAGTCTATGGATGCCTGTACTGCTGAGCTGGATGATTGCACCAAGGACTGCGAATTTAATGAGCTGGATGATTGCACCAAGGACTGTGAATTTGATGAGCTGGATGATTGCACCAAGGACTGTGAATTTGATGAGCTGGATGATTGCACCAAGGACTGTGAATTTGATGAGCTGGATGATTGCACCAAGGACTGTGAATTTGATGAGCTGGATGATTGCACCAAGGATTGTGAATTTGATGAGCTGGATGATTGCACCAAGGACTGTGAATTTGATGAGCTGGATGATTGCACCAAGGACTGTGAATTTGATGATCTGGATGATTGCACCAAGGACTGTGAATTTGATGAGCTGGATGATTGCACCAAGGATTGTGAATTTGATGAGCTGGATGATTGCACCAAGGACTGTGAATTTGATGAGCTGGATGATTGCACCAAGGATTGTGAATTTGATGAGCTGGATGATTGCACCAAGGACTGTGAATTTGATGAGCTGGATGATTGCACCAAAGACTATGAATTTGATGAGCTGGATGACTGCACCAAGGACTGGGAATTTGATGAGCTTGATGATTGCACCAAGGACTGGGAATCTGATGAGCTGCATGATTTGTTAGTGTCAGACAGAATCATGTGTGATATCAGCAAAGTTAAGACAAAGGATAAATTACTCAGACACACATTTTTTGCATTCCTTTTAACCCTGCTGCCTGCCAGGTATAACACCTCCTGTAATCTAATCGGTACATTTATTCCCCCTTTTGATAAGAACCAGTCATGGGTGGCCATCATCCAGACAGCTTCTTCAGAACACGTCACAGAGTCATAGTCAGGGTTTATTCCTTTTCACCATGGAATCAAATATTAAGACAATCATCTTTAATATTAAATAAAGTGACTGCTGTTAGTCAGGATTTATTCCTCTTCAGCAAGGAACAAAACACTAAGCCAGTCAGATTTTAATATTAAATAAATGCCTGCTGGTTGGAGACAATGTGATCTGACATTAAATAAGTAACTTCTGTGCAGTGTAACTAACTTATCATCATTAATAAAGAGCTTAATGGTGTGTGATGGGTGCTGAGAAGTTTGCAAGGTGAAAATGTTTAAAATGAGTGACAGCCAATGAAAAGAAGTCATGAAGTCTTAGAGAAATATGTAAAGTATGGTAACATGGCACAGAGAAAGAATGGTGTAGCAGGTGCTACTATAAGCATTATAAGAATAGTTTGTTAATAAATATGTAGGAGATGTAGAAAAAATAATAATTTTGTTAAAATGTGTAAAATTATGCAAATGAAAGTAATATGCAATAAAAAGATGGCCTGTATTGGAGCATATTTGTGAAAATTAGTTATTTATATGCACAATTTGGAATGAGAACAAACACAGTATGAACAGAGTGCAAAACAAGTGCAGGAAAAACCTGATCCAGAAAATGAGCTAAACTTCTGGGAATAAAAGTTCATGACATTCAAAAGAAATATAGAAAGAAAACACTATGTACTTTGTGCAAGTAAAATGGCACTCAGTGCCCTCAACTGGCTTGAACTTCCTCAACACACTACCCTCTCTCAGCTGACAGCACACAAAATACTTCACCATCCACTTAAAACACTCCTCTGTCAAATCTTATTAAAAGGCATGTACCAAATAGATCCCTAAGAGCCTCAAAACTTTAATAAATTTTGCTAAAAATCTAATTATTATTATTATAGTGACTCGATATTCTCTGTTGCCATCTCCAAGGAATGGAAAAAAACATTCAAACCACGAGGCTTTTAAATAACCTGAAACAATTCAAATCAGCGCTAGAATATCACCTGGCAACTAATAAATTATGCAACTGTACCACACCACTGCCAAAACAACAAACAAAGCAAACCAAAATTAAAAAACAACAAAAAAAGTCCAGTCCAGGATCCAAAAATAGCAAGAAATTTATTACCACACCTACAAGTCTGAAGTATGCAATCCTAACTCTTTCTAGTGTATTAATAAAGCATTTTTCATTCTACTCACAATTTTATTTAACATTTGTTAACCAGGAAAGTCTGACTTGCAACAAAGCCAATTTTCAGCAGAGGCCTGGGGAAAAAGGCTCCAGATGCATGTCTTTGCAATGTGGGAGGAAACCCACACGAACGTAGGGAGGACATGCAGACACCACATAGAAGGCACCCCAGCCAAGAATCGAACCGGAGCACCTCTTGCTGTGAGGTGACAACACTACAGCTGCACCACTGCATCATCCAACAATATCTTGAAAACATATATTTTCTTAATCTGATATGCTTTGTAAATAATGTTTTCTGACCATTTGTTTTGAAATACTTTGTAAATAATGCTGCTGACCGTTTTTCTTTTGAATTGCCAAAATGTATTTCTATCTTTGGTTTGGAGCATTTCTTCCTAGGCCTCCAGTTAAAGTGGGTATTTCAGTTCCCAGATAGACTTTTCCAGTAAACAAAAGCAAATGAATACATAATAAATAAAATACACCCATGAAGTGATGTGTTTACACTAGCAAAGGAGTATTGTCATACCTGTTCAAATGTTTAAAAGCACTGGGTCAGAAACAGAGCAATCTTAAATGATTCTAATATGTACTACTGGACTGTGAGCACTTTGAAAATACTTGAGAGATCACCACTGACTGAAGCACTTTAATGCCATTCTTATGGCATAGAAGAAAAACACTTTGCAGGGGAAAGTATCTTTCTACCCCATCACCCTAAGTTTATATATACCATATCCACAGTTACACAACACTATAGAAAAGGAGAAACTTCCCAAGATAATGTGCATTGGTTTCAAGTAATCATATGAGCAATCAAATAATGTCTAAGGACATTTTGGGTGATAAAAATGCAGGACAGTCATATGAAGCAGTCAAAAGATAAACTGTGCTCTTACTTTGTCGATAATGTAAAACTGAAAGACCAGAAAGTGCTTATATGTTCATAGGTAATTACTAAGCTAATGGTGCAAGCTCCTTTACAAGCCTAGCTAATAACATGGCAATATTATATCTTAATTCTCCAGATATGGGATGGAGTAGTATCAGGGTAGTGGGTCTTTGGGTATTGGAGCCCTGAATTATTTTACAGTCTGCCTCTGTCCCTAAGGGACATGGGCAGTACCCTGGGAGTAAGTTTATGGATCCCCGTCTATTTATCCACATTCGTTTTGAAGAGAGTGAGGGATGGGCTTTATTTTATCAAGGTGGGAAGTTTATTCTCTAGATGAGGTAATCTTTGGGATATGAATATGTCTCTCCACCAAGTTCTATTAAAGTCACAAATAAGGTTCAGGTCCACGGAACGCGTGGAGCTCGTATAATTTTCCTTGCGAATATGTATCATTTTCATTAGGGCTGAATCAGAAAATCCCTTGTATGTCAGGCATAAGTCACCTCTCAATAAACAATGTGAGAAAAAGTAAAGGGATATGGCCTTTACTCAGTCTGCATAAGACAAGTAAGTGTCTTACACTTTGTATTGTTTTAGTAAGAAACCTCTGGGGCCATTCCATTTGGTTTAAGTGCCTGGTTAGGTACATGCAGAAGGGAGCATTATACTCAAATATGGGCCTGATGATGGCCAAGTACAATGGCACTATGACTTCCTTTGACCTTGATGCTATGTCTTTATTTATAAGTTGAGCCACACAGAAGGATTTCCTCACTACCATAGCTATCTGGTGGTCAAACTTTAGTTTATTATCTATCTGTATTCCTAGGTCCTTCACCACTGGGTCTACTTTTAGGGGTGTGCTATCAATATTATAATTTGCAGGAATATCTGATTTACCAAAGGGTATGATTAAGTATTTCTTAGCATTTAGTTTAAGACCATGGTTTTGGCACCAGTCATTTGTCATTTTTAGGCTTGTTTGTAGGATGTCAACATTGTTTGGGGATTTGATTATTGCTCCCAGTGTACAGTCATCGGCAAACTTGGTGAGCCAGAGGCCACCAACATTGGTTTTCACTTCAGATAAGTACATACCAAATAGGAGAGGTCCCAACACTGAATGTTGTGGGACACCACTAGTAACAGGTTTCTTATCAGAAGTGAATTTGCCTATCCAGACGTGTGTCCTGTCAGTGAGCCAATTTGCTATCCACCGGATGATGTTGGTAATTATGCCTAACACAGTAAGTTTATCTATGATCCCCAAGTAGGGGATTGTGTCAAAAGCTTTGGCCAGCTCTAAATAAGTGGTGAATACCATTTTATCCTCATCCATAGCCCTAGTGATTTTCTTGAAGAGGTCTTCCAGATTGAGCAGGCAAGGCCTCTTTGACAAAGCCAAATTGGGTGTGGTCCAGTGTTGGGAGATTTTTATGTCTTTATTGATCAGGTCCATGACAATTCTCTCCATGACCTTGTAGATAAGACTGGTCAAGTTTATAGGTCTGTAGTTCCCTGGGTCAGTTGATGGACTCCCATTATGCAAAGGGACAATTGTTGCAGTCCTCCATTCCCCTGGGACAAAGCCCATCCAGAGGCTGTGGTTAAAGAGAGCTTCTAGTGGCCTTGATAGATCATGTTTTAAGCTGTTTAAGAACTATTCTGGAATGCTGATAGGCCCCATGGAGGCTGTGCTTTTGACTTTAGCAAGCGCAATAAGGACTTGTTCCCATTAGGGGGATGATTGCAAGTATTTCTTTGGGTGTGGTAGGAGGTGATGTGAGGAAGAAGTTTGAACTGAACTTGTCGGTCAGAAGGTTTGCTATAGTTTCAGGCTGGGTGTAAGTGTTACCATTCATGATTAACTTGGGACATTGCTGAGCATTTTCCCTGAGGTTATAAACATGATTAAAAAAAAAAAAGATATCCTTTTGAAGTTTCATGAATACCTAGATTTTACTACTCCCTTTCTTAAATTTACATTGAATTGTTTCAAGGACCTAATAAATTTTCTAGATGTGATGGTTTTTAAGACTACTGAAGAATCCTTGTCTACTAAAACATACAGGAAGGACTGCAATAGGAACAATTATCTACATAGGCAGAGTATGCAACCCCCACATATCCACCGTAACATAGTTAGTAATCAAGGCCTACGGGCATCTAGACTGAATGTTAATGATTCAGATTTTGCCAGAGAAATTGATCTTTTACATGACATGTTTAAGCAGAGAGGATGTAGCACACATGATATTGATACAGCAATATACAGTACATCTTGTAAACCTAACAAAGGGGGTAAGCCTTACTATTCAGCAGGTCCTTGGCCCATCCAACAACACAAAAAGAGAAGGGATGAACATTTAAGAATGCCTATCACATATTCTAGCAATATACACCAGATTGAAGAAGTTATAAAGAGAAACTGGCCGATATTGGGCGTAGACAAGGAAGTGGCTTCTATAGTAGGGAATAAGCCTAAGTTCACATATAAGAACAAAAAGAATTTAAAGCGGATGCTTTGTTATCCACCATCTGTAAAACACAGCATTAGGCCTAGGACTCTGCCGGGAACATTCCCCTGTAACAAATTTAATTGGTGTAGGTATATAGATTCTACAGATGAATGTATGCAACCAGATACAGGGCGAGTAATTAGAATACAGGCTGCAGCCAACTGTGACACCAAACATATAGTATATTTAGCAGTATGCCAGGCCTGCCAAAGTTTTTATATAGGGAAGACAGACCATAGGCTGAGAGATAGGATTCATGAGCATATCTATAATATTAAAAATTCAACACATAGTAATGCTGTTGCTAAACATGCCAAATATGTGGCAATGACCACACATTCAAGTTCAAAGTTTTACAAGTAATATATGAAAATGCCCAGGATGGTGATATAGAAAATAGGGTTGAAAATTTGAAATTAAAATGGATTATTAGAATGAGGGGCGACTTAGGAAAGGGTTTAAATGACAGGATCTGTATTAAACCAGTGTTAAAGAATAGAACTTTTAGATAAGTGAGATTTTTTTTTATATGTATGTATAAATAATATATATAGATAGGTATATGTGCTATTTTGCTAGCACACACTTAAGTACATATATTTTTGTTATCATTTTTTGTAAGTAAATACTTGTTTTATAGGTATAATGAATCTAAACAAGTAATATATGTATTTTATACCTATTGTATGTCAGGTAGACTTTTTCTTTTTTATATGATGTAGCTTTAAATGCTTAAGTACATGCATTAATTGTATGATTGAGACTGCACTTTTATTGGATGTTTCTTTTTTTAAAAATGTAGTTCTGTTAGTACTTTGTGCCTGATGAAGCGGATTGGTTTGCCATGGAAGCGCCAACACAGTAAAGGTTTTTTTATGCTACCTTCTGACTTTGGTTTGCAGTATCTTCTATTATGGATTATAATTAAAAAAAAGCTTTATGGTTATCTTTCACCTGGGAAGCTATCTTTACCGCATGGTTTGCTTTGGCCGATTTGAACAGCTCTCTAATTTGTTTGTTTAAACTGGTGAGTGTATTTTTGTACTGTTTTGTCTCTTCCTTCTTGACTTTGGAAAGGATTATTTTCCTTTTGTTGAATAGCCTGTTTATGCTAGGGGTCCACCAGGGTGGCTTATTTTTTGCCAGTCGTCATAGACTTGACTCGGACAGGTACCGCCTCCTCTATGCTGCTATGAATGTGTCTGCAGTGCTTCTGTGTGCAGCTCAGAGTAGGCCACAGTGTCATCCAGGTTTGTAGGGACTTGGAAGTTTAATAAGCTGTCATTTAGTTTGAAGTAATTGGCCTTTGAAAAGTTCTTAACAGTTTTGGAGTTTGATGGGTCCTAAGTTAAAATACTAAAGGACATAATTTTGTGCTCAGATCTTATCAGGGAGGAGTTAATGCATAGGAGGGAGCAGCATTCCCCCATGGTCATGAGTATCAGATCTAGGATATCTGTACCTCTTATTAGGAAGCTAACTAGTTGTTCCAAGGTGTTTGCATTGAAGTCCAAAAACCTCTGAGCAAGTGAATTATGGATTGTATAAGTCTCCCAGTTTACGGAGAGGTAGGTGAAGTCACCCATAAGTATAGTGTTAGGCTGAATGTTAAGAGATTCCAGTAGGCTTACATAGGAGGTGTGGCTTTCTAGACGCATGTTAGGGGATCTGTAGCTATCAAGGATATGATAGGGGCATACCTCTGAAATGTACAGATTTTCGCCTCATATTTTTAGTTTGTTTTTCATAAAATTGTACTTTTCTGGCAAATTAGTGTCAAATCATTAAAGATTGAAGGTAGAAAATAATGGCAGACATTTGAGTTTCAAACTTCATACCCCTCAGAAAAGTTCATGCCAATGCAAAACCTGTTATTCTATCAACTTTCTAAGTTTGTAAGGACAATGTTTGAAAATTGTCCCTATTTTAGGGCTTTTGTCCCACTTTTATTCATGGCTTTGTCCAGATTTCCTGCTGTAAGAGGTTGAGAGGTATGGCTAGGGGGTTGCATCTATGATTTGTTGGGCATGGAGCAGCTCAAACGAGTCATGTTGTTGAACCAGTCTAGTGGCGAACTTATCCTTTTTGAATCCTTTTTTTTGATAAAAACTTTGTACCCATGAACTACCACATAGGTGGTAGTCTACTTAACACCGAAAGTGCGATAAGAGACCTTGGGACACAGGTGGACAGTAGTATCTCCTTTGATAATCACATCGCCACAGTGGTCAGGAAATCCTTCTATGTGGCACACCACATCACAAAAGGTTTCTCATCCAGAAAAAAAGAGGTTATCGTTCCCCTCTACTCATCACTCATTAGACCCATTATAGAGTACAGCGCCCCTTTTGGTATGTACCTCACAAGACATCTACACCAACTGAAGAGGCCACAGAAATACCTCACAAAGAGGATTACTGGCCTCAAACAGATGCCTTACGCAGACCATCTCAAAAAACACCAGCTTTACTCTGTCGCATATCGCCTACTCAGAGGCGATCTCTGCCCAACATACAAAGCTATGTCAAACCCAGAGCTGTTGCTCCACTTAAGGAAATCCCAATCTCTCCGAGCTACATGCTGTATGGACCTAAACCTTGTCACCACAATAAACAGAACATGCTGGAGGGATAGTTTCCTGTCCCAGAGACTTCCCATACTCTGGAACAGACTATCTATCTATGTCAAACAGAGCTCCTCATTAGCACTCTTCAAGAAAAATCTTGATTGGATAGGAAATAGGAAATACACCCCAGGGATAACTTCTGTGGCTCTGCTTGACAGGGACACAGGAAAATAATTTTCTTGGCTGGTGAAAGCCAGGGTACCTTTTTGGCTAGGCTTATATATGCCTAGGGCTAATAGTCCAGTACCTACCTATGAACACTGAGACACATCTACCCTTTGTTTTATCCTCAGCTGAGTGGAATCCAAAATGTATGAAAGGCATTGTAGCCGTTGATAGATGGGGTGCTGTCTGTGGTTCTGAACCATGTTTCCATGACTGCATATATGTCTGCATTCTCCAGGGTTAGGAGTGCTTCCAGAGAGTGCAGTTGTTTGTTTAAACTCATAGCACTGAGCAGCAGTACCTTTAGGTGGTCATGAGTGATTTTGGTTATGGTGGAGGGTTTAATAACTTGGCACAGATTAAAAAGCACTATGGAGATACATAAAGCTTTTACCAGTGTCTGGAAGCCAAGTGCTGACAAATGCAAACCATTTCAGGCATAGATCATGGTTTGTCAATCATGGCTCCCCAGGCTAACAGATATTCGATCACAACAACAGAAACTAAGCCAGTTGCCAAAGTCAATCATTTTTTGCTGGTACTGTGGCATCATCACTGGTGAAGGTAGGATGTTACTCAAAGCTAGATTCATACTCCCCTAGGACACATATTCAGAGAGCTACAGCATGTCTTGCTTCATATGGGCCAGTGAGGTATGCGTTGGTCTTTTACACCCTCATGGTTTATGGCCATGTTATACTGGTACTTGTGGTTTAAAAACTTAAGTGCATGCATGATCTGATGAATCAGTATGTCTTACAATGGGGTCCCCAAAAACTAGAATGTTTAGCTGTGTGGTGTATTGCCTTATGAGTATGGAAGCAGGGCTACTATGATTTTCAGAGTTATGTGTTGTGTAAGGCACTGTCTTTTCTGAGTGCACATGGGGCCACTGAGAGATGCTTTTAGGAGGACTTGGAGGTTTGGAGATATTACATGCAAGTACCTCTGCATATATGGGTCTATGTGTTTGTTCTTTAGTGTTTGTAGTAAGTCTTTTGGGTGTAACACTGGTAACCTCGTTTGCATTTTTCATGTGTGCTTGTGAGAGCTTTGCCTCCACTGACATTGTGTATCTACATCTCTCACATACTGTGTTTGTTCTAAAATTATGTGGTTGTCAGTGAGCATGAGGCAGTTACTACACTGTCTGAGGATGCCCATATCCACCAAACAGAGACAACAGGGAAGCACCTATCCATTATACCAGATCCTTAGTAGATGCAAAGGAGTAGGGGAGAGTCATTTAAAGGTCTAAGTGAGAGTGTTTAGTAGTATACTATTAAATGACCTGCAGTGGTGCTGCCCTCTGCACAAACCAGAAGCTCTTCGAGTAGCTAGCAGTGGGCGACTAGGGCCAGTGTTTCCTGTAGAACATTTTAAACGGGAGAGGTTTGCATATATTGGACAAACAAACAGTAAACCTTCCAACAGCAGTTCCCAACTCGGATGGATTGAATCAACCCTCTGCTTCTACTAAAGTGCAAAATAAAACTCTCATAATGTAAAAGAAACTGCTTTTGAGCTCAAGTGCAGTAACAAATGCTTTACAACAAAAGGTGGAACTCCAATGTATTAGAAATCCTTGGAAATAAGTTCACAAACCCTGAGAAATGTTCCCAAATACAGAAAAATGTATAGATGTTAGGAAAGCTTTTGCAAACACAGAAAAACTTTGCAAAACTTAGAAATATTTTCACAAACTCAGAAGAAATTTGGCAAACTCAGAAAAGCTTTTGCAGTATCAGAGGTTAGGAAATATCAAGCTACTGTTAAAATGACCCAAGAGCAGTACAATAATAAACGGATGGCATTTTTAACAAGTGCAAACTATAAAACAGTGATAAATTCAAACAAATCAATAAATGCAGCACAGAACTGTTAAATAGCACTGAGACAGGAATAAGAAATATGATTAAGAAATAAAATATTCAGTTGCATATTGCTAATATTGTGAAATCTTCCTTCAGTAGTGAGTCATTTAACTTGTCAAAGGCTTGGCATGCTGAAACTAATTCACATTGTTAATCTAAATTTAATTGTCAGTCAGAAAATATTCATTCTATTTACTTTAACAGTATACAGTTTTATTCAATGTCTTAGATCAATTTGCACAATGGCAACAATTAAAAATGTCCCAAAAAATAATGTCCGAAATACAAGACAGGGAAAATTTAATTTTAAGCATCTTTTGAAAAATAGTCCAGAGCAAAATTTTCCAATTAAGCGACCAACTTTAAATTATATGAGGTAGAAAAATGTCTCAGTCAATTATTAAATAACATAGCCTTGGTATAAACAATGATTCCATCATGAGTAAGGAATAATCTCACTCAGAATTGACATTTTGTTTTTACTTTCAATACGTTCCAGAAATTTTAATATGGTAACTTTCATGTGGTTCAAAGGTACTGAGTACAAATCATTTGTTCCATAACGTAATAACATAACATCCTATGATATACTCTCTTGAAAAGATTAGTTAACAAGTCTGGTGTGTCAATCAGTTTTAAACCAAGTAAAGCTGAAACTACAATCTTATAACAGTCTAGACTACATAACATTCTCCTGCCATTCTTCAGTATCAAATCAGAAAGCATTAAAAACTCATTCTTACTTAAATGTAAGGGTGAATCCTTTGGAAGTGGAACATCAAAGGACTTTGGATCAGGATAATAGTTGCCCTTTAAATCCAGATGTTCTATGTAAACGTCTTTTAGTTCCTCATCTAAGTTGTTACTCTTTGTGGATTTACAGTTAGCCTCTAACATAAAGTGAGCATTCAAGCCACCCAAAGATTGCATCTTTAACTTGTTATTGTTTAGTTGTTAGATACTAAGCACAAGAGAACTAGAAATGTGTGCATGCTGTCTGCTAGTATTATTTGTATTTATTACTACCTCAGGATAAAAAACTGGAGGAGGAGGAAGAAAATGTTCTAATTTGCCAGCTTTGTCAAAGTCTGTTTGCTTGGCAGGGGAAATATGATCTTCTTTGTTCAATAAACATTCAACATCTCTAACCAATCCAGAACCACCCATCTTTATTTTTTGTTTAAATTATTCTTTTTTCCTTTTTTTTCTTTTTCCTCTTTCATCCAGGCTGCTTGTCTCTAAAACAGTTGAGCTAACAGATTTGTGTACTGTTCTTATGAGTTTGTTCTAGATAGTGTTACATTTCTTTTATTTGTTAAGATTCTGGATTTTATGTTAACCTGAATGTTGTCAGAGTTGCTAGTTATATACATCAAGAATAGGTTTATCCTCAGCTCTAGTAACCAAGCTAACACTATGTAATAATATCGCCTTTAACTGGTTCATTGTTTCTTAGAGTATCACATATCTGCTTGTCATTTAACATAGTATTTTTTACTTATTATTTATGCATACAACAGCTGGAGAATAAGATAAATTAGCAATGGTAGATAAAACAGAAATGGCTGGTGGAGCCAGTGTATTACGTTCCATCTGCATGTTAGCACCATTTTCCATATTGTTGTTTATCCTGAATTTACCTTTATTAAGTGCAGTCAGTGATTTATCATCATTTTTGTGCACCTTTAGCAAGGATTGTTTGTGTTGACAATATTTTTATAATTAAATTGAATAAGGTTATATCAGCACAGTGATTTCTGTCAGTAAGATCATCCTTCTAAGATAATTTAAAATTATTTATTACATTTAGGTAATTTCTAGATATTTTTTCACTTAAAGTCTGTTTTATTACCATTTTATTCTCAAGTATGCCATGTAGCTCTTTTAATTTTAAGCAGTTCATACATATCCAAAACAAACTATTAATGACGAGTTAGGAAAAAAAGCATACTGAATTTTAATAAAAAGTTAAGGGCTTTTGACTTTTTAGTCTTCTTCAAAACAAACGCATTCAAAGATATGCTGATTTAAATAAGAAAATAAATTGGTCACATGACCTTTAAACAACCACCATTTATTATGCATGTTAAAATTCTAACTAAAAACAATGAATTAACATAAAGCATTCTTATAAACTCCTATTAAAATCTGAAAAAGAACAGTTTATTATTCATTTGCATTTCTTAAAATTTTGTCTGTATTTTAATACTACCTTGTAATTAATTTTACTATTTAAACCAGCTGGATTGTAAACATTGAACAAAATCTGCCACTTTAATTCCATTTACTCAAGCTCCCCTTCTCTGTCTCCATTAAAATTATTTGGAACCCAATCCGTGACAGAGAAAAAAAAAATTCTTGAAATTTGGTAGAGTGTTTACCCAGGTATTGTTCATATTTTTAATTTTAATGGCACACCGATGTTCATAAACACACTTCCTAAGTTCTCTGTAGTCTTCCCAATGTAGAATGACTTACAGGAACTACAGATTGCCATATATACCACAAACTTGGAAGCACAAGTAAAAAAAGCCAGGGGTTGGATATGTTCTATCAATTCCTACATCTACGAAAAAGGGCTTTCTGATATATATTTATACATAGAACAGTTCAAACACTTAAGGGTACCCTTTTTATGACTTTCATTTGTTGTTTCTACTTCCCTCTAACAATGATTTAACATATTTCTACCTTTTTTTATTAATAAATATTAGCTTATACCCTACCACTTCAGAAACTTCATCAATGGTAGTTAAAATTCTCTATATTTTCGATATCACTCTTTTAATCACTTCACTGTCTAAAGAAAAAGTTAATGGCATAGAGAGGGACCATTCCCATGTGTTATAATCTAATGTACAACTCTTGTTTGTCTTCTTTAACTTTCTTAACTACACTGCTAGGGTACCCCATGTTTACAAATCTATAATGCAGTGCCTTAGAAAAATTGTCCAATACTGCTGCATCTGTGGTTAAACATTTTAACCTAACTAGTTGACTTTTAATAACAGCGGTCTTTAAGTATGTGGAGTGCATACTGGAGTAATGCAGAATGGCATAACTGGAAATGTTTTTATAACTAATAACTGAATATTTAACAGAAAACTTTAAAAACTCATTACCTTGATTAATACTATCAAAAAATACTAGTAAATCTGACATGCCACCTCTCCAAACAAACAAAACAAAAAATCATCAATGAAAAAAAATAAAATAAAATAGACTTGTATCCACTGATGTGAGGTAAAACAAAAATTTCCCAGTATGCCATAACAACATTTGCATAATTGGGAGCCATCTGTGCTCCCATAGCTACCCCTTTTTTGTCAATAATAATTTTCCTGAAAAATGAAAATCATTGTTAGAAAGAACACAATCTATATACTCCATCAAAAACTTAATTTCCCCTAGCATGTAATCCTCACTTTTACTTAACATGACAGCTGTCCACTCTGCCTCTACATCATGTGGTATGATATTATATAATGATTGTACAGCTACAGTAACTAACACACCATCTTTTTCAACTGAAAAGTTTTTGGTATTTTTTTCTAGAAAATCACGGAAGTCCCTAATGAAAAATGACATATTTTTTACCAGGGTGAGTAAAGCTGTCTACAAATTTAGAAATAGCTTCCAGCGTCAAAGCTAGTGTCGAAACTATAGGTCTGTATGGCAGACATGATGAACTTTTATGAATTTTAGGGACCCCAAATAACTTCCCTATTTTAGGGTCAGATGTAAGAAAAAAAAGAATAGATGTGGTCCATAATTACTCCTTCAACTAATTATATTACCAAACATCAGTCTGTCTATAACCTTTGTTTATAATACTTTTGTTAACTTTTTCATAAAAAATGTGATCTGCCAGCAAGTCATACATATTGTTAATGTAGTCACTCCATTGGACTACCACCATGGATCCCCCTTTGTCTGGCTTCATAATTCTTAAACTAGAAGCATGACAAATCTGTTTTAAACTTTGTCTTTCAGCCATAGTCAAACTGAAAAACGTTTTTTGCTTTTTTTGTTTCACAACAGTTCTAATATCTTTGTCACAACATTCTTCAAAAACTTTAATAACAGCAATTAAAGGCAGATTAAAAACAATTGGTGTGACAAAATCACCCTTATAAGTGAAAGCTCTATATTTAAAGGTCACTTTTAAATTCACTTTTCTAGTGCAACCTTTAAGGTCTATAAAATTTGTTCTTGCTGAAGGAAATGAAAGAAAAATCTCTCTTCAGTACATTTGTTTCTTCTGTAGTTAAAAGTTTGTCTGTCAAGTTAAAAATGTTATATTCTACAGGTATAACCCCTATTTTCTTATTTAAATCAATATATCTTTGAATGTATATGTTCTGAAGAAGGCTAAAATGTCAAAAGCACTTAACCTTAAATTTCGTTATCTTTTTTTTCCTCACTAAGTTTCATTAGTGGTTTGTTTTGGTTGTTTTATAGCAGACCACTTGAACCTGAACCCTTTTACTATTTCTTTGACTTGACAGTTCATACATACAGTATTGTCTTTTGATGGTAAATTCAATAAATACACTTCACAACCATGTACCAAAATGATATTCAGTTTTAAATCATTAAAAGCATACTGACATTTTTCCATGTTTAACTGATAGGCCAAATTAATCAAAAAGTAACTTAAGAGACCCATTTTATAGGTAATCAAATGACTGTCTTACTAAATGACTGACCAGAGATCATAAGAGTAAATAAAACAACTAACCTTTTATCACTGTGAAGTGCAAATCAAATAGATATTTTCCAAGAAGTAGATGTCCTTCATTACAAAGCTGAGATATGAAACGAAAACCTCAAAATCACATAATCACGTAAAGACGCACATAGGGCATCTTACAGTCTTCATGCATATGAGCAAACGCACATCCACTCTACTCAGGTCCACTCATACAGAGCAATTTTAAACAATCTGGAGCAACTCACTATTGGCTGCAACAGCTTGCCCACAAAAATCAGCAGTTCCTTCTGCAACAGCAAAGGAAAACAAGGAGATTGGATGTGTTCCACTCATCTTTATAAAGGCTAGGGAGAGCACACAAAAGAAAATAAAGGTGGAGCCTTACTGTCCTTAACAAGATAGACAATTAGACACAAAAATAAAAATACATTTGTTTAGCAGTGTTTGCAAATGACAGATTTAAGACAACCTCATAGACTCATACCATGCAAATTAAATAATCTTGAGCAGCTATTGGCTGCAACAAGCCTGCCCACATAAATCAGTAGTTTCTCTCACAGCAGCATAGGAAAAGAAACAAAATGTGTGTTCTAGTCATCTTTATAAAAATGAGGGAGAGCACACAAAAGAAATAAAAGTGCCACTTTATTGCCTTTAAAAGAGCTAGAGGTTAGACACACACACACAAAAAAAATAAATTAGTTTAGTGGTGTTCATAAACTATAGACACACACACACGCACACATATATATATATATATATATATATATATATATATATATATATACATACACACACACATATATATATATATATATATATATATATATATATATATATATATATATATGTGTGTGTGTGTGTGTGTGTGTGTATATTATATATGACAATGTGCTTTTATGGTTTTAGAATTCCAATTTGAATGTACATACTTTTGTGTCCTAAAAGACACTGCAGATTTCCAATGGATTTTCTACTGAAGGATTTATTTAAGAGATGGTGTTTAGGAGAGATTAAAATAAATTTAGCAATGATGGAGAGGAAATAACTGATGATATCAATTCAATGAGATGAATTTAAAGCTAAGCTCAAAACAGAGCTTATTGCTAAGCTAAAAGAATGATGGGATTAAATACGAAGGCCCACATACTGAAACAAGCATTAGTGCAGTTAGAAGATACAATGTTGGGAAGAGAAGATATTTTGTTAGATACAACATAGAAAAAAAGCAGAGACTTCAAGAAGGCACTGGACAGGAAGTTGGAGTCTTTATGGCATCACTAAAAAAGACATATTTGCATTATTCTTTGGAGTATCACAAAATATTTGCAGCAAGGCTGAAGCAGCAGAGAGTGAGTATGGAGAGACTGGGTGAAGAGGATTTGTTTAGAGACCTTGTGCTTATGCGCTATTATTTTACAGTATTATACGGAACTACACTGGGCACAGTCAAATTAAGGAGAGAATGAAATTATTTTTTTTAACTTGGTCTTACATAAATAAAAGATAAAAGCTGTAAGGACTGCAAAGATAAGGGTATGAGGGCACTGATTACAGAGGAACTGACAAGAGTTTAATGACTATACTCATGGAAAACACTGTGTAGTGATGGTTTGCTTACTGGAGTTTGAAGCTTACAAATGGTAGATATCATGGCTAGGCTGTTACACTTACCAAATGTGGTACTTAAGTAAAATTTAGTACTGAATTCTTGAAGTTATAGTAATAGTAATATTTAATGAAGAGAATGATTCAACATTTCCTTCATCGTATTGACCTGCATTAGTTGACAGGTAGGGATCAATGTGGGTTTAAGGAGGAAAACAAACATTTGTTAATTAGAGGAATATGCAGCATTAACAGGGTACTCTAGTGGGTGCGAGTCCCAGTAATAAATGCAGCATTAACAGGGTACTCTAGTGGGTGCGAGTCCCAGTAATAAATGCAGCATTAACAGGGTACTCTAGTGGGTGCGAGTCCCAGTAATAAATGCAGCATTAACAGGGTACTCTAGTGGGTGCGAGTCCCAGTAATAAATGCAGCATTAACAGGGGACTCTAGTGGGTGCGAGGCCCAGTAATAAATGCAGCATTAACAGGGTACTCTAGTGGGTGCGAGTCCCAGTAATAAATGCAGCATTAACAGGGTACTCTAGTGGGTGCGAGTCCCAGTAATAAATGCAGCATTAACAGGGGACTCTAGTGGGTGCGAGTCCCAGTAATAAATGCAGCATTAACAGGGTACTCTAGTGGGTGCGAGTCCCAGTAATAAATGCAGCATTAACAGGGGACTCTAGTGGGTGCAAGTCCCAGTAATAAATGCAGCATTAACAGGGTACTCTAGTGGGTGCGAGTCCCAGTAATAAAAAGGAATTTAACAGTGCTAAGTGCTTTTGTCTTATGAAAGTTTTAGGACAGCTTTTATTTTTTAAATATTGAAATAATGAGGATAACATATATTAAACCTATATCCTGAGAGAAAATGCATGCTGGATTGTTACTGCCTTTAGAAATAAGTAGGTGAACAAGGTAGAGATGCCCTTAGCACTATTGTCATTTGCCTTTCAATTGGAGCCACTGACAGGATTAGTATAAAGTCAGATCAAGAGCATTGCAGGATAAAAGGGGAGGAAGGAAATATCTTTATTTGTGGATAGTGTATTTACTGACACTTCTACACTGGCAATAAATAAGAGCAAAACTCTTGGCAAGCTTGAGGAGATATCTCAGTATAAAAATTACAAAGCTAAAACTAGGGTATTGAAAATTAGTTATGGACCCTTACTCGGCATAAAGGAAAAATGCAGTTACTTATGGAAGGTTTCATATATAAGCTATGTGTGGCTCTACTTGATAGAATGCAAGATGAGCTTTCCTTGAAACATATGAGAAGCTTAAAAGTAGATTGAAAGATGAGTGCTCTTCATAAAGTCTGTGCACCATGACATAACGTTGGTATGCACTACAGCCATGTACCAAAGTCCTATGCAATTTATAAAGACCTGTATATGATAGGGCACTATTTCATACATGGTATTGACCCACTGTGTACACATTACACTCCATTTACACAATATACATGCAAATTAACCCCCATAGGATAATATGTGATCCACAAATGTAACAGCATCTGTAAACAGACTGTTCCCAATGGAGTAACTTATAGGGCTGCAACCACATACAAGCAAATGAGTTTATGTTTGTGGAGGGAGTGCTAATTCTTCCTTTCTGATATGGTGCAGAGCATACCTACTACCACAACCATACTTACTGCCCCTTTTACAATGATGCTTTTGAGCTCCCACCAATGAGAGCTTGCATAGAACCAGATCACCTCATTATCATATTATGCTAATGACCTTAGGTCTGTCATCATGTCTAATGACTCTAATATCTTTATGCATTACAGTCACACAACATAGCACAAATAATATCCTTTTTTGCACTCTGTGCCCCCTTCCCCACACCCCGTGCTAAATATATATACTAACTCCAAGATCACACAATCCCCAGGGAAAGAGAGTATTCCGCTACCCAGGATTGTTGACCTAGTGCACATATCGACCATCTACATGCATCAACCAAATGTGGTTGATTAAACTGGTGTCAGTCACCTAGCATTTCGACCAAATGCCAGGTCTAAAACACATATGTACATATATATGATGTGAAGTACAAATTACAAAATTATTAATGTCATTAAGGTAAGACAAAACTTTATACTATAGTAAGATTGAAAGAAACAATATTTATCTATTGATGCTTGTGTCTAACAAAGGTATTATTAAAAAAGTGGAAGTGAAGAGAGTTCCTTCTGGGTTAGTACGCTTACTTTATTAACAGATGAAACATAAATAAAGGAAAGTAAACTAGAACACAAAACATCACTGGATGACTATATAGTGAGATGAAAGCTTTGGAAATTTTCAGAGATGTGGCTAAGGATTAGGTAGAACTGGCTTACTAATAACAGAATAATATTTATTTTTCTTTTTGTCTTTGTTTTTAACACATACAAACGAATCATGATACTCATAACTAAAAAAAAATAGTTGAAATTAGTAGGAAAAATTAAACAAAAAGGTCCCAATCTTTTACATCTAACCTGTTTTAAAAATACCACATGTTTTCTTTTTGATTAAAACAATTGTTTATGCTATTAATGATTTGTATTGAACCCGATGATGGATGTTTAAGGGACATGAAATGGAATGAGCAGTGGGACTATTATATGAAGGATAATGACAGTCTTAATAAAAAGCACTGTGAATGCTACAGCATTTGTGGACTTTGAGCAGGTTAAACAAAGAAAATATATATGTTTGTGAACTTATGGGTTCAGTAGAATGTGATGAAACAGAGTGGCACTGAAGCTGATATTAAATTTGTTTAGAAGGATATTACTGGCAACCTGTTGTGGTTCAGAATACACTATCATTTATGTCTTTAAATAATTAGAAAGCAATTTATTATTTCCTTCAGCCTTAATAGTGAGCATAATTTCATGGTTTGCAGATAATTTCTGTTAATTCTTTTTTGGGCTTGGTTCAGCTTAATTGTATTTTATTTATTTTTACATTATGAATTGCTTATAGGTTGAGTACAGAGCTTTTTCTATGGTTGCATTGCTTGTTTACTTTACAATTTTACCAATAGGGTTTGCTTTTTGATCTCCTTATAAAACTGATGGGAACATGGTTTAAAATATAACAATCTGGATGTCAGAGAATATTTTTAAGATGCTAATATAATGTGGTAATATTTGGTTAGGTCCCAATCGTTACTGGTAAGCACAGTATTTATTTTGGTACAATCAGTATTTAAGGCCCTTTAATATGGAAGCATTGCACACAGGTCTGGTCTTTATTTTGGTTAACAGTGACATGATGCTGTGTTCTGATGTGACAATGAAAGAAGAGATGCTAGGGTCTGTGTACAGTAGATCAAAGATGTTTAGTTCACTGGTCAGATTTTCTCCAGCTGTTTGGGGCAAGTGGAGTTAATGCAGTAAATGCAGCATTGGGTATGTATGTCATGGCAGAGTAACTATCTCAGCCAGCTGTAGAATAACTGAAGCAACTCAAAATGACTCCTTATCACAAGTCTAAGAAACAATATTGTGAGTTTTGTACAAGTAAAAATAAACAGATAAAAAACAAACCAAACAGTGAATTTTGAAATGTAATGTTTTAATATTAAAGTACTGTTATGGGAGACTGCTTCTTACTTATATCTTGACCAAATTAAAATCAGCCTTAGCACTCCACAGCCTTTATCACATATGAGATATTAAAATCAGCCCTAGCACTCCACAGTCTTTATCATGTATGAGATATAACCATTAGTTTGGCCACAGAAAGACAGGTTGAAATGATTCATTCTATTTCCAGTTTAGCCAGTACAGTATCAAAACACTAGTTCACTGAGTCTCTGTTAACAATGGTGCTGCCATTTGACACATGAAGTTTTGTTAACTTTAGCATTTTTGAGGTTTTGTTCACTGGCAATGCCTTGTACAGTTCCAGGCAGATCTGATTAAGAGATAGTCTGTTACTGTAACCTATGTGCCAATGACTGCATGGTAATTTGCTTAAATGTCTTAGTGAAAAATCTTTGAAAGTCTCAGTGTAAGTTCTAGGTGGAGATTGTCCACCAATATTTTCATATGCTGAGAATTTTGTCCCAGCCTGTGCAATATATTTGCACCCATTACATATAGACTAATCTTAGGAAATACCTGTATATAATGAGATTAGGAGATTCATCCGCATCAATCAACTGGGCTAAAAACAAGGACCTTTGCTAAGACTGACATCCTATACTTTCACAGGTTATAAGCTCCTCTGTTTTTGGCCATGATACTTTTCCAAGTGTTCTCTCCAGATTTATTGCTGTGCACTCAGCAGGCATCAGGGAAATATCCCCAGGTTAGTTTTGAATTTAGTGGTTTTCTGCAAGAAAAGTTACCTTTGTGTACTTCTGATTGCCTTTATCACCTTTATTTCATGAACGACTTTTAGGTCAGATGTTTCTGATATTGTACTATCCTATTAGGGCAATTTTCAACTGCGCTACTTTGCCCCTCACTAGGCATTGATATTTTTCTTGCTTCATCCATTACATTCTTCTCTTAGCTCTGACTTTAGCTTTGTACAGTACTTGATCAGTTTTACTTTATGAAGAGCAATGTTACTATTTTAAAACTGTTGACTTTGTCACAGTCTATGACTTCTGGCCCCTGTTACTTTGTCACTTACTGTTGGTGATACTGTATTTGTGGTTGTTGCAAGAGAGATAGGTGAGTAACCAAAAATGCAAGTGTGGGCATAAGGTATTACCCCTCAACTAGCACATGTTGCATACTGATTTATTTATTATTGTTTGTTTAGGTGAGAAACATTTTAATGAGCAGTGTTAGATTTGTGAATCTTTACCTCTAATACTTTTAGGAATAGGAAAATCAAGTTATATTTACCACGGTTGAAGAATAGCACTGATCCTGTCCCTCAAAAGACCTCACCCTCAAGCTCTGTCACAAGGTTACATCTCTTCTCTGGGCCAGTAATCAAGGATCCTCACTCTCACCAGTGACACTGTGAAGGATGTTCACTTGGAACAAAAATAGTTACACACGGTATTTGCAGATGCAGCTCTTTGCACCAAGCACAAAGAGCACACAGGGAACACACTCAATCCTAGGGCTGGGTTTTCTCTCTCTCTCCAGTCCCCAAATAAGATTCCCCCCTGACACAGCTGTAGAGTTGAGTCCTCAGCCAAATATTCCATGCCAAGTCTTTCATCACCTTCTTTGTGAAACCAGTGCTCTTTGTCCCTGCTCCAAGTAGCTAACACACAGAGTCTTTATTTGATATTCAAAGACACACACACCAGGGAAAGGCTGGCACAAATGTACTTGCTATGCCCCCTCTGCCAAGACTATAAGGCAGATACTGCCACCAGAACACTTCAAAGCCAGCAACTCTAAGGCTCTTACGAGGGTATCCAATTATACAGAGTAAAATTAATACTAATACAAATGGTAGTTTGACCAGTACAGCAAGGCTTTCAGGAGCGGCCACAATGTCACCAAATAAATATAAGTATTCCCAATGGTTAAAATATTCTCTAAAAAACAGTCACAATGAAAAGTTTAAATATATTTAATAATAAAAGAACATGAAAATACTAAATATTTATTTACAATAAATACCAGAATTTCATTCACAGGAAATATTAAAAATAACAATGATGGAAAGATTCACACTGATACAGAAAAACAATACTTAACTAATCTCACTATTCTACTGAGTGATCTAAAGAATTACTGTCCCCTAGTTCACTTAATAGAGCAAGGCAAGATAAAGTGGGTGAGTGGTCCTTCTTTGCCAAGCTTCACAAACAGGCTGCTCTGAGACTTCTGTCTCATCTAGTATTGAAACATCATTGCAGTGCTGGATTACAGAATGACATCACATACATCTGGTCATCTGACTCTGGTTGCCACACTACCCCTTTTACTAGAAACTGAACCAGAATTTAGCACATATGTGTCATAATACTCACACATACAGCTTTGCAAAGATGTGTTATAGCATCTGTAATTTATAAAACCATTTCAAAAAAACTCCACCCTTCCAGGGTAGCAATTAGATCACCTCTACTGACAATACAGAAGGCTTCCTAGTACAGACATTTTGTCTCTGGCTGCACTGAGACCTGTAAGATACAATCTTTATGGCCTAAATTAAGTAATTTAATTTCAAAATATTTTTCTAAAAGTTAGCTGGGGCTCTCCTCTTCCAGTATCCTCTGTTACTATATTAATTTCAACAATTATAATGCAGTCTGACATACAGCTGTATTTCTTTTTTTTCTGTCCATCAGGATGCACGGTTGGTACATTTTTAAAACAATCAGCTTTACAAATACATTTTCAACACAAGCACCTACACAAATCAGGTTGCTATACAAATGATATACAATTCTTTACAAAACTAGTTATGCTGGCATATGTTACACATCCACTGCTGTACTTCTCCTGGTATAGCTGGCAATACCTCACATCATCACATCTCCCCTCCTTTAAAGACTCAAGCTAGTTTTTCAAGTGACCCTTGAGAAACATGGCTCGAGGGACATAAGCCTGTCTGGGAACACATTAACCCATACCCTGTCTTGAGATCCCATCTTTAGTGGTATTGCTGACCCCACCATGGTGATGCACTTCATATCATATGCCTGGAACTCTAGGCTCCATGTTAAAAACTTGGCATTTTGCTGGCTGGCTCAATGAAGCCAGGTTAAGGGATTGTGGTTTGTAACCACAGTGAATTTCCTTCCATACAGAAAGGGATGATGTTTCTGCAGTGCCCATACTATGGCAAGATATTTTTCTTCTGCAGCTGCATAACATTCTTCCCTGGGTTAGAGTCTGTTGCCAAGATATACAACTCGGTGATCTTCTCTGTGTGTGGAAACCTGGGTGAGTACAGTCCCCACCTTATGGTTTGAAGCATCCAAATGCCATCCACTGCAAATACTCAGCACCAGGGCCTTCCTATCAAGGTAAAGCTTCATCAAGTTAACATACTACAATCTGTGCCCCTGCCTCCTGCCTAGTAAGTTTACCATGTAATTAACATCACTGACCTTCTTTACCACTTCAAAGGGTCCCTCCCAAGCTGCCTGCAGCTTACTGTCTCTTACAGGAATGAACACCATAACCTGCTGTCCCACAACATACTCTCAGGCTCAAACATTCCTGTCATACCTTTTTCTGCTGTTGAGCTCCTGTTAGGTTCTGCTGGACCAAGCCCATGAGCCCCTAAGCCTTGTCCTGAGGTTTAGGACATATGCCACAATAGACTCCTTGAGGGATTCACACACACCCACCCACTCATCATGAATCAGATCTAAAGGCCCCCTCACCCTATGCCCATACAACAAATCAAAGAGTGAAAAACCTTTGGATTCCTGGGGTACCTCTCTGTATGCAAACAGCAGGTGGGACAAATATTTGTCCCACTTTCTTTTAAACTGGTCTGCAAATGTTCACACCATGTTCCTTCATGTAGAGTTTAACATCTCCACAAGACCATTAGTCTGGGGGTGGTAAGGGGTGGTATTTAGGTATTTCACCACACAGTACTTTCCCAGACAAGCCAGCTGGTCTGACATCAACTTTTGACACCTCTGTCAGTTGGTATTTCTCACAGGAAACATACCCTGCTGAAAATGTTTAACAAATTATTTGCCATCTTCTGTGCCTCGATGGATGACAGAGCCACTGCCTCAGGGTATCTAGTAACATATTCTACTACCAGCAGGATATCCTTCTTCCCTGTGGAACTTGGGGTACTTAGAGGCCCCACAATATCCATAGATGCAGGCAAAGGCATCAAAGAAACTTTGACCTGTCTCCTGCCTTGCCCACCTTTTGGTACTGCTCACAGGTCCTGTAGTACCCTGTTACATTCTTTGCTATCCCAGGTCAATAGAAGTTCTGCATAATATGTCTCTTGGAATGATTTATGCCCATATGACCTGCAAAATGAAAGTCATGGGCTATGGATAGAAGTACCAGAGAGTAGGCTCTGGGAACTACCAACTGCTGTATTACCTTACTCTCTACAAAGTAGCCCTGTTCCAAGTAGCTGACACACACTTGGATATTTGATTTTTGCTCACGCATGCACGCACACACAGAGACACACACACACACTTGGATATTTGATTTTTGCTCACACACACACACAGACACACACACACACACACACACACACACACACACACACACACACACACACACACACACACACACACACACACACACATACCTGGAAAAGGCTGGCACAGATTTTATCATCTGTGCTCCCCTCTGCTTAGGCTGCCACCAGTTAGCTACTCTAAAGCTCTTACAAGGGTATCCAATTATACTGAGTAAAATTAATACTAATACAAATGGTAGAGTGTGACCAGTGCAGCAAGGCTTTCAGAAGTGGCCACATTGTCTCTAAAATAAGCATAAGCGTTCTTAAGATGTTAAAAGTATTCTCTAAAAAGACCAGCCATAATGAAAGATATAGAAATATTTAATAATCAATAATAAAATAGAAGCATGAAAATACTGAATATCTAGATACAGTAAACACCAAAGTTTCAATCACAGGAGATATAAAAAATAACACAGTTGGTTATATTCACACAGATGCAGAAAAGCAACACTTAACTAATCTCACCATATTTTCCTGACTGACTAAAGAATTACTGTCCTCTAATTAAGTTGCTTACTACAGGAAGGCAAGATGATTAGTATTGCATTGCTTACTAGAGCAAGGCAAGATGAGGTGTGAAGTTGTATGAGAAATCTGTGAGAGATCTTTCCTGTCAGGGTCTGAGAAAGAAAGTGCTGCTGTGAGAGTTCCATCATATCTCTCACTAATATCGGAAAAAAATAATTTCAGAGCTTATAATAGAATGACATTACATCTGGTCACCTGACTCTGGTACAATACACACTCAGAGCTTTGCAAACATCTGTTGCAGCATCTGAAAGCTATAAAACAATTTCAACAACTTCCACCCATAAAGGGTAGCAATTAGTTCACCCCCAAGGGCAATACGGTAAGATTCCTAGTCCTTATTTTCGCAAACATTTTTGTCTCTGGTGCAATCAGAACTGTAAGATACAATCTTTATGGCCTAAACCAGGTAATTTTCTCTTCCAGTATATTCTGTTACAATATATTAATTTCAACAGTTACAATACAGTCTAATAAATGTGTGTATGTATTTTCTGTTCAGCAGGACTCACTGTTGATACATTTTAAAGACAAGCAGATTTACAAATACATTTTTAATACAAGCACCTGTACAAATCAGTTTGCTATACAAATGACATATAATTCTTTACAAAACTCCAGCTAGCTATGCTGGCATATGTTACACATCCACTGCCCAACTTCTCCTGGCATAGCTGGCAATACCTCAAATCATCACAGGAACCATGGTCAGTAAAATGAAGGATAAAGATAGCAACTGAAAAAAGGAGCAGCATAAGATAGGAAAAGTGATAAGGATATAGGTAACAGAGTTGAAGATTCATCTTTCTAAACACAGTAGGACAAGAGAGTCTCCTATTGCTCCTTTCCTTTTCTGGAGTATCTAAAACACTGCCAAATGTATCTGAAGATCTTTCAGTTATACTGCTGAGAACAGACATCATCTTTTCAATGTTAGTCTCTACACTAACATTAATCATTCTGATGGTCTGCAGGCATTACTTTATTTTTTGGGGGATAATCCCACCACTCATTATATAATGGACTTAACTTCTTTTTGTCTTTCTAACAATTTTTTTAGTTTCAATCAAGTTATATACCATCAACTAAAGGGTACTGCTATGGGGGCATCTTTTGCCCCCATGTATGCAAACCTTTTCATGGGTAAATTTGAATTGGAATATGTATATACTAATAAATTCTATAAAAATTATGTTTTGTGTTACTACCGCTACATAGATGATTTGATTTTTCTATGTAATGGCGGTAGTGAATATGTTTATGAGTTTTTCTCAGATCTTAATAATAACAGGTATAATTTGCGGTTTGATGGTTTACAGTTTGGCAGTGAAGTTCATTATTTAGACATTATGTTAACTGGAGTGGCAGATGATCAGATCCATACTACGGTATACCGTAAGTTTATGGATGGTTATCAGTTTCTTTATGGAACTAGCTGCCACCCCCCCCCCCATACATTATCTGCTATTCCTTATGGAGAAATTATAAGATTATCTAGACTATGTAATAATGAAATAGATTTAGAACAGAATATTTATGATAGTATTATTATGTTCTTGAAAAGGGGATATAGTATTGATATATTAGATTTTTGTATTAATAAATTAATGGATAAAACAAATCTTAAAAAGGGTAATAAATTAATTACTAGTAATAACAGTAGAGAAGTAAATAGTTTTTTACCTTTTATGAATAAGGTTAGTCCTGTTAATAGGAATAATAAATGTTTAATGGGTTCTATTCAGGAAATATCAGATATTTATTTTGTCACTGTCTATAATTCTTATAGTGACAAAATTTGGGATATTATTAAGTATTTTTGGAAATTTTTGATTTCAGATAAAAATCTCTATAAAATCTTTCCAATTATTCCTAAAATATCTTTTAAAAGAGGTCAAAATTTATCTGATAAATTAATTAACACTTATTATATTTCTCCTTTAGATAATGTATATAATAATTTGGTTATAGTAGGTACTAATGTTTGCGGCCAGTGTAATATATGTAAATTTGTAAAACCATATTTTGATAATATTAATGGTATTCCATTTAGACCTAAGAATATTTTTTCATGTAATTCTGTAGGTGTTATTTATTGTGTTAGATGTCCATGTAAATTATATTATATTGGTGAGACAAAGAGAAAATTCAAAACTAGAATGCAAGAGCATGTTAGAGATATTAAAAAAAGAGTATTAACTAGTCCCATTGCTTTACATTTTATGGAGTGCCATAATAGTAATGCTGCATTGTTTGAATGTTGTGTTTTAGAAAACATTTTTATTAAAAAAGGTGATGATAGATTAATTAAAAATATTTTGTTATTTAAAGAAACTATTTATATTTTGAAATATAATACTATGTCACCTAATGGTTTGAATTTAGAAGTAAATTGGAAAAGTCAATTATAAGCTTTATATTATTAATATTGTTAGTTTTGTTTTATACTGAATGTTCTCTCTTTAAATGTTATTTAGCTTTTTGATTGATTTATTATGTAATTACTTAATTACTTAATTAATTATGATATATATTGTAGTGGGTGTGTGCTTGTAACTTGTGCTCATTGAAGGCTATTATGCCGAGGCGCTAAGCTGGATTAAATTTTTATCTGTGAACTGGCGTTGTTTTTTAGGCTGTGGCCTCCTTCTCTTTCACTGTTGTTTTTGATCATCTTTTCAATGTCTTATATTAAGGTTAGAGCAAAATAGATCCTTCTTGGATTTCATCTGCTAGACCATTCAGTTATTTGTTAAGCTACTCCCTCTCAGCCACAGAGTTAGGTTATGAGCAGGTAATGGTGGAATTCATCAAAAGTCCAGCAAAAGATATCTATTGCCTTATATTTAAGTGCCAGGGCAGAAAGAGGCATCTTCTCATTACAAAAGATATCTGCCAGGTCATCAAGGCTCTGTTCACCTCTCATTATTCTGTTTCCTCTCTCAGTGAGGCCTTAATTAAACCTGCAGGCAGCAGTATCAGTACTGGCAGAAGTGGCAGCTGTGGTCTCAGTCTAGTAACTGCAACATTTAGATATGACCAAGCCATTTGTGTTGATACTTTCAACACCAGTGCTGGTGTAAGTGTTTCTTCAGCTCTGGGGCTCACAGCTGACCTAATGGTGTCAGTTTCAGTATCTGCTCTATTGGGTGTCTTGCTAAAGTCAAACATGTTGTCTTTCAAGCCTTCAATGTTGACACTCCCTGTTTCAGGTTAAAGTTAATGAGCATCTCGGTCTAGTCAAAGATCAACCAGTCAGATATAAGGCTAAAAGCTGATGATTTCTCTATCAATAGTGGATCTGGCAGGTACTAGTCTTTAATAGCTGGGGGCTGGCACAGCATGATAATGACTTCTGCCTCAATGCCAGTGATTCAGACTGCACTGCACATTCGGCTCTCAGAGCATGCTTTGACCATGCTTTCAACCTCAGCAGCAGATTCCTCTCCACTTGGCATTCTGACCATCCATCATCTTACAGAGCAGGATAAAGAGGTCAGAGAGCCTTTTGGCAGGATTATTTCAACATATCTGGTTCATTGCAGATGTCTTTATCATCATTAGACCTGTCATTTCCAAGGTTCAGTAGGAAGTACCACTGCAGATGAAGAAGCACTTGGACTCATCTTAAGAGGCCTATACTCAATATACTTATGAGGATGAGATCACTGATTCCCCAATACTCCTCAGATTACCCTAAGTTTGGGGAGGCAATAAACAACCTCTCCACAGAGGATCCTGCAAGAGGCATTCCACTCATTCAGCCTTCTCACTGAGTGGTGCCCCAGTTGACAAGATACTACATCGAGTCATTTAGACAACATGGGAAAAGCCAATACTGTAGCATCTGATCTGAAAAAAAACTGGACATCATCATCTGGGATCCATCAGACTGGATCTGCTGGACAGTCTCACTAACTAGATTTCATTGTTGATTTCATAGCCATTAAGAAATCTATTACTCTGTAGAATCCTGCTGTCTACCCCATGGATAAAGAATCCAGGTTCATAGGTTCATAGGTTCATAGTAGGCTATCTGCCCTAGGGCATTTATAAGCCTAGCAAGAGTTGTGTGGCTTTCACCACCCCTTAGGTTGAAGAATACTATACCCATTAGTTTGCCGTGCCTCTGTCCAGCAGTGATACAGAGATGATCCCTGGGGTAAACCTACGATCTCCCATCCACTGGTCAAGATTCCTCTTGAACAGAGCCAGCGAGGTGCTCTTTCTCACATGGACTGGGATTCTGTTCCACAGCATAGGGAGTCTCTGGGTGATGAATCTGTCCCTCCAGCACATCCTATTTATATCCGTGTTGAGGTTTAAGTCTCTTGCTCTTGTGGCTCTGGTGGATTTGGATTTTTTGAGGTGGAGCATGTCCATTAATTCCGGGTTGGACATGGCCTTGTATGTCAGGCACAGGTCACCTCTGAGCAGACGGTATGTGACTGAATAGAGCTGGAGTTTCTTCAGACGGGCAGCATATGGCATATTTTTGAGCCCCTTTATCCTTTTGGTGAGGAACTTTTGGGGTCTTTCCAATTGCTGCAGGTGTCGGGTAAGATGCATTCCGAATGGGGCATTGTACTCAATCATTGGTCTGATAAGTGAAGAGTACAGGGGAACAATGACCTCCCTTGATCTGGATGTGAATCCTTTCATAATCAGGTGGGCAATGTAGAAGGTCCTCCTAACCACTTTGGCAATGTGAGTGTCAAAAGAAAGGTTACTGTCAACTTGGGTCCCTAGGTCCCTGATAACCTCTTCTGTGCTTAATGGATTGCTACCTATGTGGTAACTTGTGGTTACCTTGTTTTTACCAAAGGGTATGACTATACATTTTTTTGGCGTTTAGCTTAAGGCCATGGCTCTGGCACCAGTTATCCATTTCTATGAGACCTCTCTGAAGGATATCTGTGTCTGATGGATTTTCAACTATGGTGCCCAGTTTGCAGTCATCTGCAAACTTTGTCAGCCACAAACCTCCTATGTTTGCCTGCACTTCTGAAAAGTAGATGCTGAACAAGAGGGGGCCCAGGACTGAGCCCTGTGGGACACCGCCAGACCGGCTTGGAGTCTGACATGGCACCAGCAACTCTAACCCTGTGGGTTCTGTCCTTGAGCCAGTTTGCAACCCATCTTGTGACATATGGGTTTACATTTAAGCTGGTGAGCTTTTCTATGATACCCGAGTGGGGTATTGTGTCGAAAGCTTTTGCAAGGTCAAGGTAGGCTGTGTGAACTGCCTTACCCTCATCAATGGCCTTGGTGACTGTTTCAAAAAGTCGACCAAGTTCAAGAGGCATGATCTGCCCTTGACAAAGCCGAATTGGGTAGGATCCAATGTCTGTAGGTCCCCTATGTCTTTATTTATGAGTTCCATTATGATCCTCTCCATAGCTTTGCAGACCAGGCTTGTTAAGCTTATGGGGCGGTAATTACCAGGGTCCGTAGAAGCACCGCCTTTGTGGAGTGGGACCACAGTTGCCGTCGCCACTCTTTGGGCACGTATCCTGTGGTAAGGCTAAGATTAAACAGCAGCCTTATGTGTGGGTTTAGTTCCTCATTGAGTTCATGTAGCACACAGCCGGGGACACCATGCCGTCCCATTGATGCTGTGTTTTTAGCTTTAGAGAGAGCAGCTCTCACCTGGGCATTTGAGATGATTGGGAGGCTACACTCTGCTGGGATAGATATTTCTCCTTTTGGGGGGAGGGAGGAGAAATTTTCACTGAACTTGTCTGCCAGTATGTTTGCAATGTCTGTGGGTTCAGTGATTTTTGTATCATTTTGGACTAATTCTGAGCATATCTGGGAGTTTCCACCCAGATTTCTAACATAGCTAAAGAAGGCCTTATGATTGTCTTTTGAGTCCTTGACGATTTTTCTCTCAAAGTTGGCCTTGGATGATTTTATGAGTGATCATAGTTTTTTACTAGTATTGATCAGAGATGTCTTCCCTTTTAGGGATTTTGCTCTATCTTGTAGTAGCTTTCTCCTCTTGTTGTAAAGTTTGTTTATGGCTGGGGTCCACCAGATCAGGTGCTTGCCTTTGGTGGAAAGGGTCTTGATTTTATTTGGGATTGCTTGATCCATGCAATCCTGGAGGTGCTCATAGAAAGCATTTGTAAGGGATTCAGCAGCGTGGGTTGTGGTTTCCAATGGCTCAGGGGCCTTGAAGGATACCACACCAGTCTTAAGAAGTGTGAAGTTGGCTTTTGAGAAGTTCTTCACTGTGCTCTTTTTTGTTGGGGGTGGGGGCGGGATGTGGATCTCCAGTGAGATTAGTTTATGGTCTGATCTCACCAATGAGGGATATACTTCCGGTGTGGAGCATTTTGTCCCCATGTTTGTGATGATCAGGTCTAGTATATTTTCACCTCTTGTGGGAATGGTGACAAGTTGTTCCATAGCATTTGAGTTTATGAACTCCAGGAACCTTTGGGCTAGGGTATTGGGGCTTGAGTAATGTTCCCAGTCTATGTTTGAGTAGTTGAAGTCACCCAATATGATGGTGTTTGGAGAGACATTTATACTCTCCAGTGTCTTCAGGAAGGCTGTGTGGGGTTCCTGAGTTTGAGAGGGTGGCCTGTAATATGCTACAAACTGTAGAGCAGTTTTGCCTATGGTTAATTGCACCTGAATGGTCTCTGATGCTTCGTGAGTTGCCACCAGCCTGAAGGTGTGGGTATCCTTGATGAATATGGATACACCCCCTCCTTTTGTGGTACGGTCCAGGTTTTGGGGCCGGAACGCATGATATGAGGTAAAACCTGATAGTGCCGGGGTGCTCTCAGGAGCCTTGAACCAGGTTTCAGTCACAGCACAGACATCGATGTTCTCCATACTGAGGAGGGCTTCGAGGGCAATAATCTTGAGATTTAGACTTCTGGCATTGAGCAACATTACCCTTAGTTTTTTCCATTATTGTTTTCTAGGGCGGTGGATTTAGAATTTGAGCCTTGTCTAAAAAAGGCACTATGGGGGTGGCAAGAGCCTTTGCCAATATCTGGAAACCCAGGGGTGACAGGTGCAAGCCGTCCCTTGCGAAGCAGCGTGGCTTGTCAAGCATGTCATTCCAGGCAGACAGACATTGGATCCCCTTAGAATTACACCAGAAATTAAGCCAATTATTAAAACTGATCATTTTGTCTCTGTATTGTGGCATCATTCTTGGTGAAGGTAGGATACTGCTCAGGGTCAGGGTCATACCAGCCTGGGCTACATAATCTGAGAGCTCCTTTATGTCTCTTTTCATGTAGTCCAGGGAGGTACGTCTCAGGTCATTCACACCGGCATGGACAATGACTGAGTCATACTTGTACTTGCTGTGGAGTGACCTGAGTGCTTGTGTTATATGGCGGATTCTAGCACCCGACAGGCAGCTTACTGTGACCCTCTCCTTGTTCAGTCTGGTGAGTGGGAAGTCAGTGTGTCTGACTATGGAGTCACCTATGACAAGGGCCATGGACAGGTTTGGGTAATGAGTTTGTGTGTTCTGTACATGTACTTTGAAGGCAGTAAACTATCTCATGTGTTACTTTTCCACCTGGAGCTGAATGACAAGATGAACTAGTTACTATAAGGTTTGCTTGATGAAGACTTTAAGGAAAAGTTGGCATTTCAGAAAGCAATCATGTCTTCTTCTGCAAATCTTAACCTGGTTGCATTTTATGGAGTTCACGAAAAATAACAAGGTAGCCTTCCTGATTATCCCTTTTGATGGGACTGTTCACTTTAGCCTGTCAATGAAACTTTACCCGAAGAATATGGAAAATGAGGGAAAGCCCTCGTATATGTTCTTGTCAAATTTCTGACTCCATAATGTTCCTTCTTAAGAGTTCAGCAAAGACCACATCAGTTTTGGTTTCAATATTGCCAACAGCAGCACAATAACCAAAAATCTGTGAAAAAAACCCACTGCAACCATGGTAATTTCAAAATGGCCACTGGTCTAGAGATGGTAAAAATTAATAGATGCAGTGGCATTGTGGTAGTACTTTAAGGAGACAGCAGTCTAATCCCTGTGACCTGCATATCAGCCCTTTCAGAATAAGCCAAAAGTTGTCCTCCCCCCACTTGAATGTATGGTTAGCTATCACACAGCACAAGTAGACCAGGACAATGGTATCCAAAGGCTGCACAAGCCCCTTTTAATACCCACCTCAGCCATACTCTCTCTTCCATTACTTGATATACCCTCAGATCAGAAAAGTAAAACAAGAAAAGCATCATGCAAAAAATAAATCTAAAAAGTCCAACTAGACCAGAAAGGATTGTGTTATTACTCCACCTTCTTTTTGGTTCCCTAATTCACAAAGGACTTCAAGGTCGATAGTCAGTCTGTATTGCTAAATTAATTTATTCCAAGGAGAGTCCTTTTTATGGGCAACATGCAGCACTTCCTTCCCTGTCAGTCACTGGATGTGTTCTTAGGAAATCCAGAATGACTGTCTCCACGTGATTGTCAAAGTTTTATTTATTTGTGTTGTTCTTGGTGGGAACTAAGCAATTATCAGTTCTGGATATTTCCATTCAGTTTACCTCAGCCCCCATGGAGTTTACTAAATGTATCCCCATTGTTGCAGCTACACAGATTCTACAAGGGGTGAAGCTGGTTTATATCTGCATGACTATTATTCCTGCTAGTGAATCTTTTTGTGAGTGCAGTGAATTCAACAAACTCCCAAACAAAGACCTTGCAATATCTCACATTTGTTAGTTGGTGTTGGATAGTCTATCCTGCTTGGCAAATTTTGGTTTTGTAATATTTAGGCAGCAACTTAAAATATCTCAGTAACCACTCAAGCTACATTTGCACTGTCAGCAACAATTTGTTTCTCTATCTGAGCAAGCTAAGTAGTTCTGTCTGATACTTAATTTTCATATATTTTAAATATCTCAGCAACTATGACACTACAAATAAATAGTATTTGAACAACAATTAATATGTATTGCACATCATGGTTTTGCAGCTATTAATGAAATATGAATAAGCAATATCAGACACCTAGAGGTGTCAATAGGATGTAACTAGAGAAACACCTGAAGACATCACTAGGCTTTCCATATGAACAAATTGCCAGTGGTTTGGTAAATAAACAAGCAGAAGGGAAGTCAGTCCTACTCTTTTTGTCAAAAGACAATGAGGACATTGGAATGGGCTGTGTCCAAGAGCCACTTTTTGAAAACCAACCACATTCCAGAGGAGACCATTTGCCTACTAGGAAGGTGCAGTTGCTGTTTATTGATGCCATGTGTGGTCCTTCAACCTGTCAGTGGCACAGAAGATCTTCTATCGCTAGAGGAAAACTTGCCGTGACCTCTTTGGTTCACCACTGAATGCCAAATGCAGCAAACTCTATGTCCTAATCCTTCCTCCAAGATAATTTCTCAGGGATGCTGTCATCTAGAAATAGTCCCCTGTTTATTCTTATTCAAAAATTAGCGCCAAGCTGACCGAGTAAAGATCATTATTATAGCTCCACCTTGGCCTCAGAAAGCTTGGTTCTTTCACCTTTAGTCTTATTTTCTGGAGAAACTAGTATATATCTAATGTCCTTCAGGCCCCCTCTGACCTACTTATATGGGAAGCCTCACTCAGATCTTCACTTCTTCCAGCTAGCTGCATGTTTACGTCAGTGCCAATAATGGCCAGCAAAGCTTCATGGCCTAACAAGCTGGTTCAAATCCTCACCTGTCTAGAGGCTTAGTGCTATAATATATACAGGAATAAATGGACACTTTCCTTATCTGGGCTACATTTAAAGGTTGGGATCCTCTCAATGCTCCATTGTCAGAAAGTTTAGACTATTTGTCACAGAAATTTGACAATTAATTAAGTAATTCATACATTAAGGTGTTCCTTCCAGTAATTTCAAACCTTCAAGCTCAGTGGCCCTACTCATAAATATAATACTCAGTTATATAGGGCTAAGTGGTGAAATACATGTTCTATAGCCTACACAACTCAGAAACCAACACCAGGCACTGCATTATACAGGCAGGCATTGTTGTATACCTGAAAGACCCCAGATATGCAGTAGGTATGCAAATTACTGACTCATCTATGAACATGAATCACAAAGTTTTGAAGCATTGTGTGTGACTCAATGTCACAGGCCCAGGTTATGTTATGTTATTGCAACTGCAGACATGGTGTACTGAAAGACTCCATATGCTGATGTATTGCAAAACAGAGCAACAACAGTAGATCAGAACCTGTGAAAAGTACTAAAATGTGTAGTCCTTTGGTACAAAAGCGACATATATAGCCTAATCTATTCATCGTGCAGGAACATTTTCTACTACATGCTAACAATCCACCCTTCCTCTGATACTTGTGAGCTGCAACAATTGAAGTTTGCAGAGCACATGATCCCTTCATCGCTATAATTTGATAAATACCATAGTACTATCCACATGCTGGTGATTCATTCATGAATAACCGTCATTCATGCAGTGTACAGCACTACTAAATAAGGCAGTATTCCTTACAAAATAGCTACTTCGTAAAGCATGCTGTACAGTATCAGCTGTCTTACTCAACTGTACTGCCATTAGGCTTTGCAGTGTTGCATGTCATTCCTGAGCACATGATCATCCTGTATGTATAGGGATACTAAGCACTCAAAACCAAGAATGGGGTTGTGCCCCCCCCCCCACCGGATCTTCAGTGACTCATGTCAGATGAACACCAAGCATAGGGCACAAGATGTAGTTAAATCATCTATGCCGTATTTTCATGGATACCAGGGAACATGTCTGACTTCCTTGAAAGCCTGCAAAGTTTTTCTTTGAGACACTTTCATTATCTGACATCCCATAAAGGATCCTTTACTTCCTGGTGATTTAAAATTTGTTTTAAAGAAGCTGACTCTTCCTCTATTCGAAAGAGCTGACACAAACCTGAAATTTGTATTATGGAAAATTACATTTTTCTGGTTTCCACTGTTTCTACCAGAAGAGTTTCTGAGTTACAGACCTTGTGTGACAATCCACGGTACCTGTTGTTCCATAAGGAAAAAGTACCTTTGTGAATGAAGCTTTCCTTCTTGTCCTGGCTATAATGTACCCCATAAATCTTAATCAGTCCCCTAACCTGCTTGTTTTTTTTTCCAAATTACTTTACCAATGGTGCATACTTTTTGCATCCCTTGGATATCTGCAAGTAACTCAGATTTACCTAGATAGAACAGAATATATCAGGAAGGATTCACAATTGTTGATAGTATTTTTTGAAAAGAACCTGGGCTCCAAAGTTTCTACAATTCCCTTATCCATGTGAGTGACTAAATTAAATTATGTTAAAAAGTAAAATAAACCTTTGCCTTCTGTGTTGAGAGAGTTTGCGCTTTCAGACCACTGGTTATTTATCAAGCATTTTTTTTCAAAATATATTTATTTAGCAAGTATTTTTTCAAAATACATCTGTTTATTTTGCACTGATCATGATCAACATTAACACAAATCCAATGATATAACTAAATAAATCCTACACTAAAATCAACATATACTAACCTAAAAAAAAGACAATAGATGCAGCTGCATAAACTATGTATGCTTTATATAACAATATAAAATTAAATGAGATCATTACCCTACTACTACATCACACTTCTCTAATGATAAAAGTATAATGCACCTTAAAGACAACAATCCACTTCATTAAGTGGAATTGCCACAATATCGAAGTATAAAACTTTGAGACCAGAATATCTAATTACTAAAACACTGAAAATTGGAAACATCAAGTTTCATAATATCGAATTTGCTAATATTGTAATGCTGTAGAATTTTAATGTTGTAGTACCACTTTAAGAAGTTTTGTATTGTACGGAACAAACACGGTGGAGTTAACGTTCAATGGTCTACTATTTTTTTTAGGTCTTTTGGTCTTACTTTTTAAGAAATGGGTAATGGATTTTTTTTTTATTTTTTAGAATAGATGTACAAGTTTTAAAGGAATGGTGGTAGTGGTAGTTAAACTGGTGGGACAAGTGACTAGGAGGGCAAGTGTGTATGTTGGATGTGTTTAGGTGTTTTGTGCAGGTGTGTGTGTGTGTGTGTGTGTGTGTGTGTGTGTGTGTGTGTGTGTGTGTGTGTGTGTGTGTGTGTGTGTGTGTGTGTGTGTGTGTGTATGTGTGTGTGTGTGTGTGTGTGTGTGTGTGTGTGTGTGCGTGTGCACGTGCAAGTTTTGGAGGCTGCAGTACAGTGACGTTAGGGAAATGTACCTTTTCTCCATTGTAGTGCAATCTTGGAGTAGGTATATTTAATTTGTAGGGGGTGAGGGGGTGCAAAGGGGTACAGCCCCCCTGCAAAAATTTAAGAAAGGCAATAGTTTTTTTCGATGTTTTGTGCTTGTGATCATTAGAATGTTGATTTTATAGCTGTTTGACATTTTGGTAGTCAGATATTCTGGTCTTGACTTTCTGAAATTTGATGTTCTGGTATTTCAACTTAATGAAGTAGATCACTTTATATATATATATATATATATATATATATATATATATATATATATGGATCTATGTGAGATGACTGAAGTTTCAGAAACTTGAAAAAAATGAAGAAACCATATGATCAAGTTTCTGAAAACTCAAATGTAAAAAACACAAAACTCTACTATTTTTTACATTTCTGCATATGGGCAAGCCCCCCTGCACCCCCTCCCATACACTCTGAAAATTATATATAGCAATTCCAAGATCGCACTACAGTGAAAAAGACAAATTTTCTGATCCTCACTGTACTGCAATCTCCATTCAAAATCTTCTAGCTTTCAAAAACTCGATCGTTTGGTCTTGATTATATGAAGTTTGAGTTTCTAAAAATACGATCAACTGTCAGGGATCCATAAGTCATAATGTAGAAATAATACAACAGTTAAAAGAGAAAAAGGCTTCTTTTTTAAATTCATTTTGAAAATGACATCAATAGGAGGAAAGACTCTGACTATTGTATCTGTTATTTTAAAAGTAGGGGCTGAAAGACAAAGTCAAGTTAAGACAAAATATTCCAAAACATTTCACATTATTTGAATTATTAGTATAGTTTTTATTTGCTTGGTATTTCAAAGAAAACTGAATAGCCTTTATAGATACCAGTTAGCCATATTGATAAAATCTTTCCAAAACAGATCTTAGTAATTTATAATTTAAGCAAGGAAAAACAAAATATAAAAATGGATTATTTTGAAGTTTTAGAGACCAGGACATGTAAGATAGCGAACTGCCATATATATATATATATATATATATATATATATATATATATATATATATATATATATATATATAAATAAACAATAAAAATAAAAAACTTCATTGTTAACAACAGTGCTAACAAAACTAAAGTTAATTAAGGTCTAAAACAAACTCTGAAGTTTGTTGAAGTCTGAAACAAACAGTTGCCACATTACTATTGCACAAACTAAACGCCTAAACGGTAACAAGTAGACATGTTAAGGGTCTAGAAAAACAAGTAGTGCAAAGACAAAGTGAAAAAAACTAAGAAAAAATAGTAAAATAATAATAGATAATACTATTGCAGGCCTGATAATAAGTATTACACTTTCTTTTCTTTAAAAGGTGACAAGTGTGTTGTGTATAAACATTTATGGTGTACTAGCATCTCAAATTCCTAATTTTAAGTATACATGCCAAAGATACTACTTCATTCAAACCCGGATTAAAACAAGATCCAGTACGAAGTTGCCAACACAATTCAAGTTGTTCCAATAGTAAAGATGTAGGTCCACCTCTATTGTCATCAAACACTGAGTCAATGGCTCTAAATAAGAAATAATTGTGAGGATATGACACTATGTGTCTTGCCAGAGCATTATCTAAGCTTTGATTTCTGATTTTATACAAGTGCTCATAAACACATTCTTTCAACTTACGGTCGGTTTTACCGATATAGAATGCAGTACAACCTGAGCATTGGGCCACACAGACCACATATTTAGACTGGCAAGTAAACCTACAGTGGATCTTATAAATAGTGTTTCTAATAGTTACCTCCTTGCTTGTACTCGTGTGCTTGCAATTATTGCACATTTGGCATTTGTACATACCACATTTCCAATTTAAAGCTGGTTTGTTGACCTCTAATAAACTTTTCAAGTTGTTACCATGCTTGTATGTAATTCAAGGGCTGTTTTCAAACCTGTCAGCAATATGGACATCTCTTCTAATTATTTCCCAGTTTTTGTATAAAATGTACTTTATCTCCTTAGCATCACTTCTAAAAGAGGTAATCAGACTAATTGTGTATTCATATTTGTCAGGACGACTAGAATCAATTGTTCCAGTATACTTGTGTGGCTTATAACACCCACTTTTTTACTTAGTATTTAATGATGACGTTTTTATGACATTTTTTATCTGAAGAAGTCCTGCTAGTGATCAGGAGGAAAAGCATTTTATTTTTATTGTTGGTTTGCAGTTTGTGTGTACTTTTCAGTACCTTGTGAGTGTTTGCTTCTGGATTAAACATCATTGGTTTGCTTACTACTCTCATTGCCTTCTTCACTACTTCATAAGATCGGCAGACCATTTGATCGACATTCATTTGGTCGACAGCTCATTTGGTCGACAACCAGTATTCAAGGCAAAAACCTGGGATTTGCCCCCCTCCCCAATGCTGTGTGACCCTGGAGTTGATATATATAGTTAGGGGGTGTGGGGGGGCAAAGCCCCCCACCTATTTTCATTTAAAAGTGTATTTTTTGTTGTATTTTCATGTTTTAAACCCCCCCACCCCCTAACTATATATATATCAACTCCAGGGTCGCACAACATTGGGGAAGGGGGAAAATCCCTAAGTGCCTTGAATACTGGTTGTCGACCAAATGAATGTCGATCAAATGGTCTGTCAATTTTATGAAGTAGAACCATATATATATATATATATATATATATATATATATATTATATATATATATATATATGTGTGTGTATATATATATATATATATATATATATATATATATATATATATATATATATATATATATATATATATATATAAATATAAATATATATGGGTCTACTTCTAATGAACGAAAACCCACTTACCTGAATCACTGAAGACTGAGACAAAGTCACCAAAACCACATTTGAACTAACTCTCAGATCACCGATAAGGAACTCCAGGTAAATAACCACTTGTCTACACCACAAAAAAAAAAAAAAAAAAAAATTTGAAGCAAATTAAACCCACTTATGTGCAGGACCCCCCCCATCCTAACTAAATATACCAACTCCAAGATTGCACTACAATGGGAAGAGGGGCAAATGTCACCATGGTGGCCCAGTGGTTACTTAACTGGAGCTCCTTATAAGTGAATCTGAGAGTTCATTCAAATGCAGTTTCGGCAACATCGTCTTGGACTTCAGTGATTCGGGTAAGTGGGTTTTCGTTCATTACCAGTAGACCCATATACAGTATATATATATATATATATATATATATATATATATATATATATATATATATATATGTGTGTGTGTGTATATATATATATATATATATATATATATATATATATATATATATATATATATGTATGTATATTATATATATATATATATATATATATATATATATATATATATCTATATATATATATATATATATATATATATATATATATATATATGGGTACGTATCACTTCACCTAAAACTCATTTCATAAAGAACAAATCACCTAAAGTTCATTGCACCTAAAACTCATTTCACTGACAAGTAGTACAATAAGGTAAGTCAAAGGTATATGTCCTTTTCCCCACTATAGTGCGATCTTGGTGTTAGTATATATAATTAGGGTGTGTGTGGAGGCACAGCCCCCCACATTGTCGAGTGTGGGGGGTGAAGCCCCCCACTTACTTTGGTTTTATGGTGTCTGGTTTTGTTTTACATTATTTAGTAAAAGCCAACTAGGTGGGGGGCTACCCCACCCCCCTTAATATATATACTAACACCAGGATCACAATACAGTGGTGAAAAGGACATATACCATTGACCTGCTTTAGAGTACTACTTATCAGTGAAATGAGTTGTAGGTGAAATGAACTTTGTTCAATATAACTACAATTCCACAAGTTATGTAAAATGTTATTAGTTTTGTTTAATCCACAGTCTTGACAGTGTCTAGAGCAGATTGAAAAGAAATGAGCTTTTAATCAGTGTTAAATAGACATTAGTTAAAAATTGTTTAAATGGAATTTCTTAAATTGGGTACATTTTAAACTGTTGTTGATGGAGATGTTGATGTTGTCTGAATTGAAAGCAACAGGTTAATAGTGCAAATACTGGAAAAGAAGTAATCATAAAATTGTATTGAACTGCTAGCTTAAATGATTTGGAGAGAGCTCAGTTCTGCAAAAAAGCATTAAAACTGATTAAAAAAAGACAATTCAATTAGTTGGTGGGTAAATGTAAATTTGTTTCTTATAAGAAACCGAATTTGATTAAGTATTGGGAGATAGCCTTTAGGAAGATTCAACTTGGACATAATACTTTCACTTGAATTGTTATATAATATTTTATAAAATTATATACTATGTATTCTTTGAATC